>NC_133334.1:30470711-30792987 GCF_042186555.1 Aquarana catesbeiana | reverse complement strand
CTTTTGACATACAGTATAGTGAACTGTTTCCTTCATGCATATCAGTGTATTCACCTTTTGTGTACCATTGAAATGATGGTTTATTGTTTTTTTGAATTAGCACTTTTGCACATGCACTTTAGTGAGTGACACATCACTTTCTCTTATTAGTACATTTTTATTACTGTGTGCTTTCGTGCACACAGAGGTATTTCACCTTTCAGCGCTACACTCATTTTTACACATTTATTTGGACTTTCTTTGTTTGAGTGTTTAGCAGCTATTATCTTATCACCTTCTATCACATTTGGTTTAGCGCAGTTTTTTTTCCCCCCACTTTACCCATTTTTTTTTTATAACCTAACCCTGCTTTAAAATTCTCCACAACTTTATCCCTGACCTGTCTGGTGTGTTCCTTGGCCTTCGTGATGCTGTTTGTTCACTTAGGTTCTCTAACAAACCTCTGAGGGCTTCACAGAACAGCTGTATTTGTACTGAGATTAAATTACACACAGATGGACTCTATTTACTAATTAGGTGACTTCTGAAGGTAATTCCACTAGATTTGAGTTAGGGGTATCGGAGTAAAGGGGGGGCCTGAATACAAATTTACACCACACTTTTCACATATTTATTTGAAATGTTGAAAAACATTTATCATTCTCCTTCCACTTCACAATTATGTGCTACTTTGTGTTGGTCTATCACAAAAAATCCCCAAAAAATAAATTTTGGTTGTAACATGACAAAATTTGGAAAATTTCAAGGGGGGTATGAATACTTTTTTTAAGGCACTGATGAGGAGGCACCGATAGGTGGCACTGATGGGCACTGATAGGTGGGACTGATGGGCACTGGTAGGCGGCACTGATAGGTGACACTGATGAGGGGGCACTGATGGGTACTGGTTGGCAGCACTGATGGGCAATGGTAGTCAGCACTGTTAGGTGACACTGATGAGGGGGCACTGATGGGTACTGGTTGGCAGCACTGATGGGCACTGGTAGGCAGCACTGATAGGTGACACTGATGAGGGGGCTCTGATGAGTACTGGTTGGCAGCACTGATGGGCACTGGTAGGTGGCACTGATAGGTGACACTGATGAGGGGGCACTGATGGGTACTGGTTGGCAGCACTGATGGGCACTGGTAGGCGGCACTGATAGGTGACACTGATGAGGGGGCACTGATCGGTACTGGTTGGCAGCACTGATGGGCACTGGTAGGCGGCACTGTTAGGTGACACTGATGAGGGGGGCACTGATGGGTACTGGTTGATTGGCAGCACTGATGGGCACTGTTGGGACTGCACTGATAATCAGTGCCCTGATTAACAGTGTAGATGTCCTTTTAACACAAGCCAGTTATCGTCTCTCTTCTTCTCTCCTCTTGCTGTCAGCGTGAGGAAAGAAAAGCCAGTGTGTTTACAACCATGATCAGCTGTCATGGGACACAGTTGATCACAGGGTAAAGGGCCTGCTGTGATTGGCCCTTTACCCCGATCTGTGATCAGCTAAGTCCGAAGGACTCGGTGATCACAGAGGGCACCGCAGGGGGTGCGCGGGCAGCGTGATCACGGGAAGGGACGTCCATCTATACTCTCCTGGCAAAGTACGCCTGCGCTATAGCCCTCTTTTGGCTATAGTGAGGGCAGGAAGTGGTTAATCACTCCTGTCAGTGTTAAGTGGGTTTGTGCCATCCATGTAACGGTACATTCTGCTGGAGAGACTTAACAGACTTAATGGCTGGATCATCAGATGAAAATAGAAGAAAGAAAGCCTAAAAAAGAAAACGAATGCAGCCATCACATCTAATGCCGTGTACACACGGGCGGGCTTTTCAGCCTCAAATGTCCAACGGTCTTTCCGACGGACTTTCAACGGAGTTACGACGGACTTGCGAACGACCGGACTTGCCCACACATGAACGGACTAAAGTCTGTTCGTTTGAACGTGATGACGTACGACCGGACTAAAATAAGGAAGTTCATAGCCAGTAGCCAATAGCTGCCCTTGCGTCTTTTTTTTGTCCGTCGAACTAGCATACAGACGAATGGATTTTTTTGATCGGACTCGAGTCCGTCGGAAAGATTTGAAACATGTTCTAAATCTAAAGTCCGTCTGATTTTCGACAGGAAAAGTCCGCTGAAGGTCCGATGAAGCCCACACACGGTCGGATTGTCCAACAGATTCGTTCCGTTGGACCAGTCCGTCCGGTCGGAAAGTTCCGGCCCGTGTGTACACGGCATTAGAGTTGGTAAGACATTGAAGACCTAGACAACTAAAAAATGGACTTTGAGGGCACACAAGTATGTTTGTGTATAAAAGATAAAATTGTTTTATTTAGGTATATCTTCCATAAAAAAAGGGGGGGGGAACAATTAATGCATATGAATACATTACACAAAAAACATTTCCAACAATTGATACTGTATACCCTACACGAAACCAGCACTGCATACAATATATATAGAACAACACATCCAACAAACGGGTGGAGAACAAATTCCCCTACGGATATTCCAATTAAGGATGTGAATGAGCAGATTGTGGGTCAGGTTGTGGATCCGGGCATGTGTTTTCTTAATAGCTCGACATGTTGCGCGCATGAAAACGCTTCCCTCAGGAGCCTAGGAGATTCTAGTAATATACATAAGAAAAATACACCAGTAAATGTATGGTATAACAATATATAAACACAAAAATACCTGAAAGAAAAAAGAATGTAACATTTGCTCATATGCATTAATTGTTCCCCCCTTTTTTATGGAAGATATACCTAAATAAAACAATTTTATCTTTTATACACAACATACTTGTGCGCCCTCAAAGTCCATTTTTTAGTTGTCTAGGTCTTCAATGTCTAATATCGGGACGTTGGCACACTGCTACTTGTGTACCTGCAGTGTCACCCTGTCTTACGTACACATCTATTTGGGAATCGCTTAATTAAAAAATTAGAGTTGGTAAGCTGTAATATAATAAATGTTTGTTTTTGGGTTTAATACTGCTTGAACCTCCCTGGAGGTATGATTTTGTCAGATTTTTGCGTCTCAAAGCGGTACAATGTTTCACATGGAAATTTGGCGTTTTATATTGTAATTCTTAAAAATAACACACTTAAAGAGGGAGTCCACCTAAACCGCCTAAAAAAAAAATATTAAAAGCCAGCAGCTACAAATACTGCAGCTGCTGACTTTTAATAAATGGCCACTTACCTGTCCCAGGGTCCAGCGATGTCGGCAGCCGACGCCGAGAACCCGCTCGGTTATCGGCAGCTGCCGCCACCATCCTGGGGTGAGGGAATCAGGAACTGAAGCGTTGCGGCTTCATTTCTCGGTTCCCTACTGCGCATGGCGCATCGTAACTGGTCCCCGCTCTCTCCTGGGGAGCTGTGTGTTTCCCAGGAGACAGCGCGGAGGGACAGGAAGAGGAATAGACTCCCATGGGAGTCTATGCCGGAAGTGGGTGCAAATACCTGTCTTAGACAGGTATCTGCACCCCCCCTCCCCCCTGAAAGGTGCCAAATGTGACACCGGAGGGGGGGGAGGGTTCCGAAAAGCGGAAGTTCCATTTTTGTGTGTGAACTCCGCTTTAAATCTGTCCAAACAAGAGTCTAGTAGACATGATCTAATAAAGTTTGAAACACAAAATCATAAATTATATTATAATAAATAACTATAAATAATTTATAACAAATAATAATATAATAATAATACATTTTATTCAATAATGTAATCAAATCAAAAACACTGAAATTTGCTCAGTTGCAGAATTGTCGCTGTCGTTACTTTCAGTGTTTGATGATGAATTTCCTCAGCAATCACTATCTCTCAATTCTGCAAGTGATCTAATTTACTATGACTGTTTTCTAGCTGGTCTAACACCGCTTTTGACGTAAAGGGACACTTTTTGGTTGCTATGGACAATCTCCAGTTTCCAGGCAGAAAGAACAGTATATATAATATAAAACGACATGCAGGGCACTGGACAAAGCATTAGGGACAAAAGGGAGGTGAAATGATTTGATACAGTAATGTAATCTGTAAGATCACAGTGTACTGTATGTGTTTTTTTTTTTTTTGCACTTTTTGAATTTGCCGCCGGGCTCCGACCAATGCGTTGCGACGCTCTCGCCAGGGAACGGAGCCCGGCACAGTGATGAATCAGGCGGAGTACACAGCCCGCGGACACAGCAGGAGGACAACGCAGGATCCTGGGGACAAGGTAAGTAACTTTCCCAGGATCCTGCGATGAGATCCTGAGTTTGGCTCGGGGTTACCGCTTTTGGTCATAAAAATTCACCCCCGAGCCACGCTCGGGAATACCGCCAGGGAGGTTAAAGCTGAACTCCTTGCATGTTTTTTTTTTTTTTTTTTTTTTTTTTTTTTTTATTCAGCTTGGCACAATGTAAATGCACATATCTCATGTATGAGGGAAAAAACTAGGGTTGCCACTTTTTTTTCTAGCCAAACCCGAAACACTTTAGTTTTTTCGTATACACTATAGGATTGTGACAGCTGGGACACCTGGGACACCTTTTGGGCAGGGCCGGACTTACCATTGGGCTTGACTGGGCTCAAGCCCATGGACCCCGGCCAATAGGGGCCCCCGTCCGTTTCACAAGCTGGCGGAGAGCGGGACGAAAGCCGCTGTTTTAGGACATCCCGCTCTGTATCTCGGCGGGCGTCATTTTTTAAACTGAAAGGCTGCAATGACACTGACAAGGCTGCAGATGGACACTGATAAGGCTGCATTGATGGGCATTTTAAATGTAAGTTTTTTTCCTTAAACTTCCCTCCTTAAAGTTTTTTTTTACTTAAAATTCCCTCCAAAACTTGGGGTGCGTGTTATACGCCGATAAATACGGTAATTATCATTTTATCCATTTTTATTGCTTTTATTAATCGTGGACCCAGGACGAATACCAGTACAGTATCCCCCACTTATACGCTTATATATTATCTACTTTTGTGAGTAGCCATTTGGCTGTTTTGTCCAATTAAACAGAAGTTCTTTAATACTGCACTGTGTCTGGCGCACCTTGTCCTTTATTTTCTATTTCTGTTTTATAGAGCTGTGCACATGTATAGAAGGGGTAGGGCCCAAAAGTGACTCAAGCCCAGGGGCCCCCCACCACCCTGCCCTGCCTTTGGGCACTTCAAAGAGAATAGTAATGCGGCGCACATAGTGCCCCCCTCCCCCCTCTCACCCTCCTGTCAAGCCCTGTTCTGAGCCACATTCCTGTCTGAATATTGTGTAGGTGGACTGAAACCCGGACACATGATTCAAAACCCAGACTGTCCGGGTGGAATCCCGGACAGATGGCAACCCTAGAAAAAAACCTTATGTGTGTAGCAGCTCGTGCAGATCCAGTCAAGTTCCTCCACCCCAAACTCGCTCATCCATGTCTTTATGGACTTTGCTTTGTGCACTGGTCCAAATCATTTGGTGGAGGGGGGGGATTATGATGTGGGGGTCGTTTTTTCAGGGGTTGGGCTTGGCCCCCTTAGTTCCAGTGAAGGGAACTCTTAACCTCCCCTGGCGGTTTTCCCGAGTGTGGCTCGGGGGTTAAAATTCAGTACCATTAGCGGTAACCCCGAGCCACACTCGGGATCGCATTGCAGGATCCTGGGGGCGGCGTTACTTACCTTGTCCCCGGGATCCTGCGATGTCCCCCGCAGTGTCCGAGGGCTCCGTCCTCCTCCGAAGCCTCTCCGTGCCAGGCTCCGTTCCCTGCGAGCGGCGCGACGCACGGCGGGGCGGAGCCTGGCGGCAAATTCAAAAAAATGTCAAAATCATAACACATACAGTACTGTAATCTTACAGATTACAGTACTGTATGAAATGATTTCACATCCCTTTTGTCCCCCAGTGCTTTGGCCCATGCCCTGCATGCAGTTTTATATTATATATACTGTTCTTTCTGCCTGGAAACTGGAGATTGTCCATAGCAACCAAAAAGTGTCCCTTTACGTCAAAAGTGGCTTTAGACCAGCTAGAAAACAGCGATAGTAAATTAGAACACTTGCAGAATTGAGCGATAGTGAATTGTGGGGAAATTTATTTTATTACTATTTTTTTAATTTTTTTTAATTATTTATTTTTATTTATTATATTATAATTTATGTTTTTGTGTTTCAAACTTTATCATACCCCGGGATATCTACTAGACTCTGGTTTGGACAGATTTAAGTGTGTTATTGTTAAGAATTACAGACCTACAATATAAAACGCCAAATTTCCATGCAAAATAATGGGTACCGCTTTCAGCACCTAAAATCCGAAATAATCATACCGCCAGGGAGGTTAAGGCGTCAGCATACCAAGACATTTTTGGACAATTTTCATGCCCCCCAACTTTGTGGGAACAGTTTTGGGGATGGCCCCCTTCCTGTCCCCAACATGACTGCGCACCAGTGCACAAAGCAAGGTCCATAAAGACATGGATGAGTGAGTTTGGGGTGGAGGAACTTGACTGGCCTGCACAGAGTCCTGACCTCAAACCCGATAGAACACCTCTGGGATGAATTAGGCTCGGTTTCCACTAGTGCGACTTGTTGTGCGACTTGGGGACTGCAAAGTCGCATGACAAGTCATACCCCCTGATTTCCAATGAGTACCGTTCATATCTGTGTGACTTCAAAGTAGTCCCTGCACTACTTTTGGTCCCACTTTTGATGCGACTTGAGGTCCATAGACCTCAAGAATACACAGGCATTGCTTCAAGTCGCGGCAAAAAATCGCGGTAAAATCGCGCAACTTTGGGGTTGCCATACTGGAAACCAAGCCTCTAGAGCGGGAGACTGCGAGCCAGGCCTTCTCATCCAACATCAGTGGCTGACCTCACAAATGCACTTCTGGAAGAAATGGTCAAACATTCCCATAGACACCCTCCTAAACCTTGTGGACGGGCCTTCCCAGAAGAGTTGAAGCTGTTATAGCTGCAAAGGGTGGGCCAACTCAATATTGAACCCTACAGACGAAAGACTGGGATGCCATTAAAGTTCATGTGTGTGTGTAAAGGCAGGCATCCCAAAAATTTTGGCAATAAATTGTATATGCATTCTTGGAGCTCCGCTGTCGGTGTGTCAAGAGGGCGCTCAGGGGGGCGTTCCCAGCACAGTGACTGAGCTGTCACTGACAGCCCCCCCGGTGCTTACAATCAGGAGCTGGTGGGAGGGGCTCCCGATCCTGTGATCGCTGGAACAGCCATTCACAGTGGTCACATCATCAGGAACAACGCCCTCGGCAAGTCATTAAATAAAAAGGACAGGGGGATTTATTCTTAGATTGGTTTGCTGTATCTTTTTCGGGTGTGGTTATATTTTCGCACCGATATGAGAAAAAAAAAAAAAAAAAATTGGTTGCTGTGGGCTTCTACGTTTTTTTTTTTTTGTCAATCAGCGGGGCCCCAGAAGTATTCAGAACATGCAGCGTGATCACAGAACATGTAATATGTAGGTGAACAGGCGCACAGAACAGGTTTTTTTTGGCTAGACGCATTCCTCTCTCCGGTTTGGGACGGACGTACTTTTCTATGTTTAGGGCTGGCAAGTGACGGCAGAAGGCGAGAAATGAAACCAGGAAATTCTCAAAATAAAATTCTCTTCACTTATTTCCTGGTTCAGATTGGAATCTGCAGACCGGGAAAAAGTTCTGAAAGGTCAAAGCAAAAACCCACCTGCCATGCCAGGCGCGAGATTACACATTACCTCAAAAGGTTTAATATAAACCCTGAATGGGAGACTTTTAGTCTGCTGAAGCATTGAGTGTCATTGAAAAAAAGTAAAAAATTTTCCATAAAATTCACTCACACTCACTTTTTTTTTTTTCATCTCAGTGCTGCTGATCACCTGCAGCCTCTTTCAGCCACTTCATGTCTATAGGCATCAGCTGCCCATTTCTTGCTGTGGGACCGGCTTCCTACCTGCGCAATGTCTGGTCACTCCACCGGGGAACATATGAGAGAGCGACAATGCAGAAGCACAAATTGGGAGACAGTTGTCACCCCATAACTAAGGGCAGCACAGTGCCTTAGGTGGTCTAACCTTGCAGCACCGGGGTTCATGGTTCACATTCCAACCAAGACACTACCTGTGTAGAGTTTGCATGTTCTCCTTGTTTCCTGTGCAGGTTTCCTCCGCCACTTCTAAAAACATGCTGGTAGGCAAGTGGCGTCGCTAGGGGGGTGGCTTTTGGGGCTATAGCCCCGAATCTGGGGCCCATAGCCCCGAGTCTCTCCCCCAAGGAGAGGGGGGGCTCTCTGGGGGGCCCTGATGTAAGGGGGGCTCTCTGGGGATATAATATATATATATATATATATATACACATTCACACACACGCGTATATTATATACATGTGTATGCCCGCCCAAGCCTATAACTTTCTTTACTACGCTGCTAATGGGCTCTAGCCCCCAGATCTTTTGTAGACCTAGCAACGCCCCTGCTTGTAGGTCAACTGGCTCCTGTCTAATGCCGCGTACACACGGTAGGACTTTTCGACAACAAAGGTCCGACGGTCTTTCCGACGGACTTTCGACGGACTTTCGACGGACTTCCGACGGACCTTCTAACGACCGGGCTTGCCTACACACGATCACACCAAAGTCCGACGGATTCGTAACGTGATGACGTACGAACCGGACTAAAATAAGGAAGTTCATAGCTAGTAGCCAATAGCTGCCCTAGCGTCGGGTTTTTTGTCCGTCGGACTAGCATACAGACGAGCGGATTTTTTCGACCGGACTCGAGTCCGTCTGAAAGATTTGAAGCATGTTCCAAACCTAAAGTCCGTCAGATTTTCGACCGAAAAAGTCCGCTGCAGGTCCAATGGAGCCCACACACGGTCGAGTTGTCCGCCGGAACTCGGTCCATCGGACCAGTCCGGTCGAAAAAGTCCGCGCTCGTGTGTACGCGGCATAAATAGGCCTTTGTACACTATATTGCCAAAAGTATTGGGACACATGTCTTTACACGCACATGAACTTTAATGGCATTCCAGTCTTATGCCCTGTACACACGATCGCAACATTCCGACAACAAAATCCATCTGATTTTTTTTCCGACGTATGTTGGCTCAAACTTGTCTTGCATACACACGGTCACACAAAGTTGGTCGGAAATTCCGAACCTCAAGAACGCGGTGACGTACAACACGTTACGACGAGCCAAGAAAAATGAAGTTCAATAGCCAGTGCGGCGCTTGCTGCTCGATTCCGAGCATGCGTGGCACTTTGTGTGTCGGAATTGGGTACACACACGATCGGAATTTACGCGAACGGATTTTGTTGTCGGAAAATTTTAGAGCCGGCTCACAAACTTTGTGTGTCGGGAAATTCCGATGGAAAAAAGTCCGATGGAGCCCACACTACGGTCGGAATTTCCGACATCAAGCTCCGATCGCACATTTTCCGTCCGGGTCGTGTGTACAGGGCATAAGTCTGTAGGGTTCAATATTGGAGGTCCATGAAGACACGGATCTTGTAGCAGTTATTCAGTCCCTATCTACACTATATTACCAAAAATTATTGGGACGCCCACCTTTACACGCACATGAACTTTAATGGCATCCCAGTCTTAGTCCGTAGGGTTCAATATTGAGTTGACCCACCCTTTGCAGCTATAACAGCTTCAACTCTTCTGGGAAGGCCGTCCACAAGGTTTAGGAGGGTGTCTATGGGAATGTGTGACCATTCTTCCAGAAGGCTTGGCTCCCAGTATCAGCTCTAATTCATCCCAAAGGTGTTCTATCGGGTTGGGATCAGGACTCTGTGCAGGTCAGTCAAGTTCCCTCCACCTCAAAAGTCACTCATCCATGTCTTTATGGACCTTGCTTTGTGCACTGGTGGGCAGTCATGTTGGAACAGGAAGGGGCCACCCCCCTAACTGTTCCCACAAAGTTTTGGAGCATGAAATTGTCCAAAAATGTCTTGGTATGCTGATGCCTTAAGAGTTCCCTTCACTGGAACTAAGGGGGCCAAGCCCAACCCCTGAAAAACAACCTCACACCATAATCCCCCCTCCCACCAAATGATTTGGACCAGTGCACAGAGCAAGGTACATAAAGACATGGAATGAGCGAGTTTGGGGTGAAGGAACTTGACTGGCCTGCTGGACTGCACAGAGTCCAGAAACTCAACCTGACAGAACACCTTTGGGATGAATTCGAGTCAAAACTGTGAGCCAGGTCTTCTCGTCCAACATCAGTGCCTGAGTTTACAAAGGCACTTCTGGAAGAATGGTCAAACATTCCCATAGACACACTCCTAAACCTTGTGGACAGCCTTCCTGCTTTTCAGGGGAGTGGCAGTCTTTTCCACACATCTGCCCTAAAGTAATACCTGGTGATCCTGCAATGAAGGCCAACCATTTGTGCTGCACATTACAATCTAAGGCCCCCTGTCTCTCCTACATACACATATAAATAACTATAAATCGGGCAGCACAGTGGCTAAGTGGTTAGCACTTCCACCTATCAGCACTAGGGTCATCAGTTCAAATCTCAACCACAGCACTACCTTCCTTGGAGTTTGCATGTTCACCCTGTGCTTGTGTGGGGTACTCCGGTTTCCTCCTAACACCCAAAAGACATACTTGGTGGAGGAACTTGACTGGCCTGCAACGAGTCCTGACCTCAGCCCGATAGACCACCTTTGGGATGAAATAGAGGGGTGACTGCCAGCCAGGCCTTCTCACCCAACATCAGTGCCTGACCTCACAAATGTGCTTCTGGAAGAATGGTCAAACATTCCCATAGACGCACTCCTAAACCTTGTGGACAGCCTTCCCAGAAGAGTTGAAGCTGTTATAGCTGCAAAGGGTGGGCTGACTCAATATTGAACCCTACGGACTAAGACTGGGATGCCATTAAATTTCATGTGCGTGGAAAGGCAGGCGTTCCAATACTTTTGACATGTATGTACCTTACATTACATATGCCAGGATGATCCAGGCTCCATTCAAGTGGCTGGAGGTGGGTGGATCCAGTGGCACATCATCGGGGGGGGGTGGGCCTGGCTGCCTGAACCGGAAAGAAGCACCAGCCACCTGGTGACGGTCAGCAACCAAGATAGCGGTCTGGGACTTAGTGCATCACAGCAGGCAGAATGCTGGAGCTGGATTCACTGGCTGGGGGAATATGTGAAGAGGGCGGAAAAGAAAAAAACCTTGTTGTTGAGGTTCCTTTTCAATGTGTAATAGAATCATTGATTCATTTGGGCAATAATGAAAAGCTGAAGCAGGAAGTTAGGTGAAAATTTAGTCTGAGAATTTCCCGAATTCTGTCCCCAGAGAGAACTAATCCTGATTATGGGAAGTAATTTGGCACTTTTATTATACTCTTTATAGAAGCAGCAGCAAGGGGAAGGTTAGGGGAAGGTTAGGTCTCTCACGTACCACCCGGTGACGAAGGCACTTCGCTTGCACCTTCTGTCCAACACCCCTGGAAGTGCCAACAGGGGACGTGAGGAAATTTTTACAAGATTCCCCGTGCCTTTAGAGCTCGCAGAAACCATCAGTGAGCCACCACCATGCTTCACAGTGGGGATATTATTCTTGTCACTAGGGGCCCTGTTGACCCCTCTCCAAACATAGCGCTTATGGTTGTGACTATAAAGCTCTATTTTGATCTCATCACTCCAGATTACAGTGTGTCAGAAGCTGTGAGGCGTGTCAAGGTGCTGTCAGGCATATTATAACCAGACTTCTTTTCTGGCATTTGTGCAATAAAAGCTTCTTTCTAGCAACTCGACCAAAAAAAAACACATCGTCTTTTTCCAGAAGCAGTCTCTATTTCTTCTGAGGTTGCCTGTGGGTTTTTGTTTGTATCCTGAACAATTCTTCTGGCAGTTGTGGCCGCAATCTTTCTTGGTCTACCTGACTTTGGCTTGGTATCAAGAGATCCCCAAATTTTCCACTTCTTAATAAGTGATTGAACAGTACTGACTGGCATAGTCAAGGTTTTGGATATCTTTTTATATACTTTTAGAATTTTATAAAGTTGTATTACCTTGTTACCTTTACGCAGGTCTTTTGACAGTTCTTTACTGCTCTCCTGTACAAAAGCCAAACATTCCAGGGGATGGAAACTTTTGATTAGGGCCAGTCTGGAGATTTCCGGTATTATTATGATTTACAAAGGAGCCAAACAACTATGTGATAATAAATGGCTTCATATTATCACCATCCTTAAATAAAAGAGAGTTTTTGGCATGCTCAGTCATATTTTCATTATCAATGCCAAATTCTCACCATTTCTGCCAGGGGATGCAAACTTTTGAGTGCAACTATAGATAGATAGATAGATAGATAGATAGATAGATAGATAGATAGATAGATAGATAGATAGATAGATAGATAGATAATGGTGTCAGGGGTGAAAATAACCTTTTGCTATAAAATGCATTCCACAGAAAAGGACTGCAGGACCAACTGACACTTCAAGGTCAGCTAGTGAAAAATGACCTCATGTGTTCCATTAGAGAAAACAGAAGAATGAGTATGTACAGGTGTGTGTGAGAGAGAAAGAGAGAAATGGGGAGAGTGAGGGTGGGGGATTAAGAGAGAGAACAGATAGAGAGAGGAAGCTGAGAGAAGGGAGAGAGAGAGAGAGAGGGGGGGGGAGGGGGAGGAGAGGGAGAGAGGGGGAGAGAGAGGGAGGAGAGGGAGGGAGAGAGAGGAGGAGGGGGGAGATGGGGGAGAGGGAGAGAGAGGGGGGAGAGGGAGAGAGGGGGAGCACAGGGAGAGAGACAGAGGAGAGGGAGAGAGATGGAGGAGAGGGAGAGAGGGGGGGGAGAGAGACGGGGAGAGGGAGAGATAGAAGCAGAGAGAAGAGAGGGAGAGAGAGAAGAGGAGAGAAAGGAGAGAGAGGGGGAGGGGAGAGGAAGAGAGGGGGAGAAGGAGAGGAAGAGAGGGGGAGAGGGAGAGAGAAGCTGAAAGAAGGGAGAGAGAGAGGGGGTGGAGAGAGAGAAGCTGAGAGAAGGGAGAGAAAAAGGGGAGAGGGAGAGAGGGGAGGAGAGGGAGGAGAGAGGTGGGAGAGGGAGAGGAGCTGATAGAAGGGAGAGAGAGAGGGGGAGGGGAGAGAGAGATGGGGAGAGGGAGAGAGAGGAGCTGAGAAAAGGGAGAGAGGGGGAGAGAGAAGCTAAGAGAAGGGAGAGAGAGGAGGGAGGGAGAGGGAGTGAGAGAAGCTGAGAGAGAGAAAGAGAGAAAGAGGGAGAGAGGGAGGGAGAGGGAGAAGAGATGGGGGAGAGCGAGAGGGAGGGGGGGAAGGGGGAGAGGGAGAGAAACTGAGAGAAGGGAGAGAGGGGAGAGGGAGAGAGAAGCTGAGAGAAAGGAGAGAGGGGGGAGAGGGAGAGAGAGAGGGGGGGGAGAGAGGGGGAGAGGGAGAGGAGCTAAGAGAAGGGAGAGAGGAGAGAGGGAGAGAGAGAAGCTGAAAGAAAGGAGAGAGAGGGAGGGAGGGGGAGAGGGAGAGAGAGAAGCTGAGAGAAGGGAGAGAGAGGAGGGAGAGGGAGAGAGGGAGGGAGAGGGAGGAGAGATGGGGGAGATCGAGAGAAGGGGGGAAGAGGGGGAGAGGGAGAGAAGCTGAGAGAAGGGAGAGAGAGGGGGGAGAGAGGGAAGGAGAGGGAGGAGAGATGGGGGAGAGCAAGAGAGAGGGGGGAGAGAGGAGGATAGGGAGAGAAGCTGAGAGAAGGGAGAGAGGGGAGATAGAGAAGCTAAGAGAAGAGAGAGAGGGAGGAGAGGGAGAGAAGGAGGAGGGAGAGAGAGAAACTGAGAGAAGGCAGAGAGAAAGGGGAGAGGGAGAGAGGGGAGGAGAGAGGGGGGTGGGGAGAGGGAGAGGGAGGAGAGAGGGGGAGAGGGGGAGAAGCTGAGAGAAGGGAGAGAGGGAGAGAAGCTGAGAGAAAGGAGAGAGAGGGGGGAGGGGGAGAGAGAGATGGGGAGAGGGAGAGAGAGAAGCTGAGAGAGAGGGGGGGGGGAAGAGAGGGGGGAGAGGGAGAGAGAGAAGCTAAAAGAAATGAGAGAGAGGGTGCGGGGGAGACAGGGAGAGAAGAGGTGGAGAGGGAGAGAGGGGGAGAGGGAGAGAGAGAAAGGGTGAGAGGGGAGGAGAGGGAGAGTGGGAGAGAGGGAGGAGAGGGAGAGATAGGGGAGAGCGAGAGAGAAGGGGGAGAGGGAGAGAGATAAGGGGTAGAGGGAGAGAGCGAAGCTGAGAGATGGGGGAGAGAGAGAGAAGGGAGAGAGGGGTAAAAAGAGAGAGAAAGGCAGAAGAGAGAAGCTGAGGGATGGGAGAGAGGGATGGAAATAGAAGAGGGAAGGAAGGGGATGGCTAGAGATAGGAGAGAGAGAGAGAAATTAAGAGAGAGGGAGACTGGGATAAAGAGAGAGACAGAGGGATGGAGAGAGAGAGAAAGAGATTGAGAGAGAGGGATAAAGAGGGGAGAGATAGAGAAAAAGAGAGACGTGGGGGGGGGGGAGAGATGGGGAGAGAGAATGAGGGGAAGAAAAAGAGGTTGCGTTCACCGCCCCTCTGAAAAGCAATCTGTTGTGGAGAGAGAGAGATAAAGAGAGAAATGGAGAGAAACAGAGAGATCAATAGAGAGAAAGGGTGTCAGAGAGAGAGAGATGAAGAGAGAGAAAGAGAGAGATCAACATATAGAGAAAAAAAGGAGACAGAGAGAGAAAGAAAAAATTGAGAGAGTGAGAGAAACTCACTCACTAGCCCCCTTTATATTATCCTTTACCCAAAACTTCCCTATAGTAGAGTTGAGAGTAGATAATATAACATTCAATGAATATTTAAAGCTGAATACATTCTAAATTCATTCATCATGTGTATTCTTCCATGAATCTCGTGAGCTTTGGGTATTTCTTCCAGATCTGTGCGATAATCCAGTGTGAGACTTTCCCTCTGTCAGGCTGGGTTCACACTGCTGCGGTGGCAGACATCGTATGTGATTCGCAGCGCACTGCTGTTCACATCACATGCGATGTCTGTGCTGTGCGATATCAGCCATACAGATAGTATGGCTGATATCGCACCGCATTCGGTCCAAACTCGCACAGGACCCTTTTTTTTGTTCGGACCAGAATCGGATCGCATGGGTGTTCACACCTATGCGATCCGAAAATGTCCGAATTGTCAGTTCGCAGTGCGATATGCGGGCTGAACTGGGGGTGTCATTAACATTGTATGACACTCCCCAGCAGTTCGCATATGGCAGTGTGAACTGCCGTGCGAGTTGGTGCGATGCGGGAACCCGCAGTAAATTCGCTGCATTCCCGCACCGCAGCAGTGTGAACCCAGCCTAATAAAGACCACTCACTGATGCTCTCTCTCCTTGTGCAGGGTGACTGGTCTTGTCTCCGCCCCCCTCCTGTAGTTCTCTATAGGCAGCCTGTGGTGGGTGGAGCCTGCTGGGTCCCTCCCACACTCTGCTATCTGCACAGACTATATACAGCACAGTAATGATGTCACTGCTACTTTTATAATGTAATATCAGGGTTTGTAAGTGCATTTAGTGCACACAAAGTGGATTCATATCATAAGTGGCTATTGAGGTATACAGTACATCTACATGAAACCTAAAGTGTCTGGGGTTCCGCTTGAAAAAAGTCACAGTAATGGAACTTAAAAGTGTACAATTCTGAAGGGCTCATCTTGAAGGACACTTAACTGCAAAACAGGTGTGTTTTCATCCCCATTTATACTGCCTATCCAGACATGCACACACCCTAACTCAGGTTACACAGAAAACTCGCATAGCCTTTAACATTTGCAACATGCAAAACCGCAAGCAAATATGTGAACAATGCACAAGGGGCGACAGTTTATATTGACTTACAGGAGTTTATTGATGGAGAAAAGTGACTTTTAATAAGGATCAATAGTAAAAGTAGATGATAACCCCAACTGCATGATATTTAGTTTGCTAAAGCTTTGTGTATCATAAACAATTACTGTATTTTTATTATTAAACTTATTGTAAAGTCTTGTTTTTCTTTTCTATAAAAAATAACAAACATGTTATACTCACCTCCTCTGTTACAGTTGGTTTTGCACAGAGCAGCCCTGATCCTCCTCTTCTCGGGTCCCTCTTCGGTGCTCCTGGCCCCTCCCTCCTGTTCAGTGCCCCCACAGCAGGCAGCTTGCTATTGGGGTACCCGAGCCGAGCTGCAGCTCTGTGTGTCCATTGAGCCCTCGTTCAAACTGAGGGCAGGTTTGAAATCGCGTGGGTTCGGTTGAACTCGCACGATTTCAAACCCACTTTTCGTTGCAAGTTCGGGGGGCGGTTTGACAGACATCTGTGCGGGTTCATGCACAGATATCTGTTGAAATCACCCCCAAAGTTGCCAAAAGTAGTGCAGAAAATACTTTTGGGAATGGGTGCGGCGTCACAAAGTCGGCGTCGCACCGATTCAGGCGGTGCTCTTGCCGGCAATAGGCTCCTATTTGGCATGGGATTTGACATGTCAAATCCCATGTCAAATTGGCCCAATGTGAACGGGGGGCTCAGACACGGAGCCCCAGTTTGGCCCCGCCCATTCTCTCTCACCTGATTGGCTAACTGACTTTGATTGACAGTGGCAGGAGCCAATGGCGCCGCTGCTGAGTCTCAGCCAATCAGGAGGGACAGTCATGAATGGCCGAGGCACTTGTGAACATCGCTGGATAGAGATGGGGCTCAGGTAAGTATTAGGGGGGGCTGCACACAGAAGGCTTTTTATCTTAATGCATTAGGATAAAAAAAGAATTATTTTTTTATTATCATTTTGCAATTCTTTCATAATTTTTGCATCTCAGTGCTGCTGATCTCCTCTGGCCTCTTTCAGACACTAAAAGAACAGCAAAGAGAGGGCACACCGTCCTAGTGCATCATCAATAAACAATTTATTAGTGATTATATTATTGTTATTATTATTATTAATAACAACAACAACAATAATAATAATAATAATAATTATTATTATTATTATTATACGAGATTTATATAGCGCCAACAGTTTACACAGCGCTTTACAATGTATAAGGGGGACAACACAATTACAGTACAGTTCAATACAAAAGGTACAGGAGGGCCCTGCTCGTAGAGCTTACATTCTAAAGGTGTGGGGGGGGGTTGGTACAAAAGGTAATAATCATATTATTAATTATTGATAAATGAAACAAATGATATACTCACAAACGCATGACAATAACAAGCGCATCGTACAACTTATTTCGTAGACTAAATGAACACTATTTTTAGTCTAATAAAATAAGACTAAAACTAAAACAATTCACATGACTAAAATAAGACTAAAACCAAAATGGCATTTTAATCAAAAGACTAAATCGAATTTTGATGTCAAAATTCACACTGCACTAACACATAAGAATAAGTGGAGGGCATCTACTAAGCTGCTAAAAGAAAAAAAAAATAGGAAAAAGGCTTTTTTTATTTATTTTTCTTAATATTTATTGTTGGTAATATATTGAGGTAATATGTACAATGAATGGCATTACAGAGTTTACAGTTTTTGGGGTTTTTATATTTTACAGTTGCACTCCTGTTTGTCAAAAGGCAATATTATTGTTTGTTTATGAAACGTGTTTTTTATTTATAAAGACATAATATACAGTGCCTTGAAAAAGTATTCATATCCTTTAAATTTTACATGTTACAACCAAAAAAAAAAACGTAAATGTATTTTATTGGGATTTTATGTGAACCAATATGTTATGTGTACCAATACAAAGTGGCACATAATTGTGAAATGGAAGGAAAATGATAAATGGTTTTCCAAAGTTTTTACAAATAAATATGTGAAAAGTGTGACGTGCATTTATATTCAGCCCCCCTTTACTCTGATACCCCTAACTAAAATCTAGTGGAACCAATTACCTTCAGAAGTCACCTAATTGGTAAATAGAGTCCACCTGTGAATAATTTAATCTCAGTATAAATACAGCTGTTCTGTGAAGCCCTCAGAGATTTGTTAGAGAACCTTAGTGAACAAACAGTATCATGAAGGCCAAGGAACACACCAGACAGGTCAGGGATAAAGTTGTGGAGAAGTTTAAAGCAGGGTTAGGTTATAAAAAAATATTGCAAGCTTTGAATATCTCACAGAGCTCTGTTCAATCCATCATCCGAAAATGTAAAGAGTATGGCACAACTGCAAACTTACCAAGACATGGCCGTCCACCTAAACTGACCGGCCGGGCAAGGAGAACATTCATCAGAGAAGCAGCCAAGAGGTCCATGGTAACTCTGGAGGAGCTGCAGAGATCCACAGCTCAGGTGGGAGAATCTGTCCACAGGACAACTATTAGTCGTGTTCTCCACAAATCTGACCTTTATGGAAGAGTGACAAGAAGAAAGTCATTGTTGAAAGAAAGCCATAAGAAGTCCCGTTTGCAGTTTCCGAGAAGCCATGTGGGGGACACAGCAAACATGTGGAAGAAGGTGCTCTGGTCAGATGAGACCAAAATGTAACTTATTGGCATAAAAGCAAAACGCTATGTGTGGCGGAAAACTAACACTGTACATCACCCTGAACACACCATCCCCACTGTGAAACATGGTGGTGGCAGCATCATGTTGTGGGGATGCTTTTCTTCAGCAGGGACAGGGAAGCTGGTCAGAGTTGATGGGAAGATGGATGGAGCCAAATACAGGGCAATCTTAGAAGAAAACCTGTTAGAGGCTGCAAAAGACTTGAGACTGGGGCGGAGGTTCACCTTCCAGCAGGACAACGACCCTAAACATACAGCCAGAGCTACAATGGAATGGTTTAGATCAAAGCATATTCATGTGTTAGAATGGCCCAGTCAAAATCCAGACCTAAATCTAATTGAGAATCTGTGGCAAGACTTGAAAATTGCTGCTCACAGACGCTCTCCATCCAATCTGACAGAGCTTGAGATGTTTTGCAAAGAAGAATGGGCAAAAATGCCCCTCTCTAGATGTGCAAAGCTGGTAGAGACATCCCCAAAAAGATTTGCAGCTGTAATTGTAGCGAAAGGAGGTTCTACAAAGTATTGACTCCGGGGGGCGCCATACAAATGTACCCCACAATTTTCATATATTTATTTGTAAAAATTTTTGAAAACCATTTATCATTTTCCTTCCACTTCACAATTACCATATTTATCAGCGTATAACACGCACTTTTTTCCCCTTAAAATCAGGGGAAAATCGTGGGTGCGTGTTATACACCGATCCCCGCCGATCCCCGCTAATTGTGAGCTATCGGCGGCGATCGCTGCCGACATTCACATAGCGAGTAGTTTTAAATATGGCGCCGCGGAGTTCGGAGGGACTCGGCGCCGGCGGAACTGAACGAACGCCGCTGAGATACACATAGTCCCGCCATTGGACCTGTGTTATGTCCATCATAGGTCGGGACTGGGCGGGACTGTGAGCAGCGCCGGGAAGAGCCGAATACACTCGACTATGTGTATCTCGGCGGCGTTCGTTCAGTTCCGCCGGCGCCGAGTCCCTCCGAACTCCACGGCGCCATATTTAAAACTACATGCATGTGTATGTTGGCGGCGGCGGTAGGCAGGCATGGACACTGGGGGGCAAGGCTGCACTGGGGGGCAAGGCTGCACTGAGGGAAGGCTGCACTGACAAGGCTGCACTGAGGGAAGGCTGCACTGACAAGGCTGCACTGTGGAAAAGCTGCACTGACAAGGCTGCACTGGGGCAAAGCTGCACTGACAAGGCTGCACTGTGGAAAAGCTGCACTGACAAGACTGCACTGGGGCAAAGCTGCACTGACAAGACTGCACTGGGGCAAAGCTGCACTGACAAGGCTGCAATGGACACTGGGTCAAGGCTGCACTGACACTGACAAGGCTGAAGATGAACACTAATGAGGCTGCATTGATGGGCATTTAAATGTAAGTTTCTTTTCCTTAAACTTCCCTCCTAAAAGTTTTTTTCCTTAAAATTCTCTCCTAAACTTGGGGTGCGTGTTATACGTCGATAAATACGGTATGTGCCACTTTGTGTTGGTCTATCACATAAAATCCCCAATAAAATACATTTACATTTTTGGTTGTAACATGACAAAATGTGGGAAAATTCCAGGGGTATGAATACTTTTTCATGGCACTGTATCACATTGGTTAAATCTGTGTCTGTAGTGCATGTTCAAACCTCATTACCATAAATAATAACATATTATTAGATTTTTACTCCAGAAGTATATAATAAGTTTGGAAATTCTAGAGAAATGCCTAAATAATGCATTACAATTTAACTAAACCCATTCGATTTTAGTCGACTAAAATGTACTGGAGATTTTAGTAGACTAAAATACGACTAAAACAAAAACAATTCAGATGACTAAAATACGACTAAAACTAAAATGGCATTTTAGTCAAAAGACTACGACTTAAACTAAATCGAAATTTGACGTAAAAATTAACACTGTTATCGTAAAATTCAGATGAGACTGCCTCCAGATCCACACCGCTCAACTAATTGCTTGGGAAGACCCTTTGGGCATCCAATGCGGCTTACGTGTTTTCAAGGGGCAACCCATCTTCTTCAGAGACCCGAGCTCTGCAAAAGAGGGTTTGCCCATCGAAAAGCAGAATAAAATGGTGGCAGTTGCAAATTTTCACAATTTTAGACAACATAAAAATAGATTAATTAATTCATTTTATTGCGCACAAACAATTTATATTAGGCATTTTTTGGGTAAAATATAAAAGATGAGGTTGCAACCAATAAATGTTTACCAATCATGTCAAGCCTCAAAATTGCGTGAGCCAGTGAAGAGGGAAAAAAACGATGGTGCCCAAAATTGTCCATTGGCAACTTTTCAAAAGCTACATCAGTTTAGCATCAGCAGTGAATGCTGGCCCTGGTATAATTGCTCTCATTCCGGTGTTTGCAACGATACCTAATATGTGTGTGTCAGGGCTGGGCTCAGCCCTTCCTTCTCTGCGCTCAGCTGTCGGCTAATTGCCAGCTCCTATCTCTCTCCACAGTTACTCAGCTGTTGATGATATCCTGCTCGTCAGTCCTGCCTACTTAAGCCGTCCAGTCCAGAGGAGCTCTGCCTTCGCCTTGGTCAACATCACAGAGACTATCTCCTGCAGTCCTGTTCAAGACTGGCTTTGATGACATCCCTTCTGGCTCCAGATCCTGCTTGCTGTTCCACAACATTGATCCCTGACTTCTGGCTTGGCTGACTATCCATTCCAGTTACTGAACTTTGGCTATGTTTTGACTACGTTTGTTCTTTATACTTTTATTATTAAACAAGTGTGATTTAACTGTACCTCTGTCTCGGCCGGATTTCATGGTTTCTGACAGTGTGACACAATTGCAGTTTTCACTGGTGGCTCTCCCGGTGCTCACATTTGTGTTTGCATGTGTGTGTAGTCTTTTTGTTATTTTTTTTTAATTTAATTCATTAAAGGGGAACTCTACTTTCAAGGGAAATAAAATTAGCAAAAAAAAAAAAAAAATAACGTATACAATTGCAACACAAGTCATATTGCAATTGAATGTTATTAAAAATTACCTTTTATCTGTAGCCGCTGTATTTTTCTATAAAATGCAATATGGCCACCTGGAGGCGTTCTGTACACAGATGGTATACAGAACGTCCCCCCAGAAATGTCATTACCTGCTTGTGTGATTGGCTCACTGATTTTCTGCCCAAAGATACAAGTCAGCTTTTTGCAACAAAAATTTCATTTTTGGTATGATACTCCCAAAGAGAAATCACGTCTAAAGGGATGCAGGCCCTGAAACTTTCCTCATTAGAGCCCTGCAGGTGCAGCTGGTGGTTGATAATTATAAAACAACTTCCATACACATTCACTGTGCACATGGACACAGACAAATGAACAGCTATTCCTTCAGAATAACAAAAGGTAGGAATCTGCAACAACGTTTGTTAAATTTGTTAAATTCCCTGCAATGTACAGAGATCACCCAGAGGGGAATAATTACATAACAAAAGTGGAGTTACTCTTTAAGCTTTAACTTTATAAAGCTTTTTCCTTTTATAAAGAAAACATTTTTTTATTTTTAAAATAACACGTTATACTTGCCTGCTCTGTGAAACAGTTTTGCACAGAGTAGCCCTGATCCCCATCTTCTTGGGCCCCCACCAGGACTTCTGGCTCCTCTCCCCTGCTTAGTGTGCCATAAGAAGCCACTTATTATGGGGGACACTTGTGCAAGCTGATCCTGAGCCGGGCTTTGCGTGTTCAGTCCTGCTCCAGCCCTGCCCCCTCCTCACAGGCTGTGATTGACAGAAGCGGGAGCCAATGGCTGCACTTCTATCAATCTATCCAATCAAGAGCCGGGACCCCGTGAGGAGAGGGGCGGCGGGGACGCGCTGACGGAAATTCGGAGCTCAGGTAAGTAAAACAGGGGGGGCTGGGGGGCCAGGTGCATAGGATGCATTAAGGTGAAAAACACGAGCCTTTACAACCCCTTTAATCACCACTGGGGTTTTTTATTTTTTGCTAAGGAAACAAAAAAAGACTGAAAAGTTTGAAAAAAAAAAATTCATAGCTTGTTATACAATTTTGCAAACAGGTAATTTTCTCCTTCACTGATGTGCGCTTATGAGGCTGCACTGATAGGCACTGATAGGTGGCACTGATGAAGCTACACTGGTGGGCACTGATGAGGAGGAACTGATGAGACTACACTCATAGGTGGCACAGATGAGCACTGATAGGCGGCACTGATGGGCACTGATGGGCACTGATAGACGGCACTGATAGGCACTGGTAGGCAACAATAATAGGTGACACTGATGATGAGGCACTGATTGGCTGCACTGATGGGCACTGATAGGTGGCACTTATGGGAACTGATGAAGCTGCACTGGTGGGCACTGATGAGACTGCAGTGATAGGTGGCATTGATAGGTGGCACTGATGGGCTGTGATAGGCAGTACTGAAGGGCACTAATAGGTGGCACTGATAGGCATTGATAGCACTGATGGGCATAGATAGGTGGCACTAATAGGTGACACTGATGATGAACCACTGATTGGCAGCACTGATGAGACTGCAGTGATAGGTGGCATTGATAGGTGGCACTGATGGACTGTGACAGGTGGCACTGAAGGGGACTAATAGGTGGTACACTACTGATAGGCATTGATAGCACTGATGGGCACAGATAGGCGGCACTAATAGGTGACACTGATGATGAAGCACTGATTGGCAGCACTGATGGGCACTGATAGCTAGCAGTGGTGGGCACTGATAGGTGGCACTGGTGGGCACTGATTAGCAGCAATGGTGGGCACAGATTCAGACCGATGTCCCTGTAACAGAAGCCGGTTATCGGCTTTCTTCTTTTCTCCTCATGCTGATTGCGAGGAGATAAAAAGCAGATAACCGTCTTTTGTTTACTTCCGTGATCAGCTGTCATTGGCTGACAGCTGATCACGTGGTAAACGGCCAGCTGTGATTGGCCCTTTACCCCATTCTGTGATCAGCCGAGTTCGAAGGACTCAATGATCACAAAGCGTGCCTTCTGTGCGCCGCAGGGGGCGTGCAAGCAGCGCAATTACGGGAGGACGTCTATTGATGCCCTCTTGGCACTGGAAGCCCACGCTGTAGGCATCTTCGGCTATAGCGCGAGCGGAAAGTGGTTAACTTTATTGTTATTGCTGATAAGCCTCCTATGTGATAGAGTAGTGCTGGTGACGGATTCACTTTAAGGTAACATCAGGGTTTCCATCAGACTATTGCATTCTTCATCATCAGAATGAAGAAAGACTTCATTCTGGTCATTGCATTGGACCCGCACAGATGTGCACTCTGGGATAGGTATGGGGACAGTTCAGCTGGTTTCCTGTCATTAATTTCAACAGTCTGACTGCACGCCCCTACACGGAACGCCTGTAATTCCCGGACGGCTGTTGGCGGCCCCTAGCATAGATCTATGGATCAGTACGCCCGCAAGAATGAGGCATGAGGGTCTCCATACAGGCTGAGCTATCCCTCATTAACATACAATGCAGCTGATAATGAAGAACTGCCAGCACAATACAGACAGGGCTCATTACATTACATATTACCCCACAGCCCCCCCTCCCCCTCCTAAACACTACAATGGGAGGAGGAGCTTGAAGGGATTTTTAGGCATGTAAAATACACTAAAAAAATATATATATTTTTTTAACCTTTAACCCCTTCATGTCTAAGCCTTAAATCATTGTTTTTCGCTAGAAAATTACTTAGAACCCCCAAACACTATATATAATTACTTAGAACCCCCAAACACTATATATATATATATATATATATATATATATATATATATATATATATATTTAGCAGAGACTCTAGAAAATAAAATGGCGATTGTTGCAATATTTTATGTCACACTGTATTTGCGCAGCGGTCTTTCAAGTGCATTTTTTTTTTTTTTTTTGGAAGAAATACACTTTCATGAATTACGGTAAAACAAAACAGTAAAGTTACCCCAATTTTTTTTGTATAATGTGAAAGATGATGTTACACCGAGCAAATAGATACCCAACATGTCATGCTTTAAAATTGCTCACACTCGTGGAATGGCAACAAACTTCGGTACTTAAAAATCTCCATAGGCGACGCTTTAAAAAATTCTAGAGGTTACCTGTTTAGAATTGCAGAGGAGGTCTTGCGTTGGAATTATTGCTCTCGCTATAATGATTGCGGCGATACCTCACATGTGTGGTTTGAACACCGTTTACATTTGTGTGCACGACTTACATATGCGTTCACCCAAAGGGATGGGGCACTTTAATTTTTTATTTTTTTTTCTTATTTATTTATTTTATATTTTTATACTGTTACTTTAAATTTATTTTATTTTTGATCACCTTTTTTTGCTGTCACAAGGAATGTAACATCCCTTGTGACAGTAATAGGCGGTGACAGTGACTCTTATAGACCCTAAATCCCTCCTTTGCACCTAAAAGCATTCAAAACGCCATGTTTTGAATGCTCGGAAGTTTGGCCCCCCTCCTCCTTCCTTCGCCATCGGGCCAGTAAGAAAGCGCAACGCGCTTCGAGCATGCGCAGTAGGGAACAGTTGTGAAGCTGAAAGGCTTTACTGCTGGTTTCCCTTACTAGGAATGGCTGCGGCCATAGGTGTGCGCAGCCTATTGCATTAGGGTGTGCACCCCAAAACTCAAACACATTTGCATGTGTATATATACTGACGGTGTCAGCAGAGCAATGGACGGTGTCAGTAGGGAAGAGATTGCTTGCAGGAGTTTTTATTTTTTACAATTTTTTACTTTATCTTAAAACATTGTTGGAGCCTTTAGGGTGCTTTGGTGAAATATTAGGGGTCTTAACAGGGAAAATCTGCACCACACGGGGTGATTAGGGTGTGCCCAGGCACACCTGGCACACCCTGTGCGCACGCCTATGGCTGCGGCAGCACCTGAGAGCCGATCTGAAAATCGGCTAGGGTGCCAACATCGCGGGCTCACTGGACAGGTAAGTGCCCTAATATTAGAAGTCAGCAGCTACAGTATTTGTAGCTGCTGACTTTTAATTTTTTTCCCCCCAGCCGGTACTCCTTTTTAATGCATTCTATGCATTAAGGTGTAAAACCTTCTGTGCTGTGGCCCCCCCTTTTCTTACCTGAGCCCGATCCATTCCAGCAATGTGCACAAGCCCAGAGGCTCCAGCCGCTGTCTCTGTCCTCATTGGATAGATTGATAGTCAACCAAATCCTGTGACTCGAGCGTGGGGGGCGGGGCCGAGTCCCGCTGTCTGTGTCAATGGATGCAGCGGCAGGACTCAGGAACGTGCCCGTATGGGTGCCCCCATGGAAAGTGGCTCTCTGTGGGGGCACCCGATGAAGGGGAGGAGCCAGGATTGCCTCCGGGGGCACCCCAGAAGAGGAGGATTGGGGCTGCTCTGTGCAAAACACTTGCACAGAGGAGGTAAGTATAACATGTTATTTTTTTATTTATTTTTTTTATTTGAACCTTTACAATCACTTTAAAGTATAACTAAAGGCAAATCGTTTTTTTTAGTTTTGGATAGAGCGGAGAGGGATTAGAACATCTGTCAGTTTATATTGACTTTCTGTGTCCCTGTTGGGCAGATTCACCGTCTCTTATTTGTCCTGTTTACCATTATCATTGAAAGTGAAAGTATAGAAAATCTCTAATTGTGGGTTGTCCCCAAAAAAGTAATAGAGTGGAAATCTTCCAATAGAGAACCTAGTTCTGGGGACCTGGGGACCCCCAAGAAAATTCCTCTAATTTGCAGAGATTTCCTCTCACTTCCTGTTTGGCAATGGGACAGGAAGTGAAGGGAAATCTCAGCAATGGGGCACAGATGGCAAGAAAAAAAAATCTGCCAGGGGTTATAACCCTCCCTTGCGCTATCCAAAATGAAAATAAAAGTTTTGCCCCTAGTTCTACTTTAATACTGCTATCAGTTACGAAACAAAGAGAGAGAAAAAAACAATACCTGTGATGCATTTTTCCAGCGCATTGCGGCGCACGTGCACAACGCACACCAGCGCCTCTGCGTTATTTGCCCTTTAAAGCGTCCCCATTGGTGTGGATGAGCTCTCAATGTTCCTGATTTTCAAAGATGATTCTTCAGCAGCGAGAATGTAAAAAGTAAAAGTGATTTCTACAATGTAACGTTTTACAACACTGCGATTGTGTTCTCCACGGAACAGAGTCAGTTCAAGTGTCTATTAAGTGTCAGCGGAAAGATTTGGGGGTTTTCTCACACAGACATCTTTGTATAAAATAATATGGAGGACAATCGCTCTAAACATTCCGGACACTTTGAAGTGCAGCTGTGGGAAAAGAGGGTGTAGCACAACCCCGTATCATGGAGGAGAGACCCAGACCGCACATTTCTTCTGTACGCCTCATCATGTACAGGACGTTTAAGTTGAAAGGAAATGTCCCCGTGGGGTTTTGTGTTGCAGACAAGAATTCAAATGGGAATAAAAAAAGTATATAAATTTTATTGAAAAAGTATTAACATACAATTGCATGAAAAAATGTTAAAGCATGAGCTCTGCAAGTGAGGCCATTGCACATACATGAGGTAATACAACCGTACAGATACATGAGCAACATGGCATGGTATAGGTATATATAGTCATGCTGATACACTCCGACGCGTTTCGACTATTAATTCATAGAGGTCTTCTTCTGGGAGAAAAGAGTACAAGAGAATGTATTGTAAAAATGCTTGCATTTAAACAACAATGTGAATCAATAGTCACACTCAAAAAAAATGTGTACAATTTTAAGCTCTTATTTACCACTGACGGCCGTATAGATGCTGCGGCCAAAGATTGCCGGAGGATCCAGGCTGCGCGGCCAGAGCCCCCGGACCACCACACAGAAGCAAGCCGTCCAACACGCCACTGAAAGGGCCCAAAAGAGGCCGCGCTTAGACCCCCACCAGGATGGCTTGCTTCTGTGTGGTGGTCCGGGGGCTCTGGCCGCGCAGCCTTTTCCCCCCAGAAGACCTCTACGAATTAATAGTCGAAACGCGTCGGGTGTATCAGCATGACTATATATACCTATACCATACCATGTTGCTCATGTACCTGTACGATTGTATTAACTCATGTATGTGCAATGGCCTCACTTGCAGAGCTCATGTTTAAACATTTTTTCATGCAATTGTATGTTAATAATTTTTCAGTAAAATTTATATACTTTTTTATTCCCATCTGAATTTTTGTCTGCAACACAAAACCCCACGGGGACATTTCCTTTCAACTTATACTCTACTGGGGCGTGCAGCAACCCTTATCTCACCATATGTATCGCTTCCCTTTTTGATTGTGTACAGGACGTTTACCAGCTCCTGTGTGCTGAGAAGGAAAATAACCGCCGCTTTCTGGTACCCGGGGAGCCACACGTGTGCCGCGTACAGCCGCCAATACCAGTGAATGGCTGTATGTGGCAAAGGTGGCAAGGTAAACAACCCAAGGCTTTTGCATCAGTATTTACCCACGTATATGCATATGGTTCTTTTCCCTGAATGTGCCATGCGGTACGCGCATGCGTGGGTAAACAATTCGGAAACCATCTGTGCTTACCCGAATACAGCCATTCATTTGTATTGTCGGCTGTAGGCGGCACATACAGCTTCACAAGCACCAGGAAGTGCCTCAGAACACAGCAGCTGCTAAGTGACAGTATGCATAGAGCTTAACGTGTCATTAAACCCACATCGTTAAAAACTATCAATAAATGGTGTATTACATGCTGATCATACTCACTAAGTCACTATGAGATTCCTTTTCTGTATTCTGCAAAAATCCTGGTTGATCCTGCTGTTCTCTGTCTCTCCCCTCTGTCCATGTTCTCACTGCAGCTGGGGATTTTGAAGAGCAGTGTTGGCAGCTCTGCACATGCTCAGTTTTCAGTGAATTTCTATGCTGAACATTTCCTCCTTATCATATCTGAGCATCCCACGTGACTATAAAGTCACACATGTGGGCGTATACACAAAGGTAAATGACAGCCCACTCTCTCCCTCCTCCTACTACATTGTTGCCGACTGCCATTAATTTACGGGCAGCCCGTAAATTTCAATCCATTTTCGGGCTGCCTGTAAATATTTGTTATGAGCAGCAACCATGTCTGCAGCCTCCAACCATCTCCTGTACCATGTCCGCAGCTTCTGACCAACTCCTGTACCATGTCCGCAGCCTTTGACCATCTCCTGCACCATGTCTGCATCCTCTGACCACCTCCTGTACCATGTCTGCATCCTCTGACCATCTTCTGTACCATGTGCACATCCTCTGATCACCTCCTGTATCATGTCCGCAGCCTCTAACCATCTCCTGTACCATGTCCGCAGCCTCTGACCATCTCCTGTACCATGTCCGCAGCCTCTAACCATCTCCTGTACCATGTCCGCAGCCTCTGACCATCTCCTGTACCATGTCCGCAGCCTTTGACCATCTCCTGTACCATGTCTGCATCCTCTGACCATCTTCTGTACCATGTGCGCATCCTCTGATCACCTTCTGTATCATGTCCGCAGCCTCTAACCATCTCTTGTATAATGTTCGCAAGCTCTGACATTTTCTTGTCCTTTAAAATTTCTGCAGTCTCTGGGAGGAGTCAGACATGTCTGGACTGTGGGGAGGAGATTACAGGATAAAACCAGAACCGCCATGCTGGAGCCATCTGACTAAGCCCTGCACGGTGCACCTGAGGGGAGGTCAGTGACAGCGCCACCAGGCCAGCCTGGGAGGGGTTTACTGATGTAAGGGGGTGTGAAAACATACAGTGTCTTGCAAAAGTTTTCCCCCCCATTGGCATTTTTCATGTTTTGTTGTTTCACAACCTGGAATTAACATGGATTGTTTGAGGATTTGGATCATTTAATTTACAGAACATGCCCACAACTTTGAAGATTTTTTTTTTTATTGTGAAGCAAACAACAAATAGGACAAAATAACAGAAAAAGTCAACGTGCATAACTATTCACCCCCTAAAGTCAATACTTTGTAGAGCCACCTTTTGCGGGAATCACAGCTCCAAGTCGCCTTGGATAAGTCTCTATGAGCTTGCCACATCTTACCACTGGGATTTTTGCCCATTCCTCCTTGCAAAACTGCTCCTGCTCCTTCAAGTTGGATGGTTTGCGCTTGTGAACAGCAATCTCTAAGTCTGACCAAAGATTTTCTATTGGATTGAGGTCTGGGCTTTGACTAAGCCATTCCAACAAATTTACATGTTTCCTCTTAAACCACTCAAGTGTTGCTTTAGCAGTGTGTTTGGGGTCATTGTCCTGCTGGAAGGTGAACCTCCGTCCTAGCCTCAAATCACACACAGAGTGGTACAGGTTTTGCTCAAGAATATCTCTGTATTTAGCACCATCCATCTTTCCCTCAACTCTGACCAGTTTCCCAGTCCCGACTGCTGAAAAACATCCCCACAGAATGATGCTGCCACCACCATGTTTCAAAGTGGGGATGGTGTTCTTTGGGTGATGTGATGTGTTGGGTTTGCGCCAGACATAGCATTTTCTTTGATGGCCAAAAAGTTCAATTTTAGACTCATCAGACCAGAGCACCTTCCTCCATACATTTTGGGAGTCTCCCACATGCCTTTTTGCAAACTCAAAAGGTGCCATTTTTTTTTTTTTTGCTGAAAGTAATGGCTTTCTTCTGGCCACTCTGCCATAAAGCCCAACTCTATGGAGCGTACGGCTTATTGTCGTCCTATGTACAGATACTCCAGTCTCTGCTGTGGAACTCTGCAGCTCCTCCAGGGTTACCTTAGGTCTCTGTGCTCCTCTCTGATTAATGCCCTCCTTGCCCGGTCCATGAGTTTTGGTGTACGGCCGTCTCTTGGCAGATTTGCTGTTGTGCCATGTTCTTTCCATTTGGTTATGATGATAGATTTGATGGTGCTCCTAGGGATCATCAAAGATTTGGATATTTTTTTATAACCTAACCCTGACTTGTACTTCTCAACAACATTGTCCCTTACTTGTTTGGAGAGTTCCTTGGTCTTCATGGCAGTGTTTGGTTAGTGGTGCCTCTTGCTTAGGTGTTGCAGCCTCTGGGGCCTTTCAAAAAGGTGTGTATATGTAATGACAGATCATGTGATACTTAGATTGCACACAGGTGGACATCATTTCACTAATTATGTGAGGTAATTGGTTGCACCAGAGCTTTTTATGGGCTTCATAAAAAAGGGGGTGAATACATACGCACATGCCAATTATCATTTTTTTTATTTCTGAAAAATAGTTTTCTGTATATATTTTTCTAATTTTACTTCACCAACTTAGACTATTGTGTTCTGATCCTTCACATATAAGTCAGATTTAAAAAACATTGAAATATAGGCTGTAATGTAACAAAATAGGTAAAAAGCCAAGGAGGGTGAATATCTTTGCAAGGCACTGTATACAATAATGTAAGGGGATATGTTATTAGAAAGGCTGTTTTGTTTTTTTTGAACATGTGACCAGCAGCAGAGGACTAGAAGCTCCTCCTGCTTATGTTTCCCTGCAGACAGGCTGGGAGAGAGCTCCCCCCCCCCCCGAATGGCCGGAGGCACCTCCCCCACCCCCTCTCCTCTTCGCTCGCTGTCTGCAGCACACACACACAGGATAGGTGTCAGCACCCATCTGAATGAGCCCTAAAGGAGATCTAAGCCGTGGCTGGATGACAATTTGTTGCTAATGTCAAGATCACAAACAATTGCCATTTTTTAAATATTATTTTCACGTCAGATATGAGCACATCCAGGTTCAAACTATTCAAATGGTTGTCCCGATGCTTTTTTTTTTTTATGATTTGGGGTAGAGTAGGGAAGGGATAGAGCCCCTCCCCTTTTATTGCTAAATAAAGGAACAGAAATGAAGAAATTACTTTATATTAGAGTGTGGTATATAGATAAGAAAAAAATCAAACAACATTTATTATATCCATATAATAAAATAAGCAAATATGGATCTCACTGACCAGTGTGAGGAGCCTTTGTTCAAATCTCATCACCTTTTAGCAAACAATCAAAAGAGCTCACACACAGTATCTCACAAAAGTGAGTACACCCCTCACATTTTTGTAAATATTTTATTCCATCTTTTCATGTGACAACACTGAAGAAATGACACTTTGCTACAATGTAAAGTAGTGAGTGTACAGCTTGTATAACAGTGTAAATTTGCTGTCCCCTCAAAATTGTCAATATTTTGTGTGGCCACCATTCTTCCTTTCTCCCTTCCTTTCTTTCTTTATCTCCTTCTCCCCTTTTCTCTTTCTTTCTTTGTTTCTTTCCCCCTTTCTATTTCTTTCTTTTTTTCTTTCTTTCTTTTTTCTCCTTCTCTTTCTTTCTTTCTTTCTTTCTTTCTTTCTTTCTTTCTTTCTTTCTTTCTTTCTTTCGTTCTCATTTTCTTTCTGCCTTTCTATTTATTTATTTTTTTCTTTCTTTCTTTTCTTGCTTCCTTCTTTTTTCTCCCTTTTCTGTTTTTCTCCTTTTCTTTCTTTCTCCCCTTTTCTCTTTCTTTCTTTCTTTCTTTCTTTCTTTCTTTCTTTCTTTCTTTCTTTCTTTCTTTCTTTCTTTCTTTCCATCCTTCCTTTATTTCTTTCTTTATTTCTCAACAAAATAAAACATGTAGAGATGGGTGGATGGGGTCTTTCTTTCTTTCTTTCTTTCTTTTTCTCCTTCCTTCCTTTCTTCCTTCCTTCGTGATTTCTCAACAAAATAAAGCATGTAGAGATGGGTGGATGGGGGAGTTTGCTTCTTTCTTTCTTTCTTTCCTTCCTTCCTTCCTTCCTTCCTTCCTTCCTTCCTTCCTTCCTTCCTTCCTTCCTTCCTTCCTTCCTTCCTTCCTTCCTTCCTTCCTTCCTTCCTTCTCAACATTTCTTTATTAGTGAAGCAGATTTACAAAAGTCTTATACAGAACAATGAGGCATATGATACGTTAAAAGATCAAAAGAAAGCATATTCACCGATACATTTCTGGACAACAGCATATCGAAAAGGAAAAAAGAAGAGAGGGGGGGGGTTATATGGGATGTGAGGGTTAGTCAGTGAGTCACTACTAGATGTTGTTCATTGTTATCACCCATCTTGGGGGACAGGGATCCACTGGAGGAAGAATAAAACACATGAGGGGGTTGGATGGGAGGGAGGAAGGGGTTGATTTATTAAAACTGGAGAGTGCAAAATCTGGAGCAGCTCTGCACGGCAGCCAATGAGCTTCTATTTTCAGCTTGTTCAATAAAGCTTTGACTATAAAACCTGGCAGCTGATTGGTTTCTATGCAGAGCTGCAACAGATTTTGCACTCTCTAATTTTAGTAAATCAACCCCATAGTTCGATAGGGGAAAGATAAAAATAAAACAAAAATTCACAATTCACACAGAGGAGAGGTCATCAAAATAAGATACGAGGAGGATTGGAACTAGCATGGGGTCATTCGAAGCAGGCACAGTCAGCTCTGTGTAAACCAGATCTCGAGATCTGCGATCCGTTGTGACCTCAGTTGGTGCTCCAACTTCCCACGTAATAGAGAGCAGGGGTCTAGAGATCGAGCGATCTAGCAGTGACCCACTTGTCCCATACCTTTCCAAATTTCTGTGGACATTTGCGTCCCATGTACGTAAGTTTGTACAGAGGTAGCACTGAGTCCACTAGCAGACGCCACTAAGCAACCGTAGGGGGAGTTTGTCAACTTCCAGGTTTTGTAGGAGTACCTTTCTAGCATAGAAACACAAGTAGAACAATAACAGTTTTGTATGCGTGGATTGTGTCACTGAATCAACAATACCCAGAAGGAGCACCTTGGGGTCAACTCTATATCTGCCACCACCTTCCTCCAGAAATCCTGAAGAGTTGGGCATTCCCATATTACAGTGGTCTCCAAACTGCAGCCCAGGGACCGGATGTGGCCCTTTGCTTGCTTTTATCAGGCCCTTGGTGTGCTATTTTATTTATTGACACCAATGAAGGCCACAATTTCTCCCAGTGACACAGAGGATGGGGCACAATTCCTACCAATGTCATCAATGATGGGACACAGTTCCTCCCAATGACACCAACAATGGGGCCAAATGACACCAATGATAGGGCATAATGCTTCCCAAGGACACCACCAATGAGGCCCAATGACACCAAGGATGGGGCACAATTTCTACCAATGATACGAACAAGGGGGCCCAATGACATGAATGATGGGCACAATTCCTACCAATGACTCCAATCATGGGGGATTTTATACACCCACTGACAATGGGACATTTTGTACTCCCGATGGCCACAGTCCGGCCCCCCTAAAGTCTGATCTTTGTGTAGAAAGTTTGGAGACACCTGCCATATTACATAACTATATGGGACATGTCTCCGAGAGTGTAGGATAAATCCGGGCCAGCCATGGGGAGTGTAATATGCCCCATGTATGAATTTTAGATGAATGAATCTATCTCTAGAGGAGATTATCGTTGGAAAATATATTTTTGTATTGCCTGGTCCCAGCTCAGATGAAGTTTAGTTCCGCTTTAAAAAGAACCTGTTACCTACACCATACTATCACATAAAAAGCTCATTACACCCCTTGTGATAGCAACAAAGTTAAAGTGATTGTAAACCTTCGATTTTATTTTTTTAAAATAAAAAACATATCATACTTACCTCCACTGTGCAGTTCGTTTTGCACAGTGTGGCCCCAAACCTCATCTTCTGGGGTCCCCCGGTGGCACTCGTGGCTCCTCCTCGCATTGGTAACCCCCCTGGAAAAAGCCCTCTCCCGGGGGGGGGGGTCACCTTGTGGGTGCGCTCCTGAGTCCAGCATTTGCGTGCATAGACACAGAATGCCAGACTCCGCCCCGCCCCCCAGCGCCCGCGTCATTGGATTTAATTGACAGCAGCGGGAGCTAATGGCTGCGCTGTTATTAATCTATCCAATCAAAGAGCCGAGAACCCCAGGCAGAGAGGAAGAGCGGGTCTCAGCCGAGGGAACGAACGGGCTCAGGTGATTAAAACGGGGGGGGGCTGAGGGGTCGATCAGTGTCAGAAGTTTTTTCACCTTAATGCATAGCATGCACGAGGGTTTACAACCCCTTTAAGATGAAAGAAAAAATAAAGTATAGAAAATTAAAGTTTGATCAAATAAATAAAATAACACCCAAAAAAAAGTAAAATTTGTACCCCCCCCCGACAATCATATAATGCATGCAAACAAAAATGACTGTCAAGCTGCACATATTAGGTGTCATTGCACAAATAATTCTGGAACCTTCATTCACTGTCTTAAAGAAAAAAATGGCCCAAATGTTAAACAGGATGGGGGGAGGGGGCAGAAAAGTGGAACTTACCCTTTTGAGTGGAGTTCCCCTTTCATTTTTAATGGCACCCCATGCATCTGCTAATGCACACATTTTTTGCATGCACAAAAACACATGCAGCGCCATGCGTTTCGGTGTGGCATGACTTTGCAAAAGGGTCAGGGACCTCTTTTGCGTATTTGATGCACACTGGAATAAATGGGCTGCCCTACAAGCGAAGCGCAGGATTGTGTGGAAAACGCATTGCAAAGTTACGTGCGCTCCATCGCGCCTGTACGGAGCCATAAAAAAGCTGCATGAGCTACTTTGATGTGTTCGTCATGCAAACTGCAGTCCAATGAAATGAATGGGCTGCCCTACTTGTAACGGAGCACTGAAAACTCACGGAAAATGCACAACACATGCCGTCATAGTGTAAATAGGACCTTCAAAAAAAAAATGTCTCCTGCAGCAAAAAGGTAAAAGCATGGTGAGAATGGTGGGAAAAAAAAACGGCGATTTCCCTGGATTTTCGGCCAGGTTGACATGGTTGCTAGTATTCAAGTCTATCATGAATGCTGCTGCCAGACTTATCCACCTTACCAACCGCTCAGTGTCTGTCAACCCTCTCCTCCAATCCCTACACTGACCACCACCCCTCTCCTCCAATCCCTACACTGACCACCACCCCTCTCCTCCAATCCCTACACTGGCTCCCAATCACCCAGCGAATTAAATTCAAAATACCAACCACAACATACAAAGCTATTCACAACTCTGCCCCGAGCTACATCACCAATCTTGTCTCCAAATATCACCCAAACCGCCCTCTCCGCTCTTCTCAAGACCTCCTGCTCTCAAGCTCTCTCATCTCCTCCTCCCATGCTCGTCTCCAGGATTTCTCCAGAGCCTCTCCCATCCTCTGGAACTCTCTACCTCCACCGGTCCGGCTATCCCCTACTCTTGCTACCTTCAGGCGATCCCTGAAAACTCATCTCTTCAGGGAAGCCTATCACATCACCAACTAATCTTCTACCACTTCCAACAGCTCATTCCCCACAGTTACAACCTTTTGTACCACCTGCCCCACCCTATTAGATTGTAAGCTCTTCTGAGCAGGGTCCTCTTATGCCGCGTACACACGAGCGGATTTTATGGCAGACTTGGTCCGGCGGATAATTCGATCGTGTGTGGGCTCCAGCGGACTTTTTTTCCCAAAGGTTTGACGGACCTGGAAATGAAACATGTTTCAAATCTTTCCGAAGGACTGGAGTCCGGTCGAAAAGTCCGCTCGTCTGTATTCTAGTCCGACGGACAAAAACCGACGCTAGGGCACTTCCTTATTTTAGTCCGGTCGTACGTCACCACGTACAAATCCATTGGACTTTGGTTGATCGTGTGTAGGCAAGTCCGTTCGTTCGGGAAGTTCGTCGAAAAGTCCGCCAGACCTAGTCTGTTGAAAAGTCCGCCCGTGTGTACGCGGCATAAATCCTCTTGTATTTTATTGTATTATAACTGTATTGTCTTTTTTTTATATTGTAAAGCGCTGCGTAAACTGTTGGCGCTATACAAATCCTGTAAAATAATAATAATTCAGTAAATAGGAGTTTTCTGATTCTGTTGGTCATATCAGGAAATCAGAGACGTTTTCATTGACAAGTCTGTCCAGGGATCATCGTTGGGTGTCTTGTTTTTTTGGGTAGATGCAATTCTGATCCATCTATGGCCAGATTTGGAACTAAAACAACCCCCATGGCGGAGCGTACATTGTACAGACCCAACAAGGCGCTCTCTGACAGCCCACTTCCTCCTCTGTTTTGTTGCTTTTTTTTTTTTTTTTTTTAGGACAGTGATCCAGATCCTCAGCTTTCTAACCAAATTATAGTGGAATGCAGAAGGGAGGGCAGAGAGGAGTGAGGAGCCCTGACTTCCTCACAGTCATGGTGGGAAAGGAATGTAAAGCCCGGCAGCCCCTCCATCCATCCATCCATCCATCCCGCCTGGTGATAATGAATGAAGCAATGTGACCCCTTCCTCCCCTCCACACCCTCCATGAGCACACACTGCTGCCTCCCAGGAGGGAAGGTGTTAAGGCGAAGCAGGGACTCCTGACACTACAAGTTTGCTCCTCCCAGAAGTTGTGTTTTCCCTACAACATCTCACATTACTATCAAGGCATGAAAGTGAGGAGAAGAGAGTACAGACTGCTGGCTGGGTGACACTGGGACTGTGTGTGTGCTGGGCCATGAGCTGGGGGTCCTCTACAGCCTAACTGGATAGAAGAGAGCTGGAGATGGGGAGTGTGCCTCCTGTGCTGCTGCTCCTGCTGCTGGCCACTGGACTGCTCCTGGGAAAGGTAAGACCCTCACTGACTAACTGACACTCTCACAGGTCATGTGACCGACTGACACCCCCACTGACATCTGTGGGTATACAGGGGGAGAGGTGTGATGTCATCTCAGCTGTTGTATGTGGCTGGAGTTCAATGATTGACTCCAAACTTCTAATAGTTTTAAAAAATGTAGAAATGAACTTTACAAAGATTGTTCTAAAAACGACCGATCATTTCCAGCGCTGTCACCCTCATTGATCCATCCACTTTGTGTTCACGCTTCTTTCTTTCTTTCTTTCTTTCTTTCTTTCTTTCTTTCTTTCTTTCTTTCTTTTTCTTTCTTTCTCCTTCCTTCTTACACTCCCCTATCCTTATTTTTCTTCTTCCTTCAATTCTTCCTTCTTTCTTCCCTTCCTTTCTTTCATTTATTCCTCCCTGCCTTCTCTTTTATCTTCTTTCTTTCTTTCTTTTTCCCTTCTTCTTTCCTTCCTTTTTTTCTCTCACTCTTTTCTTCTTTCATTTCTTCTTTCCTTCCTCTTGCCTTCTCTATACTGCCTTCATTCTTCTTTCCTCCCTACATGTCTCATTCTTTAGTATTTATTCCTTCCTTCTTTCCTTCCTTTCTTTTCTTCTCTCATTTCTTCATTCCTTCCTCCTGCCTTCTTTTCTATCATTTCTCCCTTCTTCCTCCCTTCTTAATTTTTTGTATTTTATCTTCCCCCTTCCTTCCTTCCTTCCTTCCTTCTTTTCATCCCCTTTCATTCTCTTTCTTTCTTTCTTTCTTTCTTTCTTTCTTTCTTTCTTTCTTTCTTTCTTTCTTTCTTTCTTTCCTTTTCTCTCTCTGTCTCTCTTTCCTTTTTTTTCCCTTTCTTTTGGTTTCTGGTGCTATCACCCAGATCGATCAATCTATTCACTTCAGTTTCTTTTTTCTTTCTTTCTTAATTTCCGTCTTTCTTTCTTTCCCAATCTATCTACCCATCTCTCTCTTCCTTTCTCTCTCTCCATTGATTATCTATCATTCATTTTGTTTCTTTCCATTTCCGGCACTGACACCTAGATCGTTAGATATATCTATCCATCTATTCATTTATTCTTACTTTCTTTTCCAAATCTATCTATCTATCTATCTATCTATCTATCTATCTATCTATCTATCTATCTATCTATCTATCTATCTATCTATCTATCTATCTATCTATCTATCCGTCCGTCCCTATGTATCTATCTATCTATCTATCTATCTATCTATCTATCTATCTATCTATCTATCTATCTATCTATCTATCTATCTATCTATCTATCTATCTATCTCTGCTCTAAGGTAGCATGGATCATTCTTCCCATAGTGGCTCTGAATCTTTCTTTCCCCTGCTGCTAGGACCAGGGGACTCTGATATAAAGGGAACTCTGTTGGGGACCCTGATGTAAGGAGGGAATCTGATTTAAGTGGGGTTCTGATGTAAGGGGGGGGGACTCTTATGTAAGGGTGGACCCTGATGGGGACCCTGATGTGAGGGGGACTCTAATGGGGACCCTGATGTCAGAGCAGGCCCTGATGGGGACTCTGATGTAAGGGGAGAATCTGATGTAAGGGTGGACCCTAATGGGGACCCTAATCTAAGAGTGGGTCCTGAAGGGAACTCTGATCTAAGGAAGGACTCTGATTGGAACTCTGATGTAAGGGGGACTCTGATGGGGACTCTGATGTAAGGAGAGAATCTGATGTAAGGGTGGACCCTAATGGGGACCCTAATGTAAGAGTGGGTCCTGAAGGGAACTCTGATCTAAGGAAGGACTCTGATTGGAACTCTGATGTAAGGGGGACTCTGATGGGGACCTTGATGTAAGGGGGGCGCTGATGTAAGGGGGACTCTGATGGGGATCCTGATTTAAGGGGGACTCTGATGGGGACCCTGATGTAAGGGGGACTCTGATGGGGACCCTGATGTAAGGGGGACTCTGGTGTAAGGGGGATCCTGATGTAAGGGGGACTCTGATGGGGATCCCGATGTAAGGGGGACTCTGATGGGGACCTTGATGCAAGGGGGATTCTGATGTAAGGGGGACTCTGATGTAAGGAGGACTCTGATGGGGACCCTGATGTCAGAGCATGCCTTGATGGGGACTCTGATGTAAGGGGGGACTCTGGTGTAAGAAGAGGGAAATCTGCAGATCGTGCAGATTACAGAAAAAGGTTTCATATAAAATGTGTTCATTTGTTTCTGAAAGGTATTATTTTTTTTTCGGGCCGTGAATATTTGTAAAATATGTGATCCTTGTATTGTATTGGAAGTTTGGAGATCTCCTATCTAATCATATCACCTTCCAATATGTATTATATCTCCACCAGGATAAATTTGTCTTTCTTTTCTCTTCTTTTTTCTTTTCTTTCCTTTTTTTTTTCTTTCCTTTTTTTTTTTTCTTTCTATTCTTTTACTTTCTTCTCTTTGATTTTCTTTCCTTTTTTTCCCCTTTTTTTTCCTTTTCTTTTTCTTTCTTCTCTTTGATTTTCTTTCCTTTCTTTTCTTTTTCTTTCCTTTCTTTTCTTTTTCTTTTCATTCCTTTCTTTCCTTTCTTTTCATTCCTTTCTTTCCTTTCTTTTTTTTCCTTTCTTTTCTTTTCCCTTTCTTTTCTTTTACTTTTTTCCCTTTGATTTTCTTTCCCTTCTTTCCTTTTTTTTTCCTTTCCTTTTTCTTTCTTTTTGATTTTCTTTCCTTTCTTTTTTTATTTTCTTCTTTCATTCTTTCCTTTCCTTTCTTTTCTTTCACTCATCTATATGGTGTCACCTGAGCAGTTTTGTCACAGAAGTTTTGTCACACCACATTAGCACTCCTGCTTTGCAGCGCCGGGGTCCTCAGTTTGAATCCAGGTCAGGACACTACAACTCTTTTCCAAACAATCGATCTACGATTTTACCCAAAACTGGTAAAATAGTTCCCTTTGTCCCCAGAGTTATAATGACTTTTGCTTGGACATTGTTCAGGGGTGAGACCATCCCTGATTGGTCACTGAAACCGATCGCAGAGCCCCCTGTGATCTTTTGTTGTATACATAACAATGGAGGCTTAAGGAGTAAGCCATTGTACATGGTGCTGGAGGGCAGGATTAGCTGTCCGCGGAGTGAGTGCGGCGGGCGTAGGTTGACATTATTGTGCAGCAACACACAAGGAAATAACTCGGTAATACCAGTAATTGTGTTTATGTCATTATCCGGTTGTATATTCTGCATGTATGGTGGTGCGATATGTCTTCAATTCATTGATGGATTCACGTTAGAAAAAAAATTCTACAAACGATCAGGACAAGTTACATCATAATAGGTGTTAAAATTCAAACGTGACATGCATTGGGGGAAATTTACTAAAACTGAAGAGTGCAGAATCTGGTGCAGCTGTGCATGGTAGCCAATCAGACTCAGTAGCAGTGGCGGCTGGTGCATAATTTTCTTTGGGGGGGGCGGCCGAGGCCCCCTTTCCCCCAGCCAGCCAACCACCTCCCCTTCTTCCAGCCAGCCAACCCCCCCCCCCCCCCCGCTCAATTGATCAATCTCCGCTCCCCCGTCAGGCCCCCCGCTAGCCCCACACTTACCCCATCCAGGTCACGGCTTTGGCGGCTTTCCCTCCTGCATTTCCTCCCGAGTTCCCGTGGTCGCTTCTCCTCCCGGCCAATCAGGACTTAGGACTCGCGACCAATCTGATCTTCCGACTCCTGGCCAATCAGGTCTCAGGACCCGCTTCCTGATTGGCCGGGAGGTGAAGCAGGAAGACATTAGTGAATATTAATTCGCTAATGTCACACAACTGGGTGGGCTCATTGCGCCCCAAGCCCACCCTTTTTTGAAGCCAATTACAGCCTCAGGTTCTAATCATGTGCTTAAAAAAAAAAAAAACCCATTGAAATCCATGTGTCCGCCGCCCCGCATGGAGATTATAGCCCGGGCGCATGGATTAGGGGGGTGGCGCCCCTGCGCCCCTAATGGAGCCGCAGTCACTGGATTCTAGCTCCAGCTTTTTCAATTACAGCGGTATCAGGCCGGGTTCACACTGCTGCGGTACGGGACACCTCATGTAATTTGCAGAGGAATCGCAGCGCATTATATGCAGTGTCTCTGGGGTGCATTTTGAGCCATGGATTTGTATGGCTCAAATCGCACCGCATTCACAGCAAACTCGTGCGGGAATTTTTTTTTTTTCTCCACACCAGAATCAGGTCGCATGGGTGTTCACACCCATGCGATCTGATTCTGCAAATCGTACTGGGTTTTGCAAACTGATTTCGGGGTGTCGTTAACTTAACATACACTCTTATATTGGTTGACATGTACAGGTTGCGATTTTTGACGCGGTGCAGATTTGCAGCAAATTCACTGTGAATCTACATCTAGTGTGAACCGAGCCTCAAAGTCTTGTTTTTTTTTTTTCCTTTTAAAATAACAAACATTTTATACTCACCGGCTCTGTGTGATGGTTTTGCACAGAGCAGCCCCCATCCTCCTCTTCTCTGGTCCCACACCATCGCTTTTGGCTCCTCTCTCCTAGCGGGGGCCAATTAGGAGATGGGGGGGCGGGGCCGAGACACAGCTCCAGGGCCTTATGGAGCCACTGCTCGGGAGCGAGCCCCACAGCAAGATTCATCTTGCTGTGGGGGGGGCAGCCAAAGCAGGCTCACTCCTGAGTAGCGGCTCCATGAGTCCACGGAGCTGTGTCTCGGCCCCGCCCCCCATCTCCTGATTGGCCCACTGGCTGTGATTGACAGCAGAGAGAGCCAATGGCTCCCGAAGTTGCCAAAAGCCAATCAGGATTGCGAGACCCTGGAGAGGCAAGGCTCTCTAGTGGATCGAGAGGGGGCTCAGATAAGTATTAGAGGGGGGGCGCAACACAGAGAAGGTTTTTGACCTCCATACATAGAATGCATAAAGGTAAAAAAAAACTTGTGACTTTACAACCACTTTAAGCTTTGATAAAAAACCTGGAAGCTGATTGGATTCTATGCAGAGCTGCGCCAGATTTTGCGCTCTCCAGTTTTAGTAAATCACCCCCAATATGTTATAATACAAGATGACGCACTGTAGATTTGTATTAAAACAAGTTAAAGTGGAGGGCCACCCTAAAAAAAAAAAAAAAATGCCCCAAAGATCTGCAAAAAACTAAAAAAAAAACAAGTGAAAAAAAAAGTTTACTTACCTGAAACACTTGTTGCTAGGCAGTCTTCCTAATCTGCCTCTTCCTATTCCGCGGCGTGTTCTGCTCCTCAGCGTGCGCAGTAGGAAACTGGCAGTGAAGCCGCAAGGATGGCGGTGCCGGGACCTGAGAACCGAGGGACGGGACGGCCTCGGGCGGCCGACATCGGGGCCACCCAGGACAGGTAAGTCTACCTATTTAAAGTCAGCAGCTACAGTGTTTGTAGCTGCTGACTTAAATTTTTTTTTTCACGGCCGGAACCCCGCTTTAATTGCACCCCAATGCACATTATTATTATTATTTAAGGTACTTATATAGCGCCGTCAATTTATGTAGCGCTTTACATATACATTGTACATTCACATCGGCCCCTACCCTCAAGGAGCTTACAATCTAAGGTCCCTAACGCACATTCATATACTAGGGGACAATTTAGAGAGGATCCAATTAACCTACCAGCATGTCTTTGAAGTGTGGAAGGAAACCGGAGTACCCGGAGGAAACCTACGCAGGCACAGGGAGAACATGCAAACTCCAGGCAGGTAGTGTCATGGTTGGGATTTGAACCAGTGATCCTTTTTACTGCTAGGCGAAAGTGTTACCCACTACACATCTACAGTGTGCTGCAACAAACCTGTATAAAAGTGCAATTCCACACACAGATACATGTGCTCTGTGCTTTGTGTTGTAGCCAAAAAAAAAAAAAAAGTCGCAGGACCTGTTTATTTCCTTTGTTAAGTTGCGTTTACACAGGACATTCACTTTGAATGGGCTGTCTTATGCAATGTGCCTCAACGCACGAAAACAACGCACGTTGCAATACACTGCCCTGGTGAAGGGGGAACTCGGATGTATTTGCTAAGCAATTGTAGATGGGAACAAGACAATAGACACATCACTGAGGGGGAGTGGGAAACTTTTTTTTTTTTTTTACATAAGACTTCCCTGGTTTCACTTTCGGCCGTCAATAGACTCAACAAATTAATTATTATCCACCTCATACCAAGGTGCCTCGATTCACATGCTCTGGAGATCTCCTAAAATATTCACATATTGGCAGCAAATTGTAGACTGAAAAAGTACGCATTTAGAAAATAATCCTTTGACTTGGATATTAATCTATACCCATCAGCCACTTTATTAGGTACCCCTTGCTAGCACCGGGTTGGACCCCCTTTTGCCCTCAGAATTGCCTTCATTCTTCGTGGCATAGATACAACAAGGTGTTGGAAACATTCCTCAGAGATTTTGCTCCATAGTGACATGATAACATCACACAGTTGCTGCAGATTTGTCGGCTGCACATCCATGATGGGAATCTACCACATACCCAAAGGTGCTCTATTGGATGAGATGTGGTGAGTGTGGAGGCCATTGGAGTACAGGGACCTCATTGTCCAGTGGTGAGATGATTGGAGCTTTGTGACATGGTGCATTATCCTGCTGGAAGGAGCCATCAGAAGATGGGGACACTGTAGTCATAAAGGGATGGACATGGTCAGCAACAATACTCAGGTAGGCCGTGGAGTTTAAATGATGCTCAATTGGTACTAAAGAGCCCAAAGTGTGCCAAGAAAATCTCCCCCCCACCATTACACCACCACCACCAGCCTGAACCGGTGATACAAGGCAGGATGGATCCATGCTTTCATGTTGTTTACACCAAATTCTGACCCCACCATCTGAATGTCACAGCTGAAATGGAGACTCGTCAGACCAAGCAACATTTTCCAATTTTGGTGAGCCTGTGCATATTGTAGCCTCAGTTTCCTGTTCTTAGCTGACAGGAGTGGCAACCGGTGTGGTCTTCTGCTGCTATAGCCCATCTGCTTCAAGGTTCGATGTGTTGTGCGTTCAGAGATGGTATTCTGCATACCTTGGGTGTAACGAGAGGTTATTTGAGTTACTGTTGCCTTTCTATCATCTGGAACCAGTCTGCCCATTCTCCTCTGACCTCTGACATCAACAAGGCATTTTCCTCCACACAACTGCTGCTCACTGGATATTTTCTCTTTTTCAGACCATTCCCTGTAAACCCCGAGAGATGGTTGTGGGTGAAAATCCCAGTAAATCAGCAGTTTTTTAAATACTCAGACCAGCCCGTCTGGCACCAACAACATTGCCACATTTAAAGTCACTTAAATACCCTTTCTTCCCCATTCTGATGCTCAGTTTGAACCTCAGCAAGTCGTCTTCCCTAAATACATTAAGCCATGTGATTGGCTGATTAGCAATTTGTGTTTCCAAACAATTGAACAGGTGTACCTAATAAAGTGTCCGGTGAGTGTTTCGAGTTGCATGTGGATGACCGTTATATGACTACAACTATTGTCAGACTCCTCCCCCTATATCAGCCTTTCTCTACGTTTTTTTCTCCAGAGTCCAAAAGAACCCATAGAATAAATATTAGGTCTTGGTAAACCCTTATTGAAAGCAATTCATCAGGGGTCAATGCCTAATGCTCCTTACATTGGTGGTCAGTTGGAAGAATGCACCTAAAGCCAGTCATAGATGGTTTGAATCTCGGCCGGTTCAGCTGGGACCAGCCAAGATTCATTTTGTGTATGGGCAGGCTGACTGTACCCAAGTCAATCCATCGATCAACTTGGGTACAACCAACATGTTGGATTTTTGCATGCGATTATTGCCTCTAGCAATAATCACTGTGTTCTCCTGAAAGGGACGGCTCCCCGCTGGGAGAACACATTGGCTCCGTGGGAGGCATTTCCCCATCAACACTGACTTTGTTGATGGGGGAATTGAGGGCTTTTCTTTCCTGCAATCAATCGTTTCATCTATGGCTTGCTTTATTTACATTGATGGTCAGTGGGAAGAATGCCCCTTACATTGGTGGTCATTGGGAAGAATGTTCCTTACAATGTTGGTCAATGGGAAGAATGCTTCTAACAGTGGTGGTCAGAGGAGAAAATATCCCCTACATTGCTGGTCAATGTGAAGAATGCTCCCTGCATTGGTGGTCAATGGGTGAATATGCCTTACAGTGGTGGTCAGTTGGAAGAATGCAACCCAAAACAGCTAAAAAGAACATTGGTTTGATGCTGCTGGTTCTGGCAGGTGGGGTTGGCCCTGGAACCATGTAGGCACCATCAAAAGAGAGATCACAGCTCAAGGAACACCTAGAAACCTCATGAGAAACTCTGGGGGTTCTAAAGAACCCTAGCTCGGAATGGCTGCACTATATCAATAAGGAAGTACATTCTAAAATTTGAATGCAAACATCATCCATACCAGCAGAGAGAATGCCCCAGGAAATTTGAAAAACAATATACATAGTACATATTTAGAAAATAATCCTATGACATGCATATTGATCTATGTTGAGTTCCATGTGGATGATCATTATATGACTACAGCTATTGTCAGAGTCCTTTTCTTAGCCGGAAAGCTTGTAGCACAAAATGACTCCCACCCTCTCCTCCCCCTATATCAGTCTTTCTTTACCTTTTTTTTTCTCCAGAAGAACCCATAAAATAAATGTTAGGTCTTGGTAAACCCTTAATGAAACCAGCTCATTGGGGGTCAATGGAAATATATTGGTGGTCAATGGGAAGAATGTTCCTTACATTCGAGTTCTATTGGTAGAATGCTCCTTACATTGGTGGTCAATGCAAGAATGCCCCTTGCATTGGTGGTCCATGAGAAGAATGCTCTTTACATTGGTGGTCAGTGGGAAGAATGTTCCTTACAATGTTGGTCAGTGGGAAGAACGTTCCTTACGTTGGTGGCCATTGGGAAGAATGTCCCTTACAATGTTGGTCAGTGGGAAGAATGTTCCTTATATTGGTGGTCAGTGGGAAGAATGCACCTCATGCCGCGTACACACGACTGGACTTTACAGCATACTTTGCCCGGCAGACTTTTCAACGGACTTTACGACGGACTTTCCGAATGAACAGACTTGGCTACACACGATCAACCAAAGTCCGACGGATTCGTACGTGATGACGTACACCGGACTAAAAGGAGGAAGTTTATAGCCAGTAGCCAACAGCTGCCCTAGCGTTGGTTTTTGTCCGTCGGACTAGCATACAGACGAGCGGACTTTTCGACCGGACTCGAGTCCGTCGGATAGATTTGAAACATGTTTCAAATCTAAGTCCGTCAAACTTTTGAGAAAACAAAGTCCGCTGTAGCCCACACACGATCGAATTGTCCGACGAAATCCGGTACGCCGGACCAAGTATGCCGTAAAGTCCGATCGTGTGTACGCGGCATTACATTGGTGGTCAGTGGAAAGAATGTTTCTTACATTGGAGGTCAGTGGGATGTTCCTTACAAGGTTGGTCAGTGGGAAGAATGTTCCTTACATTGGTGGTCAGTGGGAAGAATTCTCCTTACATTGGTGGTCAGTGGGAAGAATTCTCCTTACATTGGTGGTCAGTGGGAAGAATTCTCCTTACATTGGTGGACAGCGGCAAGAATGCTCCCTGCACTGCTGTTCAATGGGAAGAATGCCCCTTACAGTGGTGGCTAGTTGGAAGAATGTCCCTTACATTGGTGGTCAGTTGAGAGAATGCAGGCTTTGGTCAGAATGCCCTCCAAAGAGCTAAAAGGACCATCAAAAGGAAGGTCGCGGCTCAATGAACCCATAGAAAGCTCTTGAGAAACTCTACGGTTCCAAAGTATGGCTGCAGTACGTGAACGAGGAAGTCAATTTTAACAATAGATTGCAAAAAACATACATAACATACTAGCAATGGGATTTCCCCAAGACATTTAAAAAAACGTGATCAGGGTGGTTGCACATGCCTGACTTAAGGTCAGACAGTAATATTCTATGTAGGATACAACATCAGCTGGGGGCTGCATGCAAATGGAAAGTTGTCACGTATTGTGGTATATGTGGGTTCGGGAGAACATGCTCTCTAATTACATGAGCTATATTGCTGTCTTATTGTAACAAATGACCGCACAGTTGAGGTTGGGTTTTAGTTCTTTAGTCCAGATCTTACAGCCATTGGCAGGTATTTTACCTTTATAAAGTGTAAACATTCAATGTCAGCATGTATAACTCTACTGGGATCCTCAAAATCAATGCTGCTGTACTCCATGGATCTTTATGCTGTTTATATGGTGGATTTTGTATGATTTTCTTCTTCTTGCATGGATCTTTGTGAATTACCCCAGGTACCCAAGGGCAATAGCGATTATTTGGGAAAATATTTGGACCATCTTTCCTCCTCCAGAATGAGCCAGGCTGGAGCGTCTGTCCAGGTTTCTATATGAATTAGGAGTGCTCCAGACTGGCAAAAAAGGATCAAAGAAAAAAAGACGGGTAACAATGGTAAAATCAGAAAGTCTGTTACCTTATCAACACATTTCAGAGGTTATAGGGCCCCTTCATAAGGTACACTCCAACACATTTTAGGGTTAATAGGGTCCCTTCATCAAGTACAATCCAACACATTGCAAAGGTTATATGGCCCCTCCATCGGGTATAATCCAACAAATTTCAGGGGTTATAGGGTCCCTTCATCAGCTACAAATCCAACACATTTCACTGGTTATAGGGTCCCTTCACCAGGTACAATCCAACACATTTTTGAGGCTATAGGATCCCTGTATCAGGTAACAATCCAACACATTTCAGGGGTTATAGGGTCTCTTCATCGGCTAACAATCCAACACATTTCAGGGTTAATAGGGTCCCATCATCAGGTAACAATCCAACACATTTCACTGGTTATAGGATTCCTGTATCAGGTAACAATCCAAAACATTTCAGGGGTTGTAGAGTCTCTTTATCAGGTACAATCCAAAACATTTAGGAGTTATAGGGTCCCTTCATCAGGTAACAATCCAACACATTTCAGGGGTTATAGGGTCCCTTCACCAGGCAACAATCTAACACATTTCATCATTAATAAGGTCCCTTCATCATATATATCATCATATATAATCCAACACATTTCAGGGGTTATAGGGTCCCTTGATCAGGCAACAATCCAACACATTTCAGGGTTATTAGGGTCTCTATCAGATAACAATCAGATAACAATTCAACACATTTCAGGGTTAATTGGGTCCTGTTATCAGGTACAATCCAACACATTTTAGGGGTTATAGGGTCCCTTCATCAGGTGTGTTAGGAGTGATCTTTCTAAGGGCATGTAAAGATGTGCAGCAGCCCTTTCCTCCTCTGTGGAAAAACAATCGGCGGTAGATCACTTTTCAAAGAATGGTTGATGGGTGGTTGGGAGGTGATATGTTGCCTCCTCACGCCTCTTTCTTTGCTAAATAGGCTGAACCACCAGGCTTCAACTGCGTTTATTTCATGCGGCTGCAGAGCAGTGAAGTGCAACATGTGGCCCACCTCTACGATTAAGCCCAATTGGGATAAACCGTGTCAGTGGGGTGTGGCCACAGGTGAGGACTCAGTATCAGGATCAGTATCTTGATCGCGATCAGAACTATACTAGTGTCCCCAAAAATGCATTGTTAGCAGAATCAGCCCCCCCGATCACAGCCAGCACTTGCAACATGTAACATACATTTTCGCCTAAATTAATGAAGAAATTTGATTTTATTGGATATGTTTTATAACAGAAAGTAGAAAATATTGTTTTTGTCAGAATTATTTCTTTTATATTAAAAAAAAAAACACCCAGTGATGATCAAATGCCACCAAAAGAAGGCTCTATTTGTGTGAACAAAATGATCTAAATTTAATTTATAACCAGTTATAAATCCAAAAGCTGCACCTTTAATTGAGAGAGCGTAAAATGATCCAACCAAGGCTGCCAGGTATTCAAAAATTTTGCGTGTGTCATTAACCACCCAACCTTCCCGCCCAAGGTTTGTCATATGACGTCATGGACTTTGAGTGGGGATATCTGAATAATGGGTGCAGCTACAAGCATCATCCAGAGATAATATTTTTCAGCTGGGTATTCTGTGCACCGTAAGAACAATCATGGTGGAAGTTCAGCCTCTTGATCGTTCTTACAGGTGGCAGGAGGGTCGTCCTCCCCCCCCCCCGTCGCCCTCAGGTGTTTCTCCCGGCTCACCCCTGCGATCGTCGAGCCGGAGAACGAATCAGTCGCCGCCGGAAGTTTACCATTTCTGGTGACCAGATGGTCCCGTCATCTCTATGACCCTCAGAAGCCTGGACGCGTGACGTTATGACATCACGTCCGGACTGGCAGGAGTAAACAAAGCCAAGGACGTGGCTGGAGAGTTTATTTTTTATGTCAGCCTTTCCAGCCTGAAGGAGAGATGTGGGGTCTTATTGACCCCACATCTCTCCATAAAGAGGACCTGTCACGCACTATTCCTATTACAAAGGATCTTTATTTTATTTTAAATTGGGATGAATTAGAGTGGAGACTGCGAGCCAGGCCTTCTCGTCCAACATCAGTGCCTGACCTTACAAATGTGCCTTTGGAAGAATGGTCAAACATTCCCATAGACACACTCCTAAACCTTGTGGACAGCCTTCCACTAGAGTTGAAGCTGTTATAGCTGCAAAGGGTGGGCCAACTCAATATTGAACCCTACGGACTTATGCCCCATACACACGATCGGAATTTCGGACAACAAAACCGTAGATTTTTGTTTGAAGGTTATTGGCTCCAACTTGTCTTGCATACACACGGTCACACAAATGTTGGCCAACAATTACGAACGTGAGAACGCGGTGACAGAGAAGACGTACGATGAGCTGAGAAAAAGGAAGTTCAATAGCCAGTGTGACTCCTTCTGCTTGATTCCAAGCATGCGTGAACTTTTGTGCGTCGGACTTGTGTACACACGATCGGAAATTCAGACAAAAAAATTTTGTTGGCGGAAAATTTGAGAAACTTGCTATCAAACATTTGTTGTCGGAAAGTCCGACAGCAAATGTTCGATGGAGCATACACACGGTCGGACTTTCAGCCAACAAGCTCACATCCAACATTTGTTGTCGGAAAATCCGATCTTGTGTACGGGGCTTAAGACTGGCATGCCATTAAAGTTCAAAGGCAGGTGTCCCAATAATTTTGGGAATATAGTGTATGATCTGAAGTGTAAAGATGCATTTCTGGGTGTGGAATCCTGACGAAATTGTAAATTAAATAAATATAATAAAATGTGTAATATGATGAGTGAATACATTCATTAAGGCAAAATTCATTATGTGTGAATTAGAATAAAATGAAATTGAAAAAAATCAGTTTATCAATCGGATTGAAATCTGCCGCATCAGGCTGCAGTCATCTCCAGTCTATAGCTGTCTATACACGGTTTCACATGCAGGCAGTGTGCACTGTAACGCACATGTGTTGGTGTGAATGGGTCCCCAGTCTTTCATGGTAAACTGAATTGCGTACATGTGAACCAACCACATTGGAAAAATTAAGATTTCCCCTTGACATGCATTTTTATGCAGCAAAATTTATGCGTTTTGCTGCATCAGAACAGACAAATGATTCGTCTCCAGGTCCTGACTCTGTGTCCTTCAAGGATATCCTGAAGAAGACAATTTGATTATCTGTTACTATTCCTTTCCATGCCCCAAAAGAGTTTGCCACCGAAAGCACTGTGTGTCATAGACAATGCCATGTTTTGTTTTGTTTTTTTGTTTTTTTTTGTTTTTTTTTTTTGTACAATATTATACTTGTTTTTACAAATGTTTCATTTTTTGTTGCAACTTAATGCTGCTAATCTCCTGCATCCTCATTGCAAGCACTAACTGTCTGCATGAGGTTAAAGTAGGCAAACTATAGGCAAAACTTAAGAAAAAAAGAGTAATGCCGCGTACACACGATCGGAAATTCGGCCAACAAAAGACCGATGAGAGCTTTTGGTCGGAAAATGCGACCGTGTGTAAAGCTCCATCGGACTTTTGCTGGCCGAATTCCAGCCAGCAAAAGATTGAGAGCAGGTTCTCAATTTTTCGCTCGGAAAAAGTTACGATCGGAAATTCCGATCGCCTGTACACATTCCGGCGCGCAAAATTCCTACGCATGCTCGGAAGCAATTCGACGCATGCTCGGAAGCATTGAATTTCATTTTCTCGGCCCGTCGTAGTGTTGTACGTCACCGCGTTCTTGGCGGTCCTAAGTTCAGAGAACTTTTGTGTGACTGTGTGTATGCAAGCCAAACTTGAGCGGAATTTCGTCAGAAAAACCATCCAAGATTTTTCCGACGGAAAACCCGCTCGTGTATATGCGGCATAAGGGATGGTTATAACACCTGTTAGATATTTTTTTTTTTTTTTTTACATCCCTGTCTCATTATGGAGATTTTCCTTCACTTCCTGTCCTAGAGCCAAAACAGGAAGTGAGAAGAAATCCCTGCAAATTAGGGAAATCCCTTGGTCACCAGAACTAGTGTTGGAAAATTTCCCCTCATACTTTTCTGGGGACAACTCAAAATTTTAGAATTTCTGTTACTTTTCACTTTTACCATCTGTGTCCCATAGAGGAGATTTCCTTTCACTTCCTGTCCCATAGCCAAAACAGGAAGTAAGAGGAAATCAATCCAATGTGAGGGAATCCCTGGTTGTCACCAGAACTATTGTCCCCATTGGAGATTTTCCTTCTATTCCTGTTCTGTTGACAACCCAAAATGTGGGCTTTTTCTGTTACTTTCACGTAGTAATAATGGTGAGCAGGACAGATAGAGAGGGTGAATCTCCCTAACAGAATCACAGACAGCAATAAAAACCTCCACTCTGTCCAAAACTAAAATAAATGTTTTGCTTTTAGTTATACTTTAAAATGTAACCAAAAGCAAAACTTGGATGGGGTGCAGTGGGATTAGAACCCCTGTCAGTTTTTATTGCTGTTTGTTATTTTGTTAGGGAGATTCATCCTCTCTATTTGTCCTTTTTACCATTATTACCAAAAGTGAAAGAAAAAGAAAATCCCACATTTTGGGTTGTCACCAGAATAGAGGGGAAATCTCCAATGGGGAAAGTAGTTCTGGTGACAACCAGGGATTCTCTCACTTTGGATTGATTTCTTCTTACTTCCTGTTTTGGCTATGGGACAGGAAGCGAAGGGAAATCTCCTCTAAGGGACACAGATGGTTAAAAAAAACCTGACAGGGGTTATAACCCGCCTTCATTCTATCATAAATGGAAAAAAAGTTAAACTTTAAGTAATAGTTGCATGACATTTCTCTGGGCGGATTTCCTGATGAAAACAGTGGACCATCCTGTGTAATGTGTATTGGCTCCATTGAAAACCTGTGTGACAGAGTGACAACATAGGAGTACAATTGGAGGACAGGGACGGAGCGTTGTGTCACCCTTAAAGGGTTAGTTCACCTTTAAAGAAAAAAATGTAAAGGTGAAATAACACCAGACACTCTCCCCATCCCTGTTGCGGTTGAGTTCCCGACTATAATCTCTTTACAAGATTGAGTTCCTATGATTCCTATGCGATACTGTGACCCCTATGAGTTCCCATGAGTTTCAGTGATTTCCCATGGTTCCTATGAGTTTATTTGGTTCTAATGAGTTACTATGGTTTCTATGAGTTCCAATGATTTCTATCAGTTTTATGGTTTTTATGAGTACCTATGGTTCCTATGAGTTACTATGAGTTATTATGGTTCCCATGAGTTCTTATGGGTTCCTATGGTTATGAGTTTCCATGGTTCCTATAAGTTTCTATAGTTTTTATGAGTTACTATGGTTCCCAATAAGTTACTATGGTCTCTATGCATTCCTATAAGTTCCTATGGTTTATATACATTTTTTATGAGTTCATATGACTTCAATGAGTTCCTTTGGGTGTTTATGAGTTCCTATGCTTCAATTGGAGGTATGTGAGCTACTATGGTTCTTATGAGTCCCTATGGGTTCCTATGGCTCCTATGAATTCATATGAGTTCCTTATGAGTTCCTATGGGTCCCTTTGGTTCTCATGAGTTGCTATGGCTCTTATGAGTTTCCTATGGTTCCTATGAATTCTTATGAGTTACTATGGTTCCTTTGAAGTTCTATGGTTCCTATGAGTTCCTATGAGTTCTTATGAGTTATTCTGGTTCCTATGAGTTTCTATGGTTCCTTTGAGTTTCTATGGTTCCTATGAGTTCTTATGAGTTTCTATGGTTCCTATGAGTTTCTATGGTTCCTTTGAGTTTCTATGGTTCCTATGAGTTCTTATGAGTTATTCTGGTTCCTATGAGTTTCTATGGTTCCTTTGAGTTTCTATGGTTCCTATGAGTTCTTATGAGTTTCTATGGTTCCTATGAGTTTCTATGGTTCCTTTGAGTTTCTATGGTTCCTATGAGTTCTTATGAGTTCCTTGGGTTCCTATGAGTTCCTGTGGTTCCTGTTGAATTCTTATAATTCTAGCCCTGAAGGCACAAAATATACAAAGCACTTTAGCTGTGGACTGTAAACTTGGCAATAACTTGAGGTGAGCCTCTACAACCTCTAATATAACCAATACTCTTAGAAGCCAGCTAATTTATTAGATACATTGTCATTTTATACACTCAGAAAGGAATTATCTACAGGTTGATTGGTTGCTATTTCTCTTCCTATCAGAGTTGCTGTCTCCATAGCTTGGTTGCCATGTTACACATTATGGATTTAAACTTTGACAAAAAAAAAAAACTGGAAGCTGATTGGTTTCTATGCAGAGCTGCACCAGATTTTGCACTTTCCACTTTTAGTAAATCAACCCCCACTGTGTGTTATCAGCCAAATACTAAGGTGTCCAGACACCCTCCCCATCCCTGTCACGGTTGCTTCAGCGGTCCCGGGATTCTAAATCCTCGCTCTTCCCTGTGTTCTCAGTCAGCGCTTCCAGGATGGGCCAGATGGATTCTGATTGGTCAGCGCCTTCATATTGATCAGTCTGAACGAATCAGTATCCATCTGGTCCATTCAAACTGCACGCCAGCACAGTGCGTCCTCTACTGACTCCAGCTTGGCTTAGTAGCGGCCGTTCCAGGGCGATCAAACTCTGTGCATGTAATGGGAGATCCTTCACCATTTCCAACAGAAGGATGCTTGGTATGTACTATTCATTGGATCTAGAACTGCATTGGGGGATTTTCTGAAAATCTTCCTGAAAAGGTGAGTGTGATCTGAATGTATTTAGTGACTCTCATATTTTTAATTGAAGAAACGTGTGGGATATTCCTAGTCATAAGATTTGAAGTTCCTTTTTTCCTATTCAATTGACAAGTTCCTTCTACATGATTAGTGATTCGGATTTATATAAGGAAGTTCCCACCAAAAAGAGGAAACGTATCATTGAGTAAGGAGAAAGATCTATAAATATACGGCTTTGTGATCTCCAATTTTACAGAGATATCAATAGTTCAAAATATAAGGGTAGATTTAGATGTGTGTCTAAATCTTCCCTTTCTGAAGCCCAATCTGCATTTGGATCGCATTTCAGAGGCTACTGACCGGCAGTGAGGAAGTGATGTGACTTCTCCTCACCACTTCTTTTATCACATTTTAGATAACAAACACGTCACAATTGTTTGCATTGCACACCATTACTGGGCATTTACAGTACACTTCCCTGTTTGTTATTACTCAATACGCTATTGCCTTGGAATTTACCCAGCAATAACTTGAGGTGAACCTCTACAAACTCTGATATAACCGATACATTACAACTACACACTTATGAAGTTGTGTACAATAAGGGTCATTATAATAACATTCCTTATTTAGAGAAAGGGAATCTTTATGGTTCCATTTAAATATACCTGTATGCTAGTCAATGACTGGAATATCCTGAAGAAGAAGCGATGTGTGTCCTGAAACGGGACAAGTTTTAATGTTTTAGGATGTTGAGTACCTGACTATAGTCTCTTTACAAGATTGAGTTCCTATGGTTCCTATGCGTTACTATGGTTCCCATATGTTCCATTTTTTTCCCTATGGTCCCTATGAGTTAATCTGGTTCCCATGAGTTACAGGTATTTCATATAGTTCCTATCAGTTTCTATGGTTCCTACGAGTTACTATGGCTTCTATGAGTTCCTAGAATTCCTATGATTTCTATGAGTTTTTATGGTTTTTAATGAGTTCCTATGAGTCCCTTGGAGTTACTATGGTTCCCATGAGTTCTTATACATTCCTATGAGTCCCTGTAAGTTCTCATGGGTTCCTATGGTTCTTATGAGATTTTATGGTTCCTACAAGTTTCTATGGTTCTTATGAGTCACTATTGTTTTTATAAGTTACTATGGTTCCTATAAGTTCCTATAGTTTATATAAGTTCCTATGAGTTCCAACGGTTTCAATGAGTTCCTATGATTTCAATAAGTTCCTATGATTTCAATGAGTTCCTATGTTTTTTAATGAGTTATTATGGTTCCTATGATTTACTATGGTTTCTATGAGTTCCTAGAGTTCCTATGATTTCTATGAGTTCTTATGGTTTTTATGAGTTCCTATGGGTCCCTTGGAGTTAATATAGTTCCCATGAGTTCTTATACATACCTATGAGTCCCTGTAAGTTCTTATGAGTTCCTATGGTTCTTTTGAGATTCTATGGTTCCTATGGTTCTTATGAGTTCCTATGGTTCCTATGCATTCCTATGAGTTCCTTTAAGTTCCTATAATTTATATAAGTTCCTATGATTTCAATGAGTTCCTATGATTTCAATAAGTTCCTATGATTTCAAAGAGTTCCTATGTTTTTTATGAGTTATTATGGTTCCTATGAGTTACTATGGTTTCTAGGAGTTCCTTGAGTTCCTAGGAGTTCCTTGAGTTCCTATGATTTCTTGTGAGTGTCTATGGTTCTTATGAGATTCTATGGTTCCTACACGTTCCTATGGTTCTTATGAGTTACTATGGTTCCTATAAGTTACTATGGTTCCTATGCATTCCTATGAGTTCCTATAGTTTATATAAGTTCCTATGAGTTCCTATGATTTCAATGAGTTCCTATGTTTTTTACGAGTTATTATGGTTCCTATGAGTTTCTATGGTTCCTATGAGTTTGTATGAGTTATTATAGTTTTTATAAGTTTCTATGGTTCCTGTGAGTCCCTTGGAATTACTATGAGTTACTATGGTCACCATAAGTTCTTATGCGTTCCTATGAGTCCCTGCGAGTTCTTATGAGTTCCTATGGTTCTTATGAGTTTCTATGGTTTCTATAGATTCATATGGCTCTTATGAGTTACTATGGCTCTTATGAGACTATGGTTCCTATGAGTTCCTATGGTTCCTATGTGTTACTATGGTTCCTATGGTTTATATGTTCCTATGATTTCAATGAGTTCCTATGGTTTTTAAGAGTTCCTATGGTTTTTATGAGTTTGTATGGTTCTTATGAGTTACTATGGCTCTTATGAGTTACTATGGTTCCTATGCATTCCTATAAGTTCCTATGATTTATATAAGTTCCTATGAGTTCCTATGGCTCCTATGAGTCCCTTTGAGTTATGTTTACAAAAAAGTTGTAAAAATAATAAAAAAAAAAATATGAAAAAAGTAATAATAAAAAAATAAACTACTAACACTAATATATATCTATATATCTATATTTCTATAGATATATATATATAGATATATATATATATAGATATATATATATATCTATATATATATATTACACAGTATACACACACACACACACACAGATATGTGTTTGAGCTATGGGGTGCACACCCTAATGCAATAGGCTGCGCACACCTATGCCCTTTCCCATAAATTGATTGCATCCTAAAAAATAATCCCTTATCCCTGTATAAAAGTAAAGTCTAAATAAATAAAAACATACTTACTAGTCAATGGATTCCAGCCTTGTCTTGATTGTAGAGAAAGTTATCGTCCTCGCCGCCATCTTGAATTATTTTCCGGCGCATGCGCAGACACGCTGCAGGGATCTTTGCCAAGACTACAGGACCTGGTAGATCCCTTCAACTTGTCTGTGCATGCTTCGGACGCCTAGTGCATGCCTAGTGCATGACCTCTGCCAGGAAACAAGCAGACATTCTTGCCTCGTGAGATCCCATGATCTGCCTCCTGGGATGAATAACCTAGAAATCCCAGAAGGCGGAATCACGCACATGCGCAGAAATGCCGCAATGGATCCCAGAGCGACCCGCAGAGTTCCTGTGCATGTGTGGGGTCCAAGTGAGTCATTCTCGCCTAGTTGAGAAGGATGTATCTGAACTTTAGGGACAAAAATGACGTTAAAAAAATCCCAGTTCTGTTATAGGGAGGGGGTTGTAGGCAGGGGGAAGGGAACATTAAAAAAGGGGCGAAGGTCCGCTTTAATGACGAATAATGGGGCCTCATTGCCAACATTATGATGGAGCCCCCCAGCTAAGGCCCAGTTCACACTTGAACAAACAAAGGGTTAATTTGGCACACTCTGCGTGAGGCTATACAAGGAAAGATATATATATATGGGAAAGGGATCAGTATTTGGGGCAAGTATTCAAGTCCATGACGTATAGTCCATGTAAGATTGTTAGGAATGCTAATCCCAAGAAGGCTGCCAGCTTACAGATAGAAGTTACCCTGAAACATAAAAACAGGGACAAAAGCAGCGCCTTCTAAGTGTAGCAGTTTAACCACTTCCATACCGGGCCTATTCTGGCTATCCTCTCCTACATGTAAAAATCATAATTTTTTTGCTAGAAAATTACTCAGAACCCCCAAAAATGATATATGTTTTTTTTTTTAGCAGGGGAATAAAATTGCGTTTTTTTCAACGTTTTATGTCGCACGGCATTTGCGCAACAATTTTTCGAACGTTTTTAAAAAAAAAAAAAAAAAACAGTTTCATGAATTAAAAAATAACAAAACAGTAAGGTTAGCCCAATTTTTTTGTATAATGTGAAAGATGATGTTACGCCAAGTAAATAGATACCTAACATGTCACACCTTCAACCTCTGCAGCAATGCTGGCAGCACTCATACGTCTATTTCCCAAAGACAACCTCTGGATATGACGCTGAGCACGTGACCTTAACTTCTTTGGTCGACCATGGCGAGGCCTGTTCTGAGTGGAACCTGTCCTGTTAAACCACTGTATGGTCTTGGCCACCGTGCTGCAGCTCAGTTTCAGGGTCTTGGCAATCTATTTATAGCCTAGGCCATCTTTATGTAGAGCAACAATTCTTTTTTTCGGATCCTCAGAGAGTTCTTTGCCATGAGGTGCCATGTTGAACATCCAGTGACCAGTATGAGAGAGTGAGAGCAATAACACCAAATTTAGCACACCTGCTCCCCATTCACATCAGAGACCTTGTAACACTAACGAGTCACATGACACCGGGGAGAGAAAATGGCTAATTGGGCCCAGTTTGGACATTTTCACTTAGGGGTGTACTCACTTTTGTTGCCAGCGGTTTAGACATTAATGGCTGTGTGTTGAATTATTTTGAGGGGACAGAAAATTTACACTGTTATACAAGCTGTACACTCACTACTTTACATTGTAGCAAAGTGTCATTTCTTCAGTGTTGTCACATGATAAGATATAATAAAATATTTACAAAAATGTGAGGGGTGTACTTACTTTTGTGAGATACTGTACATATATATCTCTGTGCATATGTGTGTACAAGCACATACACCCACATGACATACATAAGTGCACACACACACGCATAACATGGACCAGTGAGGACAGAGATGGTCATAATAGAATAATAATTTCAGTGCCCTCATTGAGGCCCCCGGGTGATGGACTATCCAATGTATAAATCCAATAATTTTCCTTCTCTCACGTAGCCATTTATAGCGTTCTGCTTTGGGAAAATGTTTGGATATGGCCTCTATGACCCAAACGTGAAGCCCTAAAGATGACTGCTTGTGGAACTATTTAAAGTGCCTTGGGATACTATATTTGTCCACACCCTTTTCAAAAGGGTTACGGTGTTCACCAAACCTTTTACGGAGATTAGTTATAATCATGTGGAATTGTGTAGGAGTGTCTAAGTAGTATGTTCAGCTTATGGAATTGTAATTTGCCTCCGTGTTTCCATGTTTCCATGGCTACCTGTTTTAGCCAGCCCCTTAGCACTTAGTCTAGGTGCGTATATATAAGAAGCCCTCTTCAAAGATGGCCGCCAACAGAGCCTGAGGAAGGAGCAGGCATGCTCCGAGCGCGCGCACCTCCTCGCTGACCTTGTACCCGGAAGTGACGACATCCTGCCACGTTCCTCTGCACCGCCGATCCCTGTCCCAGCTTTCCGGGAGTGCTGAGCTCCACCAGTGTAACTGGACACTAGACAGATATACGGACATCCCAGCCAGCGACACCAGGCAGCCCCCAGGACGGCGCGGATGACACTGATACCCATGCTGTTTATAATCACTCGTTTGTGAGTGTTCCCATTATGGTTTTTATCTAATAAATAAAAAGGTGCCGCTTGTGTCCCTGTTTCCAGTTCACACTTGTATCACCTGACTTTGCCGCGTGACTTTGAAGGGACGCCGACGGGACTTAAAGCAATGCCTGTGTAATCCTGAGGTCTATGGACCTCAAAGTCGCCTCAAAGTCGGACCAAAGTAGTGCAGGGACTACTTTGAAGTCGCTGCGGCTTGAAGTCGCACATATATGAACGGTACTCATTGGAAATCAGTTGCAGGACAAGTTGCACAAGTGTGAAAGGGGCCTGACTCTCTTAGGTGACAGAGTCATCTGTGGCAATATTGTCATTTATCTTAAAGTGGTTGTAAACCCTTTTGTGTGAGTTTTACCTATAGTTAAGCCTAGAATAAGGCTTACCTATAGGCAGTGGAAATATCTCCTAAATGTGCGCCGTATAGGAGATATTTCACTTGTAGTGCGCCGATGATGTAATCGGCGCATGCGCTGTGAAAAAACGGACCTCCGTGCTGTTTCTTCCCCCAGCGTGTGCCGTTACTGATGGCTCCTGCGCGCATGGAGTGACTTTGCTGGAGTGACGTCACGCGGCTCCGGCCAGTCACGGAGCCGGAGTCCACAGCCCCCCTGGAAGGAAGAGGGGCCAAGATGGACGCAGCCCGCACAGGGGACATCGATGGATGCGTTTGCAGGTAAGTGTCACTTAATGGGTTAGTATGCGATGCATACTAGCCCATTATGCTTTTCATTTGCAGGCTTTGCAGGGAGCAAAAGAGGAAGTAAAACCCATCAGGGTTTACTTCCTCTTTAACATAAAGTATGGTGTAATCAATTTCAGGAAGATTACAGGGCCGTAGATGTTTATATCTGGGGTGAACAGCCCTGGGCAGCCAGAGGAAAATAATGCACAGAACACAGGGGTGAGGAGTGTATAATGCACAGCGGCAGGACTCCCTTATCCCCCTCCTTTCTATGCCCCTGGAAGCATAGTCAATACACTACTATGGACCAGTGCTTTAAAAAAAAAGGTATAGCTGTAGCAGCAATAATAATAATAATAATAAAATAATCCTAATATTATTATATGATAATAGTATCATAATCATAATAGCATAGCTCCCAACTGTCCCTGATTTGGAGAAATGTCCCTCTGTCCCTCATTCCTCCTCATTTGTCCCTCATTTTGGTCTGATCTATATAGATGTATATAAAATGCACTTTTTATCTATCAAGAAGTGTTTTCCAGCGCTAAACCTTTCATCTGATTTCTAAATTGCTGCATTTGTAAATTCCGAAAGCCAATATAAAGGAATAGTAGTGGTAAAAAAAGGACTTGTGGGTTTAACCAATCTTGTTTTTTTTGTACAATTCTCCTTTAAGGGGGCGTGGCAAGGGGTGTGTCCTATGCCTGCATACTTTTGCTGATAGGTGTCCCTCATTCCCATCTCAAAAAGTTGGGAGGTATGATAATAATAATAATAATCATCAGAATAATAATACCAATATTGATAAAACAATCATAATAATGTTATTATTGATAATAATAACAATACCACTACTAATAATAATAACAACAATACTACTACTAGCACTACTGCTGATATCAATGCTAATAAGAATAAGAATCATAACAATACTGCTACTAATAATAATAATAGTAGTAATAATAATAATAATAATAATAATAATAATAATAACAACAAATAATAAAAATAAAATAATAATCCTTCCAGCAACCATAATGATATTTTATATTTGACAAAATGGTCAATGCTTGCACACAATTATACTACAGCTCTAATAGAAGCCTCTTTAAAGTGGTTGTAAAGGCTGAAGGTTTTTTTACCTCCATGCATTCTATGCGTGAAGGTGAAAAATCTTCTGTGTGCTGCTTCGGCCACAGCCCCCTAATACTCACCTCCCTCTTGATCCAGCGATGTGCAAGAGAGCCCTGGCTGTGTCAGGTTCTCTCCCTCTCTCTTCATTGTCTAAGACACAGAAATGGGAGCCATTTGCTCCCACTGGTGTCAATCACAGCCAGTGAGCCAATGAGGAGAGAGTTGGGGGGGGGCGAGGCGGAGCCACGGTTCTATGTGTCTTATGGACTCATAGAGTGGGGCTCGGGAGCGAGCACACACCAGCGCCCCCCAGAGCAAGCGTCTTGCAATTGGGGGCACTGGCTGAAGAGGAGGAGCCAGGAGCACCGGTGGGGGGTCCCGAAAATAGGAGGATCCGGGCTACTCTGTGCAAAGCAGAGCAGGTAAATATAACATGTTTGTTATTTAAAAAAAACAAAAACGACCCCGCCCTGCACTCTGCACCCTACGCTCAAAAATGTACATGAGCTTTTTTTTATCCTGACGTTTTTGATTCCATAGACTTTAATAGAAATACCTGTAAACACATGATATGTGCGTTTTTTGCACTTTTTCTGAGAATTTTCTCTTCTTTTATAATGCTCCCCTCTCCTTGCCTTAGGACACAAACTCCTGAAACTTGATACATGTGCAAAAACTATACAGGGCTTTTTTTCTCAAGAAAATAGGTGCAGGTATTCTCTGCACCCTAACCTAGCTCACAAAATTTGTAATAAAAACATCTTTGCCATTCTGAAGCTTCCCTCCAACCACTTTGCCACTATTATTTTATATATACTGTGATTCTGTACTTGTCAAATATGCTGCAGAAATCTCCCTCCACTGAGTCTGGCGGCATCCATCTTAACTGTGGGCAGCTGAAGCTGCTGCCTGTTCACTTCCTGGATTTACACAGACACACAGAGGCACACCTCCAGCTCTGCAGCTCTCATTGGCACTCTTATGACTCATCCCCCCTCCCTTGCTGGCATGTTGCATTTACTTCCTGGAATCCATCTGCCCTCAGTTCAGCCATGCAGGTGTTCCGTCAGATTAGGCGACCCATCAGACCTGGTAACAGAAGTGACGTTCCGTCGCGGCCATCTTGGTACACCCCGTACTCTGTTGCATTAAGCCTACAGTGAGAAGGTGGCAAGCGGACATCTTTTTACACCCACGAAGTCTTGCATTTTACACATATTTTTACCTGTTAGGAAATACAGTATTTTTAAATCTGTCAGACTGTTTTGATGTTGAATTGTAAAAGCAGCGGTGTTCTGTCAGATTAGCAAACCTGTGAGATCAGCAGGCTTGTCGCTGTTTTTAAAATTCAACATTAAAACAGCATCACGGACTTCTAAATACTGTATTTCTTTTTTTTTTTTTTTAGGTTATAACAAGGCATATATAAACTTGTAACATAATGCACAGTGCACTAGTAATGGAAACATAATGATAACAGACATAATGGAAAAAAAAAAAAAAAGAGACAATGTAAAAATAGTAAATACAGATAAACAGTGTCCATAGATACAGGGTACAGGAGTATAAATACTGTATTTCACTAAATAAGCTGAGTCAACTGGTAAAAATAAGTTTGAAATGTAAGACTTTGGTGGGTGTAAAAAAGATGTCCGCTTGCTGCCCGCCAACTGTAGGCTTACTGCGGCCGAGTGCGGGGGGTACCAAGATGGCGGTGACAGAACGTCACTTCCGTTACCTATTCTGACGGGTCGCCGATTCTGACGGAACACGGGCAGGAGGGCATACTTAGCTGAGAAAGACCCTCCTCCCTTTCTGAAGACTCCTGGGATGTATAACATCATGTTGTCCAGAAACCAGGAAGTAACTGAAGAAATTAAAAAGAAAAGGTTAATGCATGTAAATATATTCCACATTCCTATCTATTTACTAATGCTAGCAGCATAAGGATTTAAAAAATGTCATGTTGGCTTAGAGAGTTTAGTTTTGCTTTAACAATCCAACAATGTTAAAGAGGTTGTAAAGGTTATTATTATTATTTATTATTATTATTATTATTAATAATAAAAAAAACAAACATGGTATACTTACCTGCTCTGTGTAATAGTTTTGCACAGATCAGCCCCAAACCTCCTAATTTGGGGTCCCCAGCCGGTGCTGTCTGCTCCTCCCCCTTCTGTGTCTGCCCCCTAAGGCCCCATTCACACCTGAGCGATTATCTGCTTGAAGCTCAAAAACGCTTGAATTGGGCTGATTTGGGTGTTGTTTGTATTCCCATAGAAATGAATGGAAATGCACCATTTCTGCTTCCATTTTTGCGCAATTTTCTGCTAAAATAAAAAAAGTAAAGAATAAAATAGTAATAATATATGAATAAATAAATGTAAAATAAATACACAACTAACTAAAAATCATAAATAAGTAAAATAAATGAATAATTTTTAATAATACATTAATAAATAATAATTAACCTTAAAAAAATATTAAATACATTATTATTATTTTTATTATAATAATTATTATTAATAATAATAATAATAATAATAATAATAATACAACAATAAACACCCAGACTCGAACAAAAAAATACATTAATAATAATAATAATAATAATAATAATAATTTATTTTGTGTTTAGGGTGTTTAGTTATTTATTAGTTTATTTTTTTAAGGGGTAAGGGTTAAAGTTAAGGGTTAATTATTTATTTGTTGTTACTGTAGTAATAATTTACTGAATTTATTTTTTTTTATTTATGATTTTTATTTGTGTATTTATTCTACATTTAGTAATAATAAATAGAATAAAATAAAAAATAAATAAAATAATAATAAATAACCCTAACCCCCAACTCCTAATCCTAACCCTAACCTAAACTGAACTCGAACCCCTTACCCTAACGAAAAAAACATTATAAAAAATGAATAAAAATAAAAGTAGAAATAAAAGCTAATGGAAAAGCTAAAAAAAGCGGAAATACCTAGCAACAAATGTGGCAACAGATAACAGTTCTCTCTATTTGCTAATAAAAAAAACGCCAAAGCCCAAAAACGCTGCATACAAACACACAAAAACGCGCCAAATCGCGCAAAAAAACACAGTAAAAGCGCTCAAATGTACATAGAAGAGTCGGCACCACTGGAAATTCAGTCTATAATTTTATTGTTGTCATATGACCATGATAAAAAGAACACGCCTGTTCTTTTTATCATGGTCATATGACAACAATAAAATTGAAGACTGAATATCCAGTGGTGCCGGCTCTTCTATGTACATTTGTGGTTCGTTTCTGGATGTGGGAGGGACATCCTGAGCCAGAACACCTGGATTAGGTGTGCCACCGTCCATCTCATCATTTGGCTTTTCTGTTCAGAGCGGTGTGATTTTGCGTTGCAAAAGCGCTCAAAGATGCTACACTCAAGTGTGAATGCAGCCTAACAAGCTACTTGCTATGTGGCAGATGGCGGGCTCTCTTCCGAACTGGGCTGTGTGCATCCATAAACACACAGATGGGAAGTGTAGCTATAGTATGCCCCTCCACTTTATCATTAAGGTTAAGTGAGGTTATATGGGGCTGCAGTCAGAGGTCTCAGGTATTTATTAAACTTCCCTCCTAAGGACGTCATATGAAGTCCTGGCTTTTGAGTGGAGATATCTGAATTATCATTCAGATATGCTTTTTTCAGCCGGCGATTCCCTGCAAAGTAAAAGCCATCATAGCGGCTAATTAGCCGCTTGATGGCTTTTACAGATGGCCGAAGGCGAGCCGGAGAATGAATCTGCTGGCGGCGCCAGTTTACCATAGAGCTGACGGTGGACCAGATGGTCCCTGGCCATCTCTATGACCCTTGGAGGCCTGAAGTGACGTCATGACGTCACTTCTGGCGTCGGGAGATGTAAACACTGCCATTTTTTTTTGCTGGGAAGCCTGAGATCAATTTTTTTGTTTGTTTTAACCTCAGGCTTTCCAGCATAGAGGAGAGATGTAGGGACTTATAGACCCCAGATATCTCCGTAAAGACAGGCCCTGTTCCTATTACAAGGGATTTTCTTAAGGGAAAGTGTAAAAATAAAATAAACAATAATAATTTTTTTTTTTTTAAAGCACCCGGCATACATAGGTCGCGCCTGCATATGTAAACGGCGTTCAAACCACACATGTGAGGTATCAAACGTTAGAACGAGAGCAATAATTCTAGCGCAAGATCTTTCACAGTATACAAAAAAATTGAGCTAACTTTAGTGTTTTTTTGGGGTTTTTTTTTTCAATTCATGAAAGGTGTTTTTTTTTTTTTTCCCAAAAAGATTGCATTTGAAAATTTGCCGCGTAAATACCGTGTGGCATAAAAAAATTGCAACGAGTTGTGCCATTTTATTCCCTAGGGTCTCTGCTAAAATATTTATTTATAATTTATATATATATATATATATATATATATATGTATAATGTTTGAGTAATTTTTTAGCAAAAAAAAAAGATTTTTTACATGTAGGTGAGGAATGCCAGAATAGGCCTGGGCTGGAAGTGGTTAAACACTTTGACGTAAGGCCCCTTTTACACTGGGGCGTCGGCACAGTCGGCAGTAAAGCGCCGCTATTTTTAGTGGCGCTTTACCATTGCTTCTGCGGAGGTTTTTAAAACATGTGAAATATGTGAACCGGCTCTGTAGAGAGCTGGTCACATTCTCCTGCTATGCGAATTGGAAGCAGGGAAACTCACATCCAATTCGCATAGGTGTGAACGCGGCCTAAAGAGGAACTAAGTTACAGATGAAGCTGCTAGGAAGAGTCACAGGAGGTGATACAATGTAACTTTTAGTACCAGTCAATAACATTCTGATACTTTCACTGGCTGTCTTTTGAATGTCATCATTTTTCACTTCTATTGATTGACTTAGGTCAAGAATCATTCCTGGAATTTTATGTCTCTGGCACTGTCCATGGCGGTTACATCACATGGCAATAAATACGTCTTTGTTTTCATGCCACCTTCAGATCTTGCTCTCTGTAGTTGTACTGAAACTGAAAGGATGGCACAACTCACCGAGAATGATGTGCCGCAATCTTCTTGATTTAACCAATGGATGGTGGTGATGCACACACGGTGAAAGCTTTGCCCATTTTTCTTCATAGAAAGAAGTTTCAATTGCAAATTAGAGGGGAGATGGGTTAGAACACCTGTCAGGTATTTATTGCAGTCTGTACTGCAATTAAAAAAGGAAAAAAAAAAGGTCCTTTAAGTGCACTGTGTTTGGGTGCCAGACACAGTGCACTATGAGAAGCGTGACGTCAATGCAGTCACGTGATTGCAGACGAGACGCTTCATTTGCCTGTTTTTTTTTTTTGCTGCCTTGTGATGCAATGCAATGCGCCTGAACACTCCATTCATGTTGATGTTTTTTTTTTTATTGGCACCGGCGGGCGGTGCTCTCCTCAGAGTCGCAGCGTCACTTCCGGTTTCTCTGTGCCAGTGAGAAACTGGAAGTGACGCCGCCGCTCCGTGGATGGAGCACGGCCCAAGCGGTGCCTATTTGCAGAAGAATAGGATGGTAATGTTGAAACCCACAGTGCTTGGGCCTAGCAATATATACAGTGAACAGATTCAGGATCTAGTTCTGATTTTTTGCTTAAGAACCGCTTTCTTTGCCTGTTAAGATTGTCAAAACAGATCCCGATATTATTTGACTTAAAATCTGCTTGCAGTGTTGTGAGCTTTGCATCCTGAGACATTTTTTGATGGGCTCAGTGAGTGCTTTTGATGGCACAGTTTTTATGAAGTCTCTGCAACTTGAGTTGGATTGATTGCAACGGCTGCAATTGAAATAAATATGTTTTGACTTATCATACGACTTTATGTGTTGCAAGTCACATGGCAAGTTGCACCAGTGTGAACCAGGGCTAAGTCATAGGTCGGCATGATCTTAGGACATGGGAATCGGGCAGCTGCGGTGTGCCAGGAATACGCAGCTCAGTGTACATTCAGTTGAGGACCGCGTGCAGGCAGGTCAGTGTGTTTTACTGCAGACATTGCATCCTGTTATGAAGAGCTGCAATTTTTCTCATTCTAAGTTTAGCTCCGCTTTAATTAACAATACAACTTGGAAATTCCTTGCACTACCTGTATTTCTAGATGGCTGAACTTCATCACAGATGCAGGATAAGGTCCTTCAAGTGTCCTACCAAGATGTTGGTTAACATCTCATCCCCCCCATGTAGCCTCATTCATTATAGAATTCTAATTCTAAAGTAATAACCAATCAAAATTCACTCCGAAAAAGAGAATACTATACGGATTCTGATTGGTTGCAATGACTTTCTGTGCTTATAAAGACCATGCTCTCAAGGTGAACAAATTGCAGGTGTTCCCTCATTTTAGGTGACCCGTCAGATTTTGTAATGGAAGTGAGGTTCCGTCACGGCCACCTTGATACACCCTGCACTCGTCAACACTAAGCCTACAGTCTGAAGTCGCCAAGAGGACATCTTTTTACACCCACCGAAATCTTGCATTTTACACTTATTTATACCACTAAACTGAGTTTATATCGTTAAAGCGGAGTTCCGCCTAATTTTTTCTTTTAAAAGTCAGCAGCTACAAATACTGCAGCTGCTGACTTTTAAAATATGGACACTTACCTGTCCAGGGCGCCTGCAATGTCGGCACCCCGAAGCCGAGCCTTCCCTCTGCTCTTGGGTGGAGGCGCTGCCATCTTCAGTAAGGCAATTAGGAAGTGAAACCTTGTGGCTTCACTTCCTGGTTCCCTACTGCGTATGTGCGACTCGTGCTGCGCAATCCCACTGGTCCATGCTGTCTTCTGGGACCTGTGTGTCCCCCAGAAGACAGCTGGGGGGACGGAGAAGGCCCCAGAAGTTGTGTAGATACCCGCGGGTGGCTCAGCTATCTATGCCCGGAAGTGGGAGCAAAATACCTGTATTAGACAGGTATCTGCCCCCCCCCCCCCCCCCCCCTGAAAGATATCAAATGTGACACCGGAGGGGGGAGGATTCCAAAAAGAGGAAGTTCCATTTTTGGGTGGAACTCTGCTTTAAATACAGTATTTAGAAGTCTGTGACACTGTTTTGATGTTGAATTTTTTCAAAGCAGCAGCAAACCTGTTGATCTCACAGGTTTGCTAATGTGACAGAACACCGCTGCTTTTAAAATTCAAGATCAAAACAGTCACACGGACTTCTAAATACTGTATTTGACTATATATATATATATAAGCTCAGTTTAGTACTAAAAATAAGTGTGTAATGCAAGACTTTGTTTGGTGTAAAAAGATGTCCGCTTGGGACTTCAGACTGTAGGCTTACTGTGGCTGAGTGCGGGGTGTACCAAGATGACCGCAACGGAACGTCACTTCCGTTACACGTTTTGACGGGTCGCCTAATCTGACGGACGACAGGCAAAGGCATAAAAAGATCAAGGATTTCAAATATTTACATGTAGCTTTATTTCTTTGCTTAAAGCGGGGGTCCACCTATCTATTGTTTTTTTTTTTTTTTGAGTTCATTCACAAACTTTTCTTCTCAGCATTACATAGTCACATATTGTGTGTAATATGTCCGCCTGTGTCAGATTTCGGCGGAAAGAATAACTTATATTATTCACTGCAGGCGGTTTCCATCTTCATTGTGGGCATTTGAAGCCCACAAGCATTTATTTCCTGGATGTGGTGAATGCTGTGCTCCCAGCATTCACCGCTCGTTCCTGCACATGCTCAGTGGCATCCTGGGAAGCCTGAGACTAGCTCCCAGGAGTCTGGGAGAGGCTAGAAACACGCCTACTCCCACGGGAGGAGAACCAGGAAGTGCAAAGAAGAATAGAAAAATAAAAGGTAATTACGTCGATTTAAATTTTTTAAAACGGCATGTCAGCATCTAGGCAAGGAAGAGAATACATACAGATATTGTTCAAAATTTGGGTGGAACCCCGCTTTAAAGCGGAGTTCCACCGACATATTAAAAAAAAAAATTCTAAAGGCATCTATTAAGATGATCTTAATGCAATGCTGCAATCACTATTCTTACTAATGGCGCCGCTATATTTGTTATTATTTTTTTAAAGCTAACCTCATATTTCCCTGTCTTGCGTGGTTCCATCTTGCTTGTGGGCATACGAAGCCCACAAGCATAAACTTCCGGGTTTCGTGAAGTTAGTTTTTTGGGTGGAACTCCGCTTTAAACAGTTTTGAATGTGAAAAAATACCTGTTGATCCTGCCAGGAACCTTGCCAGCTGTCAACTTCCTGTGATCTCTGCCGCTGTTGTCTGTTAACAGTTAAAGTGTTTGTCAAGCCATTTACCGTATATAAGACTATGCCAGCCCCTCTATTAGAGGCTGGCATAGCACACTGTGTAAGTGGTTTTAAAAAAACGAGCGTTCTAAATAACGATTTTGAGCTGTCTTCAGGCTGGTCACATGACTCGCGGCCGCTTTACAGCTCCGATGGATGGCTTCTGCAGGAGGGGCCATGATCTCCCTTTGACTTCAGCCGGGGAGATCATGTGGCCGCTCATCTCCTCCCACAGAAGCTCTGTCTCATAGCTGTAAAGCGGCCGCGAGTCACGTGACCGGCCTGAAGACAGCTCAAAACCGGTATTTAGAACACTCATTTTTAAAAACCACTTATATAGTGTGCTATGCGAGCCTCTAATAGAGGGACTGGCAGTGATAATATTACATTTTTTGTTTTGTTTTTTAAGAATAGTGGGGGGCAGGCGGGCGGAGACAGACACAAAGAGGGAACTGACCGGCAGGAAGGAGGGGGTGAGGTGATGAGAGGAGAGCAGAGAGGACAGCAGCGTATGATGCATGGACCTACTCTGACCACGGTGGTCAAGGCTCAACAGCCCTGATTTTCGTGGTCAGCGCAGAGAGGGCATACAGAAAGTGGCAGATTCAGGTTTTTTTTTTACAGTTTAGAGGGGGGCAGATTACACAGCACAAGCACTGTGCTGTGTAATCTGTTTTTAAGGGACGAGGATCCGAATTAATTTTTTTTGGATTAACAAACACTTTCAATTGGTTGCAGTTATTTCTGTGGGATACAGAATGCCCCCCCCCCCCCCATGTTATGGAGATGGGGAGAAGGGGAGGTGATATTATTTATTAATATTTAGGATTTATAAAGCGCCAACAGCTTGCGCAGCACTTTACACTATAAGGGAGACAGTACAGTTACAATACAATTTGGTACAAGAGGGTTGGAAGGGCGCTGCTCATGGGAACTAGGAATTATAGCGTTGTGCTACATAATGCAGATAAAAGTACAGAAAAATCAAGCATTTTACATGCTTACTAGCAGTGATATTTATTTTCTATAAACATTTCTATTCACACGCAATCCGCCTTTGAGCTAGAAAATTTTAATTATTCCTGTCACATTTAGGGGCCATTCACATGGCTGTTAAAAAATGCAGTGTTTTTGATGCGTGTTCTGCTCAGATTTGTAGGCGACACCTTACAAATGATTATGGCCATTTAGACCTGCGTGTTTGTGGCCTCTGTGTTAGGATACGAAAAATAAAAAAATAAAAGCAGAGTTGCATCCCTATAGTGAAAAATATAAGTGCAGCGCAATCACATATATATTATACTGTAATAAAAACATAATACACCAACTGCAATAACAAATAAATTAAATACAGATTAAGGCCCCATTCACACTTGTGCGACCCGAAAGTCACGCAATTTTGCCGCAACTTTAAGCAATACCTGTGAAACCTTGCAGTGTATGGACCTCAAGTCGCATCAAAGTGGGACCAAAGTAGTGTAGGGACTACTCTGAAGTTGCTGAGACTTGAAGTCCCACAGATTTGAACGGTACACATTGGAAATCATGGGGTATGACTTGTCATGCGACTTTGCAGTCCCAAGTCGCAGGACAGGTCACTCAAGTGTGAATGTAGACTAAATGCCGTGTACACACAATTGGATTTTCCGACAACAAATGTTCGATGGGAGCTTGTTGTCGGAAATTCCGACCGTGTGTAGGCTCCATCGGACATTTTTTGTCGGAATTTCCGACAACAAAAATTTGAGAGCTGGATCTCAAATTTTCCGACAACAAAATCCGTTGTCGGAAATTCCGATCGGGTGTACACAATTCCGATGCACAAATTTCCACCTATGCTCGGAATCAAGCAGAAGAGCCGCACTGGCTATTGAACTTAATTTTTCGTTGTGTACACAATCAGTGACAGTTCATATAATTCCTTCCGGTGTATTCAGTGCCCACCACCGCCGCATAAAGTGTCTGCTCACCTCCAGTATCTGACCTTACTACAGAGTCATAATGGCCTTAATGCATTCCCACTCTAGATGGTACTGCAACACTCCTCCTGCTCCTGTCTCTGTATAATGCTACTTCACTTCTTTCCTTATTCTCGATCAACAATGAGACTTGTCAAAGAATAAAACGTAAAGACCATAGTGCTCTCGGCTTCCAAACATTTATTTAAAACCGAATAAGGGATTAAAAACACTCACAAGGATATGTGAAAAACATGCATTGGATCAGCTCACCCACTGATACAAATGGCTGATATGTGACATCACGGACTTCGGCTCCTCCCACCCATACGCGTTACACCCTCCTATTAGGCTTCTTCAGTAGGTGGGGAGCCAACAACAAACTGGCCCTTAAATCATATATCTAATTATCCTATTATATTCTATTTCACAGTTGCATCCCTGCCTGTGAAAATCCTGTATTTTTAATGCTCTAACACATGTAAATGCGTCATACTGTGTGTACAGTCCAAAAGGTCCAGATGCAATGCAGATGTAAACGTGTTTGGGCACGTAGTGTGTAGTGCAGGACCCCAGGGTCCTGTTATCAGTATTGCTATCCAATAGTATTATAATGGTCTTGGTACAGTTGTCTGGGTAGTGGCAACTACTACATCTTAGAGGATTTCCAAAGTTTCATTGGTTTATAGTGCAAAATAGCAGATTTAGGCTTGAAGCACCACATAACAATCACACCACTCAAATGCTCAGGAAGTGCCTGTTTTGGCAACTGGCCCTCTGTATTCAGGTGGAGGATTGTTCTCCTGTGTTGTATTGACTCTTTTGCTGATATCTTTTGTTTTTGGCCATCTTCGAGGAGGCATTACAGAGTGGTGTGGATGGGAGCCACTGTTGATGTTTTTCATAGGACACATCCTCTGGTCAAGTAGTCTTTGGCTAAACAAGTGAGCCCCACCAGCTGCTGAGTGTTGGCAGAGTTGCTCTCTGTTCTTCTGTGTTTTCTTCCTTGTAACTCAAATTTCTTTATTCCTCAGCTCCACCTTGGGATGCACGTTCTACCATCAGCTGTGTCATCTATTTCAGCATTTTAATTCCTCTCCTCTTGTGGTAATGGTGTGGAAGTGTCTGCTTTGTTGATTGTCCATTTGTATGGAGGAAGCATTCTCTTTGGTGTTGTATTGACTCTTTTTCCGACATCTTATGTTTTCTGACCATGTTGGAGGAGGAATTATCAAAGAGAAGAAAAGACGCTACTCACCAACCCAGTGCATTAGTATGTAGATGAATGTGGCCTCAGCCAGCGCTGCTCCAGCCACACCTCCCTAACATGTTTCGCCCCACTCACCAGGGCTTGGTCCCATCTCTGAGACCAAGCCCAGGTGGGGGGGGGGGGGAAACAAGTCATTGGGTGTTGCTGGAGCGGCGCTGGCTGAGGCCACATTTATCTACATACTAATGTACTGGGTTGATGAGCGGTGCCTTTTCTGCTCTTTGATAATGCTCTTACACCCCTGAATGGTGCACTGACGCCATCTCCCTTCACTGCAACCAGCGGGGAGATCTCTGCCTCAGCTTAGAGCAGCACTACAGCACTGCATCGCATACTAGCCCATTATGTGACATGTGAAGGCTGCATCCATCTTTGCTCCTCTTCCTTCCGGGGGCCGCGGACTCCGGCTCTGTGACTGGCTCGAACCACGTGATGTCACTCCCAAGCATGAGCATGGGAGCCGTTAGTAACGGCACACGCTGGGGGAAGAGACGTCCGTTTCTTCACAGCGCATTTGCAGATTACAGCATTGGCGCACTACAAGTGAAATATCTCCTAAAAGGCGCACGTTAAGGAGATATTTCGGCTACCTATAGGTAAGCCTTATTCTAGGCTTACCTGTAGTTAAAAGTCACTATGGAGGGTTTACAACCACTTTAAGCTTCTTTTTGCAGAAATCACACCTATATCTGTTTTTGTTACACGCTCAGTTCATGTCAGACTTGTACAGCATATACTGGTAGCATAACGCACAAGATAAGCAAGGATAAGGGTCAGGAAAACACAGAAGGATAGACTTGGGATATCTCTGAAGATGAAAGAGGACACCACCAGTTTAGATAAGATAGGAGAAGATGCGGTTTGTCGCCTTGTGTTGTGTGGTCAGCCAATAGAGAGGAGGCTGTCCCCTTCCTGGCTGGCAAGCTGAGATTTGGCGAGGAGGATATACGGATATAAGGGTTCATTGTCTTCAGGAAGATGTGTTATTGAAGAAATCTCTTTTATTGTTGGTACAAATACACCTCCTGAAATCAGGTGCGACATCAGACGTATCCTTACCCTTGTTTGTTATGTGATGACCTTGTTGATGACACAATCTGTCAAGAAGAGAATTAGAGGACCAATCCTCTTCTATCTAAGGAAGGAGAATCGGGAGGGATGAGCAAAATTGAAACTTTTCATTTCCCCAAAATTTTGGCAAAAATCATCAGACTAGCGATTTTAACATTTATTCATAATGCAATGTAAAAAAAAAAAAAAAAAGCAAAAAAATTCATTATAGGGCAGTTTACCAATCATTAGATGTGATGGCTGCATTTGTTTTCTTTTTTTAAGATCTCTTTCTTCTATTTTCATCTGATGATCTTGCCAGTAACGCACTTCCTATGTTGGAGTATCTGTATTCTGGATGAAGTAGTAAAGCAGACACCTTTGGACAACAGCATTGTCATTCTGGGGTGGGGGGGGGGGGGAGTGTTAGATGTACCAGATCTAGATACACTAATGCCGCGTACACACGAGCGGACTGGTCCGACGGTCTATCCGACAGACTTTCGGCGGACTTCTGACGGACTTGCCTACACACGATCACACCAAAGTCCGACGGATTCGTACGTGATGACGTACACCGAACTAAAATAAGGAAGTTCATAGCCAGTAGCCAATAGCTGCCCTAGCGTCGGTTTTCGTCCGTCAGACTAGCATACAGACGAGCGGACTTTTCGATAGGAACTGGGTCCGGCGGAGTTCCGACATAAAGATTTGAAACATGTTCCAAATCTAAAGTCCGTCAGATTTTCGACCGAAAAAGTCCGCTGCAGGTCCGATGAAGCCCACACATGGTCGAATTGTCCGCCGGACTCGGTCCGTCGGACCAGTCCGGTCGAAAAGTCCGCTCGTGTGTATGCGGCATAACACATTAAAGCCAAACTCCAGCTAACACTTTATAAGCAGTAACATTTTTTTTTTTCCTTTCTGGATAAAGATATTATATAAATAAAAGCTGACCACCCCTGTTAGTGGTAAGTGGTTTGTCCCAATCCCCTAATGGGGCGTACACACGGTCGGACTTTTTGACCGGACTGGTCTGACGGACGCCGACGGACCAAATCTGGCGAACAATCCGATTGTGTGTGGGCTTCACCGGACCTTCAGCGGACCTTTCCAGTCGCAAATCTGACGGACTTTCGATTTGGAACATGCTTCAAATCTTTACGTGGTAACTCCGCCAGACCCAGAAATCCGCTCGTCTGTATGCTAGTCCGAAGGACAAAAACCGACGCTAGGGCAGCTATTGGCTACTGGATATCAACTTCCTTATTTTAGTCCGGTGTACGTCATCACGTACGAATCCGTCGGACTTTGGTGTGATCGTGTGTAGGCAAGTCCGGTCGTTAGAAAGTTCGTCGAAAGTCCGCCGAAAGTCTGTCGAAAGTCTGTTGGACTTTTGTAGCTGAAAAGTCCGACCGTGTGTACACGGTATAACTGCCACTTTTGCTGGACAGCTTGGTCTGGTAAAGGTAGATATATCACAGACTAAAGTCCGGTACACACGATGAGATTATCGGACGAATAATCCTGCGTTTTTTTTTTTTTGCATGCTATTCTCAGATCGAGACTGAAGGGTTTACTAAAGTCATGAAAATTCTCGTAGGACAGAATAAAAATTCGGAAGTGATGTCATGTGTTCTAATGCATTTGTATTGCATTTTCGAATGACAGCTGTGCTGATTAAACGAAAATCGTACGATCTGGCATTGTACGAATGTTTTTTTCCGTGTATGTCTGATAGAATAATATCGGATGAACTGTCATGATCGGCTCTCGAAAAAGCTCTGTATTAACGATCCGATTATCGCACAATCCCTTCGAAAGCGGCATTTTTCATACGTTTTTCTGATCGTGTGTACGGGCTGAAAGCCTCGTACACATGATCAGATTTTCGGACGACCGTCCTTCTGTTTTTTGTTGCATGCTAGTCTCATGTCGAAAGTGAAGAAGTTACTCACTATACGAAAATTTTCGTTTTCGACAGAATATGTCAGAAGTGACGTAATGTGTTGAAAAGTTTTCTATGTGTTCTTTCATTTCTGAGCATGCCTAGTCTTGCTCTTACGATTTTTTTCGTTCGAAAACCGTACTGATTAAACGAAAATCGGACGTTGAGTTCACATATGACAAAAATTTTATAGTCTACACATCCAGCTTTTGTCTGCCAAAAAAACAGAATCGGCTGTCGAAAGCACCATACTAACGATCCGAAAATCGGCGGACGAAATTTTACTTCCGATTTTCGTATCGTGTGTATGGACCTTTACTGGCCACATCACCAGGTGAAAATAAAGGACAAAAAGACTAAACAAGAGAACTAATGCAGCCATTGCATCTAAGAATAGCTGTGATGTGATAAAAATTTCGTTTTTGGGTTTAATACCACTTAAAGCCCAACTCTGGGCAAAAAAAAAAATAAAAAATAGTTTTCCCATACAGTTGAGCTGTGCCCACACTTCATTCCTTCTGGGGTGAGGAGAAAGCTAATACTCACCCGATCCTTCGTTCCACCAGAAAAAGGCGCTCCCCTACTGTCCAGCGGTGGACTGTTCCTGGTCTATGGAGCCTGCTTTGGCTTTGATGACATCAGGAACAGTCACAACTCAAGTCTGCTGAAGCGCAGGGGTGCCGGACTGCTCTTGAGGATCGGAGGATTAGGTAAGTAAATATCTTTCCCCCCTCCAGACAAAAATGAGCAGTTAACTCTTGAAGTGCAGGCACAGCCCCACTGCATGGGAAAACTGTTGGGCTTTATGGGTTTTTTTGTGGTTTTTAAAGCATACAGTGCCTTGAAAAAGTATTCACCCCCCTTGGCATTTTTAGTTTTTTGTTGCCTCACAACCTGGAATTAACATGGATTGTTTAGGGATTTGCATCATTTAATTTACAGAACATGCCCACAACTTTGAAGATGTTTTTTTTTTATTGTGAAGCAAACAACAAATAGGACAAAATAACAGAAAAAGTCAATGTACATATCTATTCACCCCCCTAAAGTCAATACTTTGAAGAGCCACCTTTTGCGGCTATCACAGCTCCAAGTCGCTTTGGATAAGTCTCTATGACCTTGCCACATCTTACCTCTGAGATTGTTGCCCATTCCTCCTTGCAAAACTGCTCCAGCTCCTTCAAGTTGGATGGTTTGCGCTTGTGAACAGCAATCTTTAAGTCTGACCACAGATTTTCTATTGGTTTGAGGTCTGGGCTTTGACTAGGCCATTCCAACACATTTACATGTTTCCCCTTAAACCACTCAAGTGTTGCTTTAGCAGTGTGTTTGGGGTCATTGTCCTTCCGGAAGGTGAACCTCCGTCCTAGCCTCAAATCACACAGAGAGTGCTACAGGTTTTGCTCAAGAATATCCCTGTATTTAGCACCATCCATCTTTCCCTCAACTCTGACCAGTTTCCCAGTCCTGACTGCTGAAAAACATCCCCACAGCATGATGCTGCCACCACCAGGTTTCACAATGGGGATGGTGTTCTTTGGGTGATGTGATGTGTTGCGTTTGCGCCGGACATAGCGTTTTCTTTGATGGCCAAAAAGTTCAATTTTAGTCTCATCAGACCAGAGCACCTTCCTACATACATTTTGGGAGTCTACCACATGCCTTTTCACAAACTCAAAACATGCCATTTTGTTTTTTGCTAAAATTAATGGCTTTTTTCTGGCCAACTCTATGGAGAGTACGGCTTATTGTCATCCTATATACAGATACTCCAGTCTCTGCTGTGGAACTCTGCAGCTCCTCCAGGGTTACCTTAGGTCTCTGTGCTGCCTCTCTGATTAATACCCTCCTTGCCCGGTCTAGCAGTTTTGGTGTGCGGACGTCTCTTGGCAGGTTTGCTGTTGTGCCATGTTCTTTCCATTTGGTTATGATAGATTTGATGGTGCTCCTAGGGATCATCAAAGATTTGGATTTTTTTTATAACCTAACCCTGACTTGTACTTCTCAACAACATTGTCCCTTACTTGTTTGGAGAGTTCCTTGGTCTTCATGGCAGTGTTTGGTTAGTGGTGCCTCTTGCTTAGGTGTTGCAGCCTCTGGGGCCTTTCAAAAAGGTGTGTATATGTAATGACAGATCATGTGACACTTAGATTGCACACAGGTGGACATCATTTCACTAATTATGTGACTTCTGAAGGTAATTGGTTGCACCAGAGCTTTTTATGGGCTTCATAACAAAGGGGGTGAAAACATACGCACATGGCAATTATCAGTTTTTTATCTCTGAAAAATAGTTTTATGTATATATTTTTCTAATTTTACTTCACCAACTTTTCACCAACTATTGAGTTCTGATCATCACATATAAGAGCCCTTGCACACTGGGGCGGGGGGCGGCGTCGGCGGTAAAACGCCGCTATTATTAGCGGCGTTTTACCGTCGGTATGCGGCCGCTAGCGGGGCGGTTTTACCCCCCGCTAGCGGCTGAGAAAGGGTTAAATACCACCGCAAAGCGCCTCTGCAGAGGCGCATTGCCGGCGGTATAGCTGCGCCGTCCCATTGATTTCAATGGGCAGGAGCGGTAAAGGAGCGGTATACACACCGCTCCTTCACCGCTCCGAAGATGCTGCTGGCAGGACTTTTTTTACCGTCCTGCCAGCGCATCGCTCCAGTGTGCAAGCCCTTGGGGCTTTCACACTGGGATGACAGCAGCGGCACTTTCGGGGCGGTTTGCAGGCGCTATTATTAGCGCAATAGCGCCTGCAAACCGCCCCAGTGTGCAAGGGCTCTTATTCAGATTAAAAAAACATTGAACTAAAGGCTGTAATGTAACAAAATAGGTAAAAAGCCAAGGGGGGTGAATACGTTTGCAAGGCACTGTATATAATTACCCACATAAAAAATGCAAAGTTCAGAACATTTTACAAAGAAACTAAAGACACATCTGAAAATGTCAGTGTACTTACCTCAAAAACAGAAACAAATAATTTATTACAATTTACCAATCCTTAACCACTTCCATACCCAGCCTATTCTGACACTTCTCTCCTACATGTAAAAAATAAAAATCATAATTTTTTTTGCTAGAAAATTACTTTAGAAACCCCAAACATTCTATATGTTTTTTTTTTTTGTTTTTTTTAGCAGAGACCCTAGGGAATAAAATGGCGGTTGTTGCAACTTTTTTATGTCAGACGCTATTTGTGCAGCAATTTTTTAAACACTTGCATTTTTGGTCAGTTATTTAGGCCTCATGCGTGCAAATATGCGCGATTGCATGCAAAATGTGTGCAAGTGCCCATTTAGATATTGTGCAGAACAAAAACGCAAGAATACGTTTTCGGCGAGTGCGCAATAAATTGTGTGAACGCATATACGCGAAAATGTGTGCAAATACATAAAAAAAAAGGTCTGAAAAAGTAGATGCTTAAACAGAAATATGGTGTGCAAGAGGCCTTAGCACAATTTTTTTTGTATAATGTGAAAGATGATGTTACGCCGAGTAAATAGATACCTAACATGTGACGCTTTAAAATTGCGCACACTCGTGGAATGGCGCCAAACTTAGGTACTTAAAAATATCCATAGGCATCACTTTCATATTTTTTATAGGTTACCTGTTTAGAGTTACAGAGGAGGTCTTGAGCTAGAATTATTGCTCTTTGCTCTAACGTTTGCGGCGATACCTCTCATGTGTGGTATGTACGTCGTTTACATATGCGGGCGTGATATACTGATGCGTTCACTTCTATGTGCGAGCAAGTGAGGACGGGGGCACTTTAATTTTTGATTTTTTTTTTTTCATTGTTTATTTTACTTTTATTTTTTTTGACACTTTCTCTTTAAATTTTTGATTTTTTTTATCACTTTTATTTCTATTACAAGGAATGCAAACATCCCTTGTAATAGGAATAGGGCATGACAGGTCCTCTTTACAGTGAGATCTGGGGTCTATAAGTCCCCAGATTTGGCCTCTAGGCTGGAAAGCCTGAAATAAAAAAAAAAAAACCATCTCGGCCTCCCAGCCCAGAAAATGGCAGTGTTTACATCTGCCAAAGCCGGACGTGACATCATAACATCCCACCCGGCCTCCAAAGGTCATAGAGACTGCCGGGGACTATCTGTTCCACAGTATTCTCTATGGTAACCGGTCACTGCCAGCCGATTCTATCTGTTCCACGGTATTCTCTATGGTAACCGGTCACCGCCGGCTGATTCATTCTTACTTCTGCCAAGGCCGGACGTGATGTCATAACATCGCACCCGGCCTCCAAAGGTCATAGAGACTGCTGGGGACTATCTGTTCCACGGTATTCTCTATGGTAACCAGTCACCGTCAGCCGATCCTATCTGTTCCATGGTATTCTCTATGGTAAGCGGCCGCTGCCGGCCGATTTATTCTTACGTTTGCCAAGGCCGGATGTGAGGTCATAACATCGCACCCGGCCTCTGAAGGTCATAGAGACTGCCGGGGACCATCTGTCTCATGGTATTACCTATGGTAGGCGGCGGCCGCCGCCGGCCAAATTATTCTCCGGCTCGCCAATTGCACGAGTGAGCTGGTAGAAGCACCGGAGGTTGGCCGAAGGGGGTGTCCCCTCCCGCCACCTGTCAAAACAATCAAGAGGTTGAACAGCCACTATGATTGTTTTTACATGACAGAGAATCGCCGGCAGAAAAAGAAGATATCGGAATGATCATTCAGATTTAACCACTTAAACTCCAGGACGTCATATGACGTCCACTTAATTTTTTATAACCACCTGTGTCCCATTGGGGAGAATTCCCTTCACTTCCTGTCCCATGGGCACAACAGGAAATGAGACAAAAATTATTTAAAGAAGAATTCCAGGTATGGATATTTTTACATTGCTTTTACATTACAGCTTCAACCAATGTAATTATGTATAGCTCATACCTGTGGGATCCTTCTAGAAGCTGGAAATCACTGTAGTAAACACCACTAATACACTGCTACTCCAGTGATCTTCACTAGCTTCCCATGCCAAGCAGCTGCCCTGCTGCTTACTGAACATAGGTGGCCAGCCGCCGGGCACATGAACCTTTCAGAGATCTCTTCATTTTTCGAAGAATGCAAAGTCTTCTCTGATTGGACAAGGGGGAAAGCATGGCATCACTGCCCATCACTCCACCTCATCCAATCATAGAATGTTTGGCATTCATTGAGAAAATACAGAGCGATTTCTGAATGGCGCTTGTGCCAAGCGGATGACTTCCTGTGCAACAGGGCAGCCACTTGGCATGGGAAGCTAGTGAAGATCACTGGATTAGGGGTGTCTACTTCAGAGATTTCCAGCTTCTAGAGCAGTGTTCTCCAAACTGTGGCCCAGGGGCCGGATGCTGCCCTTTGCCCGCCTTTATCCAGCCCTTGGAGCAAAATTCTTTAAAAAAAAAATACAATCTGGTAGCCAATGCTGCCCTTCTTTCTAGAATTTGCCTGTTTGTTTCTGGATTCAGCATTGATGCTAAACAAGCATGTAGCAAGTTAAAGCGGAACTAAACTGCTTCTGAGCATCGCAAACTGAAAAACTCATTTTTAACATTCAAAGCAAACTCCCCCATCCATCCATGTCTCCATTATTTATTTTGCTGAGAAATTACTTTGAACCCCCCCTAGAATTTCTAGCCGTGGCCATCTTGAGTAACGGCAGATGATTCATGTAGCTTTTGCTTCCTGAAATCCATCTGCCCTTAGCTTAGGTATGCAGAGAGGAAGGTGTGTTTAGCTGAGAAAGCCCCTCCTCCAGATAAAAGGGGGAAAAAAATGCCCAAGAGGACTCTTGGGATGTATTACATCATTTTGGCCTAGGGCAAAGACCAGGAAGCAATTAAGAAAAAAATGAAAACAAGTGAATGTGGTATGCATTCCTATCTATTTACTAAAGATTAAAAATAAGTCATGTGGACTGAGAGAGTTTAGTTCTGGTTGGAAAGCCCCGACCCTTGAACCTGTCCCAGTCCAGTGATTAGAGCAGCAGCAGTCAGCAAAGCCAACCTGCCCAGTTCTTCTAGTACTGGTTCTCTACTAGCAAGACCATTTGTATGTGACTGTTCACGGAACAGCTTAAAAATAACTTTATTGACTCTCTATTGGGTAAGTGTACACAGATAACAGTATACAGTAGTGTGCAAAAGTTTTGGGACGGGTGTGAAAAAAGGCTGTAAATTAAAGCGGAGTTCTGCCGATTTTTATTTTTTTTTAAAGTCAGCAGCTACAAATACTGCAGCTGCTGAGTTTTAAAATAAGAAAACTTACCTGTCCAGGGCGCCCGCGATGTCGGCACCTGAAGCCGATCTGTCCCTCGGCTCTCGGGTGCTGCCGCCGCCATCTTCGGTAAGGGAATCAGGAAGTTAACCCTTGCGGCTTCACCTCCTGGTTACCTACTGCACATGCGCGACTCGCGCTGCGCGTTGCCACTGGTCTCTGCTGTCTTCTGGGACCTGTGTGTCTCCCAGAAGACAGCGGGGGGGGGGGGCGGAGAAGGCACCGGAAGTTGAGTAGATACCCACGGGTGGCTCGGGTATCTATGCCAGGAAGTGGGAGCAAAATACCTGTATTAGACTGGTATCTGCTCCCCCCTGAAAGGTGCCAAATGTGACACCGGAGGGGGAAGGATTCCAAAAAGTGGAAGTTCTATTTTTGGGTGGAACTCCGCTTTAAGAATTCTATCAGAAATAGAAGTGTTAGTTTATTTTTAATAATATTTCTAATACAACTGCGCTGGGTTTTCACACACATACGAGAGAAGCTGTATTACAATGCTTTAAAGGGATTGTAAACCCTCGTGTTTTTTTGGATAGTAAAACATTTTTTCTGCCAGTAAATACCTTATACAGCCCACTTCCTGTTTCTTGTCTGGTCATTAGCCTAGGCTTATGACATCATGCACAGCTCTCTGTCACTCTTGTGAGAGTTTACCAGGAAGGGAGGGGGAATGAGTCATGCGAGGGCCAATGAGAGCTGCAGGGCTGCAGGTCTGTGCCTCTGTGTGTCTGTGTAAATCCAGGAAGTAAACAGGCAGCAGCTTCAGCTGCCCACAGTTAAAATGGCTGCAGCCAGACTCAGTGCAGGGAGATTTCTGCAGCATATTTGGCAAGTACAGAATCCCAGTATATATAAAATAATCTGCAAAGTGGTTGGAGGGCAGCTTCAGAATGGCAAAGATGTTTTTATTACAATTTATGTGAGCAGACTGCAGTTCCTCTTTAAAGCTGATAGATAAAGGTTTTTAACCACTTGACCACCAAAGATTTACCCCTCTTCATGACCAGGACATTTTTTGCGATTACGGCACTGCGTTGCTTTAACTAACAATTGCTTGGTTGTGCAACGCTAGACATAAATAAAATGTATGTACTTTTTTTTTCCCACAGATAGAGCTTTCTTTTGGCGATATTTGATCACCTCTGCGGAATTTATTTATTTGCACTATAAACAAAACAAGGCCGAAAAGCTTTGAAAAAAAAACAAAAAAACTATATTTTTTACTTTCTGCTATAAAACATACCCAATTAAAAAAATCTAAAAAAATCACATTTCTTCATCAATTTAGGCCAATGTGTATTCTGCTACATATTTTTGGTAAAAAAAATCCCAATAAGCGTATATTGATTGGTTTGCGCAAAAGTTATAGCGTCTAAAAATTATAGGATATATACTGGAATTTTTATGTATTTATTTTCCTTTTATATTAGCATTGGCGACAATCAGCGACTTATGTGGGATATTTCGGCGGACAGTCGGGACACTAACTGACACTTTGTGGGAACCAGTGACACTAATACAGTGATCAGTGCAAAAAATATGCACTGTCAATGTACTAATGACACTGGCTGAGAAGGGGTTAAACATCTAGGGCGATGAAAGGGTTAACTGTGTGCCTAGCCAGTGTTTATCTGTACTATGTGTGGTGATTTTACTAAGGGATCTGACTGATTTTATTCCCTACATTGCAGGGAAAGAAAATCCATCAGATCTTTGCTGACAGAACAGAACTCTGCCTTGTTTGCAAAGGCAGAGCTCTGTTCTGGGTCTCTCCTCACCGATCAGCAGGTGCTGGTGGACATCAATTGGTCGGCACCCACTGATTTACTTGTGTTTTGTCTAATCACAGTTCTACCCAGGAGTGCTGGATCACGTACTAGGTAAAAAGAATATATAAATAAATAATTCCAGTATACGGTGTATCCCATAGTCTGTAGATGCTATAACTTTTGCAAATATATAAGTGAAAACACTTGCGCCTACAGTAAACAAATTAACTAAAATGTATCTGTGCAGCAGCTTTTTTTTTTTAATCACTTTTTCTTTATTAAGACAAATTCCAACATACAACATAAAAATACACATTGCACAATATATCTATATAAATCTTTTCATTAACATAAACCACTCTAACCCCCTCCCCACCCCGAGAAAACACACCGGACCCTTGAACGTGTCCTCTTCAAAAGAGAGAAAGAAAGAGGAAAAAAAAAGCCCACCCTCTTACCTACCCATAGCCAAAACTCAATTTGTGCAAAACATTATTCAAAGTATAATTAAGAAGGGCCCTATTACGTGTGTCAAACAACCAACAATACAATAAGAAAAAACAAAAGTGTTTAATTTCTAATTACTATTTTCGTGTCCTGTTTAGTGTTGTGTTTCAATAAAATCTCACGCTACAATTTAATTTTTATACCTCTCCACCTATCATTTCAATCTACCCTTATCATTTCAATCACCCTGTGATTCCACTACGTGTTGCCCAACCCGTGCCTAATTTATTATTATAACTTAACCTCTTCCTTTAAAGCGGGATTCCGTCCCTGAAAAAAAAAAAAATTAAAAGTCAGCAGCTACTAACACTGTAGCTGCTGACTTTAAATAAGTACTTACCTGTCCTGGGTGCCCGCGATGCCTGACCCGTCCCTCGGCTCTCAGGTCCCTGCACCACCATTCTAGGTAAGGGAAACAGGCAGTGGAGCCTTGCGGCTTCACTGCCAGTTTCCTACTGTGCACGTGAGAGCGGCGCAGCGCTCTGTGAATGGCCCTGTGGTGTTCTGGGAACACACACAGATCCCAGAAGACAACGGGGCCGCTCACCTAGGAGCAGAACATGCCGCGGAATAGGAAGAGGCAGATTAGGAAGACTGCCTAGCAACAAGGGTTTAGGTAAGTTTAAAATTATTTTTTTTTTAATTTTTTTTAGGATTTTTGGTGAATTTTTTTTTTCAGGGTGGCCCTCCACTTTAATGAGGAAAAAAGAAACAACACGAAAAAAAAAAAAAAGGAACCCCCCCCAACTCCTCCCAACTTCCCCCCACCAGACGCATCCCGTAGACCAGGGATATGAAATTAGCGGACCTCCAGCTGTTGCAAAACTACAAGTCCCATCATGCCTCTGCCTCTGGGTGTCATGCTGGTGGCTGTCAGAGTCTTGCAATGCCTCATGGGACTTATAGTTCTGCAACAGCTGGAGGTCCGCTAATTCCACATCCCTGCTGTAGATTATCCGATCCATAGCATTGCCCCTAAAAGGGTTTAATCCTCCCCTATTTCTGAGGAGTAATACATCCATCCTGCCCATGTATCTTTACATTTATTCTGTTGGTCTTTAACCATATGTATCCATCTCTCCACTTCCATTAACTTCCAAAAAGCAGCTTTTTCAATCAAGTGATTGTAGAAAGAAAGGTGGTGTCCTAGGAAGCTAATCCTTAGACAAACAGCGCTAACAATGTGCCTGGTGCAAATTTTGTGAACAATATTAAACCAATCTTAAACCAATATTGAATCATACATTAATGAGTAATAAATATATGTGGAAATTAATGCGCATTAAAGTCCATGATAGATTAAACTTCTTGTTCAAATGGAACCGTGCTCAGTGTCCCATGGAGTAAAAACTGTTGATTGTGCTCCCAACCGATTAATAAAGTGAAGGTCCCTACTCACCGAATTAAGTTACATTACCTTACAGCAAGAGAGGTCAAAAGCTCTGTATGGTCTGAGTGACCCAAGGTACAGGAAACGGCTAACGTCAGTGTCTTCTGGTCCCAGGAAAACAGCCCTGAGAAAAACCTCCGCTCTCCCACACTATACGAGATCCAGACCACGATCAGATCTCAAACGATCCCAGGCTCCACACCTGAATTCCAATCTGCAGCTCACATTAGAAGCGGCACGACTTGCAGGTCGCCTCACCGAGGCGACCTGCACACGACTGCCGCGGCGACTTGCAAGACGACTTCTGTATAGAAGTCTATGCAAGTCGCCCCCAAAGTAGTACAGGAACCTTTCTTCTAAGTCGGAGCGACTTGCATCGCTCCGATTAGAACGGTTCCATTGTACAGAACGGGAGGCGACTTGTCAGGCGGCTAGGTCGCCTGACAAGTCGCCCCCGTGTGAACCGGCTCTTACACCATCCGTGCTCCAAATGGACAACCATAGAATTTTCAAAAATAGAAGACAAATGGGCTTCACATAGCGTAAACCAGTATGGCTCTTTAATAAAACTTTAAAACAAACTTTAAAACAAATGCAGGTTAAATGCCAATCAACAGCTTGCTACAATCAAATGATAATCGATTATTCAAAGTCCTCACAACTATAAGCTTGCTGTATACCATCTAAAGCTTGATCCAACACACCTTGCGTCCTAGGACACAAGGGGGTTTATTTACAAAAGGCAAATCCACTTTGCACTACAAGTGCACTTGGACGTGCAGCCACTGTAGATCTGAGGGGGACATGCAAGAAAAATAAAAAACAGCATTTTTGCTTGTACATGATTGGATGATAAAATCAGCAGAGCTTCCCCTCATTTCAGATCTCCCCCTCAGATCTACAGCAACTGCACCTCTAAGTGCACTTTCAGTGCAAAGTGGATTTGCCTTTTGTAAATCAACCCCAAGTAGAGTTGCCACCTCATCCCTTTAAACCCGAACACATATGAATTACACAGGTTCTGAGGCTAATTAAATGTAGATAAGGCACCAAGTGAGTTTAATTACCACCTTAATCAGCCACAGAACCTGTATAATTAATATGTGTTCGGAGTTAAAGGGATGAGGTGGCAACTATAACCCCAAGGTGTGTTGGATCAAGCTTTAGATGGTATACAGCAAGCTTATGTAGCGAGGTCCAGGGACAGCCGACATCCTTCTAGAGTAGAGTGGGTTACAAGGCATGGTGGGTGTAATGCAAGGTAGATTGATGGGCTCCAGACACTTCTTCAGTGCAAAGAGATTTATGAGCAGATTTACTAAAACTGGATCACTCAGCAGCTGTGCATGGCAGCCAATCATCTTCTAACTTCAGCTTGTTCAATTCAGCTTTGACAATAAAACATGGTAGCTGAGTGTTTTCTTTGCAGAGCTGCACCAGATTTTGCACCCTTTAGTGGATGCAACGTTAATTGGCAGACTCCGAGACTTCGATAGACAGACATCCATGCAGGGAAAGGCATCAGCTAGACACCTCATCTGCATGAGTAGGACCACTGTCTCCTATGGCAACAATCTTGTAAAAGTTTATAACAAAGGTTGCAACAAACTCCTTTACTTCCTCTACAATCTCCTATTGTATATCTTCACTCCACTGAGCTCCCAGTCTATCACTTAGACTTACTGATCCATTGCCACTGGATCCCTTGAGCTCTTTCAATCTTCTCACTCAGTATCTTCCTTAAGCGTTACCCCCGTGTCCCTGCTGGGTCCCTAGCTTTTCACTCACAGATACTCCTCAAGCGTCACCCCGCTGGCCTGCTTGGTCCCTGGCTTGGCACACAATAATGCTCTGCAAGCGTCACCTCTGCTGACTGGGTCCCTGGCTTGGCATCCAGCCTGAAGTTTCCCAATTCTTCACCGTCTCCGGCTGGTGAAAATACTGGTCAGGTACTTGCTTCAGCTGCTCACTGTGGTCCCTGGTAATAAGGTGGATGGTTCCTCCGACAGCTTCCCCTCTACCTCCGACCATGACAGGTTCTCCGGCCGGCAGAACCGTTACTTCTGGTTGGACTGCAAGCCGCTGTCCCAACCCTACTCTGCTCTCTTGCTTCTAGATAGGCCCTCAGACAGCCTAGCAGCCAGATATCCCTGAAATAGGCCTCAGGCTTCCGGCCTAGCAGCCCGGGGCAGCACAACACACGCCTACCCAGACAGCCGTCCAGGTGGCACAGAACCCCGACCACCTGACCTCACCCAAATAAATAGGCTTTCCCAGCAGGTCAAGGGACCCAAGAAGATCCCTGCCCATTGGCTGAGATACCCCATCTAGTCCTAATCTGTCCTTGCAATTTCCTTGTCTTATCCAATGCCACCAGATACCCGACCATCTAGTGACAGAAGACAGAAGTGCAGCAATTCCAGAATTAAGGTGGAATCAATTGATCCCCTAACAATTGGCCAAGGTAACTATGCCTAGCAGGTAAATGTACTAGCAACCCTGCCTAAACATCAGGGTGCTACATATGGCACCACCTTTTTTCTGCTATAACTCTTGAGCAAGCCAATTAATATACATCCCCTACCCAGAAGTGCTGAAACACGTACTAGGTACGTGATCCACCGCAGGAGAGCCGCGTTGTTGCCGTACATCTAAGTAATGCAGTCGGCAAGTGGTTAATGACATTGGCTGTATGTTTGGGGTCGTTGTCCTGCTGTATAATAAATCTGGGGCCAATCACACGCCTCCCTGATGGTATGGCATGATGGAGAAGTACCTGCCTGTATTTCTCAGCATTGAGGACACCATTGACCCTGATCAAATCTCTAACTCAATTTAGAGAAATGCAGCTACAAACTTGAAAGGAACCTCCACCATGCTCCACAGTTGTCTGCAGACACTCAGTATTGTACCGCTCTCCAGCCCTTCACCAACAAACTGCTTCCTACAGCTACAGCCAAATATTTCACATTGTTACTCATCAGTCCAAAACAATTGCTGCCATTTTTCTGCACCCCAGTTCCTATGTTTTCCTGCATAGTTGAGTTGCTTAGCCCCGTTTCCACATCTTATGCATGAAAACATGGGGGTGCAGAAAAATGTCAGAAGGTGCTCTGGACTGATGAGTCAAAACGTGAAATATTTGGCTGTAGCAGGAGGCAGTTTGTTGATGAAGAGCTGGAGAGCGGTGTAATTGTTAAAAAAAAAAATGATAAAAATATACTATGAACAATTCTTTTTCTAAAAGCATTCTTCATTTACAGCATTTTTTTCACGCCTGCCTAAAACTTTTGCACAGTACTGGACTTGTTATACAGCCTACTCAATTTCTGGTAAACAGCAGAATCTTTGCGATAATCATTGATTTTATCGGTGTTTTGTTCCTCTTCTTCCCCCCGCACGTTGCAGAGTTATTATATATATTAGTTCTGGTTAGATTGCTAGAACTAGATAAACTTGCTGCGTAGGCCTGAGCTGACCGTAAAAAAAGAAGTTATTTTTGTAGCAGAGTGGTTGGTCCTCATTCCTCAGACTCCTGTGTCAGGCTGGTCTTCTGGTAAAAGGGAAACATTCTGAGTTTGTTTAGCATAATACCACCTGACGCAACGTTCAGAATGCAAACCAAACTGAAAAACATCAGAAACTGGGGTGAGCATATCTGAACCCCAAAATCTCAAAAAAAAACCTTCTCATTAGTAGATGTCGTTTCCATGGTTACCTCTTATTATCGGAGGTTATTTCCCTCGTTATCTCTTGTTAGCAGAGGTCATTTCTCTGCTTACTTCCCCTCAGATTTAGCTTCCCCAGGTTACCTCCCCTCAGAATTTGTTGCCCCGATTACCTCCACTCAGAGGTCATTTCCCTGGTTGCCTCTCCACAGAGGTCATTTCCCTGGTTACCTCTCCTCAGAGGTCATTTCCCTGGTTACCTCTCCTCAGAGGTCATTTCCCTGGTTACCTTTCCTCAGAGGTAATTTTCTTGTTTACTTCCCCTCAGGGGTGTATTCCCTGGTTACCGCTCCTCAGAGGTCACAGACTGGCCAGCATAATGGCCGCCATACCTCCCCTGCATAGGCCTGAGCTGACCGTAAAAAAAATAAGTTATTTTTGTAGCAGAGCGGTTGGTCCTCATTCCTCAGACTCTTGCGTCAGGCTCGTCTTATGGTATAAGGGAAACATTCTGAGTTTGTTTAGCATAATATCACCTGACGCAACATTCAGAATGCAAACCAAACTGAAAAACATCAGAAACTGAGGTGAACATATCTGAACCCTAAAATCTAAAAAAAAACTTCTTATTAGTAGAAGTTGTTTCCCTGGTTACATCCCCTCAGATTTAGTTTTCCCGGGTTACCTTCCCTCAGAATTTGTTGCCCCGATTACCTCCACTCAGAGGTCATTTCCCTGGTCACCTCTCCTCAGAGGTCATTTCCCTGGTTACCTTTCCTCAGAGGTAATTTCCTTGTTTACTTCCCCTCAGGGGTCCTTTCCCTGGTTACCTCTCCGCAGAGGTAATTTCCCTGGTTACCTCTCCTCAGAGGTCATTTCCCTGGTTACCTTTCCTCAGAGGTAATTTCCTTGTTTACTTCCCCTTGAGGGTCGTTTCCCTGGTTACCTCTCCATACAGGTCATTTCCCTGGTTACTTCTCCTCAGAGGTCATTTCCCTGGTTACCTCTCCTCAGAGGTAATTTCCCTGTTTAATTCCCCTCAGGGGTCGTCTCCCTGGTTACCTCTCCTCAGAGCTCATTTCTCTGGTTACCCCCCCTAAGAGGTTATTTCCTTGTTTATTTCCCCTCAGGGGTCATTTCCCTGGTTACCTTTCCTCAGAGGTCATTTCCCTGGTCACCTCTCCTCAGAGGCCATTTCCCTGGTTACCTCTCATCAGAGGTAATTTCCTTGTTTACTTCCACTCAGGGGTCGTTTCCCTGGTTACCTCTGCTCAGAGGTAATTTCCATGTTTACTTCCCCTCAGGGGTCGTTTCCCTGGTTACCTCTCCTCAGAGGTAATTTCTCTGGTTACCTCTCCTCAGAGGTAATTTCCTTGTTTACTTCCACTCAGGGGTCGTTTCCCTGGTTACCTCTGCTCAGAGGTAATTTCCATGTTTACTTCACCTCAGGGGTCATTTTTCTGGTTACCTCTCCTCAGAGGTAATTTCCCTGGTTACCTCTCCTCAGAGGTCATTTTCTTATTTACTTCCTCTCAGGGGTCGTTTCCCTGGTTTCCCCTCCTCAGAGGTAATTTCCTTGTTTACTTCCCCTCGGGGGTCTTTTTTCTGGTTACCTCTCCTCAGAGGTCACAGACTGGCCAGCATAATGGCTGCCATCCCTCCCCTGTATAGGCTTAGTTTACAAAATGGCCACCGCTCACACCTAATATGGGGGTATATTCCACATATGTACTCTCCCCCTCCAATCCTACACATTGTATTTCCATCTTCTCAGCGAGTACAAGAAAAGAGGAAGAAATTGAGGGAGGAATAGGAAAGGTAAGGAAAGGACGGAAGGGAAGTAGGAAGGGAGGGAGAGAGAGTAAGGAAGGAAGGGAGGAGGGAGAGGGGGGGGGAGAAAAAGGGAAAGGAGAAGGATGGAAGGAGGGAAGGGAGGTATGGAAGAGAATAAAGGAAGAAATGGAAAGGAAAGGAAGGGAAAGGAAAGAAGGAGAAGGAAAGGGAGGGAAAGGAAAGTAAAGGAGGAGAACGGAAGAAGAGAGGGAGAAGGGAAAGAAGGAAGGAAAGAAAAGGGAAGAAGAAAATAAAGAAGGAAAGGAAGAAGGAAAAGAAAGGAAGAAGAAGAAGGAAGGGAGGAAGGAAGTAGGGAAGGAAGGAAAAGAGGAAAGAAAGGCGGAAAGGAAAGAAAGGAAAGGGAAGAAGACATATTTTTGTCACTCCTCTCATAGATTTGTAGATTTTGTGACACATCTGACCGAGTGTCACATCTGAAAAAAGAGAATATTTTTTGTTCTATATCTATGAATGCAGGAAACATCAGAAAAGGTTTTTCTACCTGAGAGTGAATATGATTCTATCAGAAGTCTGGTTGTATGATGTGGCTTATGTATATGAGGACCTGTCTCAGTATCATATCTCCATGGCTTATGTATATGAGGACCTGTCTCTGTGTTGTATCGCCATGGCTCATGTATATGAGGACCTGTCTCGGTGTCATCTCTATGGTTCATGTATGAGGACCTGTTTCGGTATCATATCTCTATGGCTCATGTATATGAGGACCTGTCTCCTGGTCATATCTCTATGGCAAAGGTATATGAGGACCTGTCTCCTGGTCATATCTCCATGGCTCATGTATATGAGGACCTGTCTCGGTGTCATCTCTATGGTTCATGTATGAGGACCTGTTTCCGTATCATATCTCTATGGCTCATGTATATGAGGACCTGTCTCCTGGTCATATCTCTATGGCAAAGGTATATGAGGACCTGTCTCCTGGTCATATCTACATTGGCTCATGTATATGAGGACCTGTCTCGGTGTCATCTCTATGGTTCATGTATGAGGACCTGTTTCGGTATCATATCTCTATGGCTCATGTATATGAGGACCTGTTTCCTGGTCATATCTCCATGGCTCATGTATATGAGGACCTGTCTCGGTGTCATCTCTATGGCTCATGTATATGAGGACCTGTCTCCTGGTCATATCTCCATGGCTCATGTATATGAGGACCCGTCTCTGTGTTATATCTCCATGGCTCAAGTAGATCTCAGGACTTTTCCTTACAAAGACTGTCTCTATATGGATTACCATAGTGTACTGTGTCTTAGATGTGTGCCTTCTTTACTATGTATTTTAATACAGGACTAAACTGAATGCATGTAGAATTGCATGTAAAATGGTGTGACATAATTTGTTTTCTACGAATTATCAAAGAATGTTTCTTTCTTGTTCATTGAAGAACACAGGAATTCAATACAGTCGTGTTACACTGAATCAACAGGAGGCTTGCATAGCAAAAAAAATGCTGAATTCTTGTGTCTCTTAGTGGACAAAAAGGAAAATAGGACCTTTGTATTTACTATAAAATCATTTTCCTGGAGTTCATTGTAGGACACAGGAAGATCAGGCACATTCGGGTTATACTGACACCTACAAGAAGATTGGACACTAGCCAAAAATAACTGTAACTGTAAGGCCTGATTCACACCTATGCATTTTTAGTGCTTTTTGCATATTCACACTACAGAACGTGTTCCATAAGAAACCATGTTAAATGGACTGTAGTGCAAATCTGCAAAATGCAAAAAGCACTAAAAAAGCATAGGTGTGAATCAGGCCACAGACCCAAAGAATTCCACAAAAAGATTTTTACAGTAAGTACAAAAATACTGTTTTCATCCTCGTCCACTGAAGGGCTCAGGAACTCAGATACAGTCATATTTTTGCTAGTGTCCAATCCTCCTGTGGGTGACAGTATAACCCAACTGTATCTGAATCCCCGTGTCCCTCAATAGACTTCAAGAAAAGGTAAGTACTACAATCCTCTTGTGTCTGATCTTCTGTTCTATAGTAAGCATGTCCTAGTTACTCTCCTCTCCTCTGTAGATCTCACAGAGGTCCTCAGCTGCACGTTTGTTGGATATTTGTATAGTATTTGTATAGTATTTGCATCCTTTGTGTGTGGTATTAGTAGCTGTTTTGTATTTGAATGGGTAGAAAACAATGGTCATTCTTGAACTCAGAATTACCGTGTTGACAGACATAAGGTACAATAACATTAGCTTTGTCATTGGTGGCTTCATTTATGAAATGTGTCTGAAATGTATCCATAAAGCTCCGCCTTCTCTCAATATAGAGTCCTCCTTGAGCGCCAGCTCAGTTACTTTGCCTAGGCAGTGATGATGTCATCAGCTGCAGGCAGGAGGAACACAGATTTGCAGAACCGATGATGCCACGTCACAGGAAGTGACATGGGTTCGACTTTTTGCCAGGTTCGAGATTTTGTCCAAAAAGCCTTTCCTCAGTCTCCTCTCTCCCAGTGATTTAACTGCAACATATTAACTATGCAGCAAGTCAGAAGGCGAGACGAGTTCTTCTCCTTTAAAAAAACACTTTAACTTCCTGTTGTGTCTCTGAGGCAGGACGTAAAGGGGAATCTCATCACTGGGACACAGGCAGCAAAAAAGAATTCTGGCAGGAGATGTAACCACCCTCAGACCTTACCCACCTAAAACAATATATCCCTCTTTTTTCCTTCTCTCTCTCTATCTATCTATCTATCTATCTATCTATCTATCTATCTATCTATCTATCTATCTATCTATCATCATCTATTTATCTGTTGCTCTGTCTCTATTATTCTTATTATCAGAGGATCAGAGGTTGTTACCCTGGTTACCTCTTATTATCAGAGTTCATTTCTCTGCTTACCTCCCCTCAGAATTCGTTGTCCCGATTACCTCCACTCAGAGGTCATTTCCTTGTTTACTTCCCCTCAGAGGTCACAGACTGGCCAGCATAATGGCCGCCATCCCTCCTCATCTATCTATCTATCTATCTATCTATCTATCTATCTATCTATCTATCTATCTATCTATCTATCTATCTATCTATCTATCTATCTATCTATCTATCTATTGCTCTGTCTCTATTCATCCATCCATCTATCCAATATCATCTATCAATCTATCTACTATATCTGTTGCCCTATTATATCTATCTATATATCTATCTATTGCTCTCTATTCTCTCTCTATTGTCTCTCTATTCATCCAATATCATCTATCAATCTATCTACGATATCTGTTGCTCTGTCTATCTGTCCTATATTATATTATATTATCTATCTATCTATCTATCTATCTATCTATCTATCTATCTATCTATCTATCTATCTATCTATCTATCTATCTATCTATCTATCTATCTATCTGTTGCACTGTCTCTATTATTATTATTAGTAGAGGTCGTTTCCATGGTTACCTCTTAATCAGAGGTTGTTACCCTGGTTACCTCTTGTTAGCAGAGGTAATTTCTCTACTTACCTCCGTTCAGAATTGGTTGCCCAGAATACCTCCCCTCAGAGGTCATTTCCCTGATTACCTCTCCTCAGAGGTCACAGACTGGCCAGCATAATGGCCGCCATTTCTCCCCTGTATAGGCTCAGTTTACAAAATGGACACCGCTCACACCTAGTATGGGGGGTATATTCCACATATGTACCCCCCCCCCCAATCCTACAGATTGTATTTCCATCTTCTCAGAGAAAAGAGGAAGAAATTGAGGGAGGAATAGGAGAGGTAAAGAAATATCATCTATTGATCTGTTGCTCTGTCTGTTCGTCCATCCATCTATCAAATATCGTCTATCTATCTATCTATCTATCTATCTATCTATCTATCTATCTATCTATCTATCTATCTATCTCATCATCTATTTATCTGTTGCTCTGTCTCTATTATTCTTATTAGTAGAGGTCGTTTCCATGGTTACCTCTTAATCAGAGGTTGTTACCCTGGTTATCTCTTGTTAGCAGAGTTCATTTCTCTACTTACCTCCCCTCAGAATTTGTTGCCCCGATTATCTCTCCTCAGGGGTCATTTCCTTGTTCACTTCCCCTCAGGGGTCGTTTCCCTGGTTGCCTCTCCTCAGAGGTCACAGACTGGCCAGCATAATGGCCGCCATCCCTCCCCTCTATAGGCTCAGTTTACAAAATGGCCACCGCTCACACCTAATATCGGGGTATATTCCACATATGTACCCCCCCTCCAATCCTACACATTGTATTTCCATCTTCTCAGCGAGTACAAGAAAAGAGGAAGAAATTGAGGGAGGAATAGGAAAGGTAAAGAAATATCTATTGATCTGTTGCTCTGTCTCTATTCATCCATCCATCTATCCAATATTGTCTATCTATCTATCTATCTATCTATCTATCTATCTATCTATCTATCTATCTATCTATCTATCTATCTATCTATCTATCTATCTATCTATCTATCTATCTATCTATCTATCTATCTATCTATCTATCTATATATCTATCTATCTATCTATCTATCTATCTATCTATCTATCTATCTATCTATCTATCTATCTATCTATCTATCTATCTATCTATCTATCTATCTATCTATCTATCTATCACACATTGTTCTGTGATATGTAGATGAGTGATAACACATCTATCTGTAGATATAGGGTTGGATCTGGACGGGGATGGGCCGGGTAGGAATGTCTCTCTATGTACACAGATGACAAGTGCAGCTCCCATATCTGAAGCTCTCGCAGGAATTTGCCTTTGTCATGCTGTGTTTACCAGGTAGAACCGTGAATTATTACCAGCAAATTAACTAGAAAACAATGACAAAGAATCCCCGGCGTGTTCTACCTGATCTATTACATTCTTCTCTCTGATGTCTCACGTCACATTGGAGCATTTTCTGCGCATTCTGCATGCCCAGCTCCCCTTATTGGGGGATTAGATTAAAGTTGCATTGTGACTTCATCTTTTCTTAGTAATTTCGTTGTGGACTCATGAATGTCTATTATAAAATAAATAGATCAGAGATTGAAACCCCAAACTGGGAATGAATTGTCCAGATATAAATTTATTCCAGATGTTACAACAGAACTCCAACCAAAAATACCAGAACAAAAATGAATTGCCCAATAAAAGATGAAGTTACAAAAGCAGCTTTTGTAGCAATATTCATCTTCAATCCTGCGATTTCCCCCCGCAGTACTTTTTTTATGCCACTAGATGTCCTCAGTCTAATGGCGAACATTATTCAACCCACTTTCTCTGAGCCCAGTTCGTCCTGAACCCACCCACAGCTTGTGACTGGATAATAAATAGAGAGGCAGCCCCAGTGATTAGCTCATCTGTCTTGTCGCTCTGCTCTCTCCTCCTATCAGTATGCTGCTTCTCAGCACATAACCTGATTGACAGCCTGTGCTGCTTCTTCTTCTTACACTCCAGCCCTGCTGTACAGGAATTGCATGGAGATGACACCAGGTTTTATATTCAGTTATGTACACTTCTTGTATTTGCTTCTAATACAAGCAGTGTAAAGTATCAGTTGGCTTCAATGGAACGCAGGTAAGATATCAGGTGTCTAAAAGACTCCTGATTTCTCATTAAAGAGAACCTGTCCTAAAAATATTATGTCACATAGGGGACTCTTTGTCCCCTATGTGATACAAATAAAATTTTATGAAAGTAAAAAAAAAAAAAAAAGGAAATAAATAAAGATATACCCAACCACTTAAAGCCTTCACCCCAAAAAATGTAGCCTTCCGCCATGTATACATACACATAAACATAACTGCACCTCTTTTTAAAGCATCGCTGATGTAAAATATACCAAAGTTTGTTGTCATTTTGCTGGCATGTGCAAAATCAAAGCTTGACATGTTGGGTATTTATTCACCTTTTTATAGTTTTACCCCCCAAAAATTAGGCAATATATTGCTTTTGTTTGCCGTAAAATTTCTTTTTCTGTATTTCTAATGAAATTTTGCATTTGATAAGCTGTCGCACAAATGCCATGCGACATAAAAAATATGAACTACCACCATTTTATTCTACAGGGTGTCTGTTTTCAGAAAACTAAATAAATAAATAAATACAATTAAATACAGTTAAATAAAAAAAAATAATAATAAAATTTATATATATATATATATATATATATATATATATATATATATATATTTATGTGTATTTATATGTGTATATATGTGTGTGTGTGTGTGTGTATATATATATATATATATATATATATATATATAATTTTGGGGGTTTTACTAATCTTCAGGACAATGATTTATTTAAACATGTCTGCAAAAAAAAAAATCGCATATCCCACTTTGGCAGCAAAAGGGTAATAAAGGGAAATGTAGCAATAAATAATTTGGGCGGCACATCCAGTGCCTGTGCCAAGAATCTTCTCAAAAGCAAACTCTGTTTTTTCTCTCTCTTTTTTAATTCAATCAGTATCTGAATTAGACCTAGTATCATCCTCTTGCAAAACCCTGTACAGCAGAGCTCAGACTAAAAGAGAAAGAAGCAGCTCAAACATGCTCATACACTAACAAAGAACATGCTAATAGAAGAAGACAGCAGCATGGCAGAGCTCATCAGTCTTCCGCTATTCCTTTTTTTTTTTTTTGTCTCATCACAGGCATAGAAAAATCAATTCTCCTGCTATGTGGCAGAGCTTCGTAAGTCTAATGCCGCGTACACACGAGCGGACTTTACGGCGGACTTTGCCCGGCGGACTGGATTTCGTCGGACAATTCGATGTGTGTGGGCTCCAGCGGACTTTGTTTTCTCAAAAGTTGGACGGACTTAGATTTTAAACTTGTTTAAAATTTATCCGTTGAAATCGAGTCCGGTCGAAAAGTCCGCTCGTCTGTATGCTAGTTCGACGGACAAAAAGCCATGCTAGGGCAGCTATTGGCTACTGGCTATGAACTTCCTTGTTTTAGTCCGGTCGTACGTCATCACGTACGAATTCGACGGACTTTGGTGGATTGTGTGTAGGCAAGTCCGTTCATTCACAAAGTCCGTCGGAAAGTACGTCGAAAAATCCGCCGGGCAAAGTCCGCCGTAAAGTCCGACCGTGTGTACGCGGCATTAGAACTGGATGGACAGACAGACACATCTTTAGCAGATAAAACAGCATCTTTTATACACATTTAATTTATTTATTTCGACGTTTTCCTTTAGTTCAGCTTTATAAGTATTAGAGAAAGTGGCGTCACCTTCCTGATATGCGTAGCAAGGAAGTGCGAATCGCAGAAGTGGCTGAACAGAATAATAATTAACCTGAGACTGATCTCATGTGTGTATTTCAACTGGAGTTTATCTTTTTGGCTGGCACTCAAAAAAAATGACTGGAGAACAAAATGTTTGTCCTGTAGGAAAAGGGTAAGTGGCCGTTACATCACCCCCGTGTAGCGGCATATCCTGAGATGAAGAAAAAGGACTCAAGATGCAGAAAAAAGATTGGAGGGGAAAGTGGGGACGGGGCAGGATGTGGAATAAAGGAGGGAAGTGAGAGAACAGGAAAATAAATAGTCGTCGTAATTGTCCCTGAATGACACAATATCGCTATCTCTCCCTAAATCTGCATATATGATGCGTATTGCAGTCAGCTCCAAGGTCTTTATTAAACTGATGCCATTTAAAGGGCATGTACACCCCACCAATAATCTTCTCATATTTGTACCCTTTGATGTGTTAGGCCAACTTAATTCCTTAGCGTTGCTGCATCACACATGATATGACTTCAAACATGTTTAGGACAAACATAGATCTATACTCACACAGAAAAATGTAATGAAAAAAAAAAGCAAAAAAACAAACAAACAAACAAACAAAAAATGGGCAAACTTGGACTACTCAGTCTTTTTCTGCTGTCACTTTTCTATGTCTCTATGACACCACGTGTCTTACCTAAACATGCGGCATAGCACCAGTGACACCTTAGGACGAGGGTTCTTCAAAAAGTTTCTGCACTTTTTTTATATTTAATTTAAAAAAGTGCTGAAACTTTTTGAAGACTCCTCATATGTTAGGCTGCTATAAAGGGTTTCTGGGGGTCCCAGAAACTCTTTTGAATTATTCTTGTTTCAACAAAGAAATGAGCCCTCATGCATTTTGATAATTTATTTATTTTTTAACAGAAAAAAAAAAAAAAGAAAAAGTTAAATAATTTACAGTGACAATATACAAATGGCAATGAAATAAACAAAAAGTACAAAATATGCGAAAAACAAATCATTAAATAGACGAAGCAAACCCAAATAAACCACATAAAAACACACCCTTCAAAAAAAAAAAAAAAAAAATCCTAGTTTTATTCTTGTACCATAAAAACAGACCCTGATTAGCCTTATGAATTTATGTTTTTTCTGCAGAAAAAAAAAAAAAAACAGAAAGGGAAAAAAGTTAAATGTTTTACGGTGACAATATACATGTCGGTGAAATACCCCAAAAAATAAATAAATAATTTCACAGAAAAAAAAAATCAGACAGCCAAAAAAAAGTTAAATATGAGAGTTCTTCAAAAAGTTACTGCACTTTTTTTACAAGTTCCGCAGCCATCTTCACCACAGCGTGACAAAAACGACCAATTACTACTCCTTCCACCCTCACCATTTCCAATGAAAATATAAAAGTGTGGAAACTTTTTGAAGACCCCTTGTAATTTACAGTGACAATATACAAATGAGGATGAAATACACACACAAAAAAAGTTAAAAAGGACACAAATACAGAAATCATTAAATAAATTAATCTACCCAAAATATAACCCACAAAACACACCCTTTAATTAAAATTATCCTGGCCCTTTTCTTGTAACATAAAAGGAGACCCTCTTTAGCCTTTTTTTGGTTTTGTTTTTTTCATAGAAAAAAACAGGCAGAGAAAAAAAAGTAAAATACCTTTCAGTGATAATATGCAAGTGACAATGAAATACAGAAAATGTATAAAAGACACAAACATAAAAATTACGAAATAAACTAAAATACCCAAGATACGCCCCACAAAAAACACCCTCTAAATAAAATAACGTTATCCTAGTCTTGTTCTTGTACCATAAAAATGGACCCACATTAGTCTAATGAGTGTATGCATTTTTCCACAGAAAGAAAAAAACAGACAGCATAATAAACAAATAATTTCCAGAGCCAATTCACAAATAACAATGAAAAAATAAGTAGAAAAAAAGGCACAAATACAGAAGCACTAACTAAACTACTCAAAGTAAACCCCACTAAATACACACTCTAAAAAAATTATTCCTGGTCCTGTTCTTTTATAATAAAAATGGACACTCATTAGCTCCATTCGTTATGATAAAAATACACAAATGACAATGAAATACACAGAGGTAAAAACAAACACACCCTCTAAATAAAATTATCTTGGTCCCTTTCTTGTACCATAAAAAACAGACCCTCGATAGTCTCGTTAATTTATGCTTTTTTCCCCACAGAAAGTAAAAACCTGACAGCGAAAAGAAAAAAGTTCAATAACAATACACAAATGGTGATGAAATGAAAAAAAAGTAAAAAAAAAAACAAAACAAGCAAATACATAAATCATTAAATAAACTAAACTCTCAAATAATAACAGCCTCTAAATAAAATATAATTATCCTGGCCCTTTTCTTTCTACTTGCCAGGCAGTGAAAAAAAAAAAAATAATAATTTACAATGACAGTACACAAATATACATATATATATATAAAAAAATACACAAAAAAAGTAAAAAAAAAAAAAAAAAAAAAAAAAAACCAGGCACAAATACAAAAATCACTAAATAAACGAAACTTCGAAAAATAACATCCTATAAATAAATTAAAATTATCCTTGACTCTCTAAAGTGATTGTAAAGCTTTTTTTTTCTAAATGACAAACATTGTATACTTACCTGTTGTGTTCATTGATTTTGCATAGAGCAGCCCAGAACCTCCTCTTCTGGGGTCCCCCGCCAGCACTCCTGGCTCCTCCTCCCTTCTGAGTGCCCCCATAGCAAGCCGCAAGTTTTTATTTTTTTGTCTTTATTTAAAGCAGCAATATGACTGAGGTATTGGCATATTTTTTTTCTTTTAGTTTTTTTTTTTGGAGTTTAATACAAAGTTTTAGCAACCAGGAGGGGGCCACACCAAATAAGGCAGACCACGAAATGTAGATACAAGTTCTACTCTAATAAGGTAAACCTGTCTCTTACCTGCAGCAAGCATGCAGCCAGTGAAGTCTCATGATACCTGAGATGCACATAGCTGACCGGGAACTGAGAGTCACTATGCAATAAAGCAGGGGTTAAAAATGACAGCCCTGGAAAAAGCAATCTGTATGTTTGAAAATTAAGTGCTGACCTGCTAAATTAGACTGACTGCTTCCTGAACTCTGTATTTACTGTAAAATCTTGACTGGAATGTAACTGTTAGGTTGAATTTCAATATATATAAATCAAAAGATTAAAGAGTTTTACTAATTGTGCTTTTTTTTCTTTCCTTTCAGGTTGAAGCAACTTGTGATGGTAAGGATTATTATTTTTATTATTATAAAGCAACTTGTGATGATAAATATTTTTTTGTTTCTTGCTGTCACAGTTTTTTTTTCTTTTTTTTAAATGTGGTCTTGTGACATCTAGTGGTAGAATGTGGGTGTTGCATTTCATCACCAGTAAAACTGTTAGCCCACATATCTGTCCTGCAACCACAAATCGCTTGATTTCCGCCATCAACACAGTCAGTCGCTATCACCAGAGCAATACAGCATTATCATATAACAGGTGTACCGGTGATCAGGGACACTAACTGATGACAGAATGTAAAAAGAAAAAAAAAAATTTTCAATTGTTTTCTTTTTTTATGATTTTTTTTCTTTAATCCTTTTTTTTCTACTTTTTTATGATTTTTTTTTTTTTAACACACTGTGACCCGAGCAATACAGTGTTACCATAGTAACACTGTACCTATGTGGGAAAGTGATCAGAATTTTTTTTTTTCACATTATGATTGTTTATACCAGTGAATTTCACTGATATAAGCAACCATTTTTACTGAATGAAACGAATTCATTCAGTGTGTTTTATTGTGATTAGCTGTGATTGACCACATCTAATAACATGGTACGAATAGGCTGTGAATGGCCCTGTTTGTACCATGTGATCACTGTGACCAATCACAGCTAGCAACACTATTGTACACACCAGATGGCATGAAAGGAAGACGTCCATTGTTTGCAACTATCATGTGATCTGCTGTGAGTGGTCAAAGTAATGGCTAGTAATGGCAGCGATCAGTGACTTATAGCGGGACTGTGACATTGCGGTGAATAAATCAGACACTAAGTGACACTTTTGATACTTTTTTGGGGACTAGTGACACCAATGCAGTAATTAGTGCTAAAGAATATGCACTGTCACTGTACTAATGACACTGGCAGGGAAGGGGTTAACGCCATAGGCGATCAAAGGGTTAAATGTGTAAGGAGTGCTTGCTAACTGTGTGGGGGAGGTGCTTGTACTGTGGAAAGACAGAGATCCGTGCTCCTGCTTAGCAGAAACACAGGATCTCTGTCTTCCCTACTAACAGAACGGCGCTCTGCCTTGTTTACATAGGCAGACCACCGTTCTGCCTCTGTCGGGAACGATCAGCGGGTCCCAGCAGACATTAGGTCCGCCGGACCCGCCGACTGCCTCCCGCTGTGTCCAATCACAATGGGAGCGGGTCCGCGGCAGCGTGCGTGTGTGCTGCAGACTCGGAAGTACAAAATCACGTACCTGTACCTGATTTTGCACAGAAGAGCCGCTGCCCTGCAGTAAATGTACGTGGGGCGGTCAGCAAGAAGTTTAATAAATGGTTTTGGTGGTAATGCAGTAGAGGTTTGCGCCCTCTTGAGTATGTTTTTGCAGTGTTTGGAGGACCGCCCAGTCTAAGGAGGGCGACATCGCTGAAACCCATTGCCTGCCATAGTCCTGTTTTAGGGGAAGTCCTGGGATTGAGCGCTGGGTGGTGATTTTGGTTTGTCGGATACTATAAAGTGGAATAAGGAGAGAAGTTGGGACTTTATTTACTATAAAGTATAACGTTGGCTTTTCCTGACCCTCCACCCTCCCATCCTCCCCCATGCATTAAAAATACGCAGAATACTTACCTTAAATCTGTGTGCCTTCTGGCTGGTCACATCACAACTCTTCTACTTGCCCGGCATTGGTGATTGGTAGTCCTTACTGCTGCACAGCATGATGCCAACATTATATTGCCTAGGCGCCATTCTGTGTAGCAGAACTGTGAATCCAGGCCTCAGGGGGTGTGTCCATGATAGCCTGGGCTCACAGGAAGTGGGTTGAATGATAGAGTGCCTGTAGGGGACAGAGCCGGGGTTCAGGTACGTTTTTTTAGAAAAAGATGCATTTTTAAAGTTTGAAAACATGCGGGGTAATGGATTTCTATCTTTGAAATGGAAAAGGGTGGGATTTAAAAAGACCTTTGGACGAGACAACAATAACTTCCTCTGTTATCATTTTAAATACTAATTATAGCCAGGGGAGTATGAAACAAGCAATCTGAAGATAATTTATAAAACCTATCATTGTAAATTATACTGGAGTATTAATAGACACTTTCCTTTTTACTTATTTTACTTTAGATAAATGTACATCGATCTCTGTCAATGTCTCCACCAATCAGATAACAGTCTCAGGACAGGTGGACGGACTTGTCCTGCAGAATATAACGTACCCCAATGGGACATTTGTGGTGGCTTCTGGTGGCAGCTACAATAACACCTCACAGATGACCTTCCTGTCTGGTACACAGTACATCATGCACTATGGAAACAACACCTATTATTGCTGCTACAACTTTACAACTAGTAAGTTCTGGAGATCGGAGTGCATAGAACACCAGAGTGACCCCTTCTATAGAGCAGAAAACTGATCATTTCTCAACTGCTCCCTACTTTCTGTTAAACGGAATGTAACGTTTTTCAAGTACAGTATATTGCATTGCTACACAATGATGTATATGAGTCAGGTGACTTGTTAAAAACAATACACTTTCTTGGTGAATGATGCATTTGTCATTTCTACTTCTTGAAAAGTAACCTGAAATGTACAATTTCTACATTCTAGAGCCATTTAATGTAACACAACTGCAAGCCTTTAATATTATTATTATCATACCTCCCAACTTTTTGAGATGGGAATGAGGGACACCTATCAGCAAAAGTATGCAGGCACAGGACACACTCATGGCCACACCCCCTTAAAGGAGAATTGTACAAAAAAACAAGATTAGTTAAACCCATAAGCGCTTTTTTTTTTACCACTACTATTCTTTTATATTTGCTTTTGGTATTTACAAATGCAGCAATTTAGAAATCAGATGAAAGGTTTGGCACTGGGGAACCCTTTTTGATAGATAAAAAGTGCATTTTATATACATCTATATAGATCAGACCAAAATGAGGGACAAATAAGGAGGAAAGAGGGACAGAGGGACATTGCTCCAAATCAGGGACAGTTGGGAGCTATGTTATTATTATTTTAATACATGATTTATATAGTGCCAACAATTTACGCAGCGCTTTACAATGTAGAGGGGGGAGAGCACAATTACAGTACAGTTCAATACAGAAGGGACAGGAGGACCCAGCTTGTAGAGCTTACATTCTAAAGGGAGGGAGTGGTACAAAAGGTAATAGATGCGGGGAATGATTTGATGGAGTTGTTAGGTGGGTGTGGGATAGGCTTTCCTGAATAAGTGAGTTTTCAGGGATCTCTTAAAGGTGGAATGGTTAGGGGCTGATTGCATATACTGGGGCAGGGAGTTCCAGAGGATGGGAGAGGCTCTGGAGAAGTCCTGAAGGTGAGCATGAGAGGAGGTAACAAGGGAGCTAGAGAGCAGGAGGTCCTGGGAGGAGCAGAGAGGACGATTTGGCGATATCTGCAGATAAGGTTGGTGATGTAGATGGGGGCGATGTTGTGAATGGCCTTGTATGTTATGGTTAGCATTTTGAGTTTTATACGGTGGGGGAGGGGGAGCCAGTGACGGGATTGGCAGAGAGGAGCAGCAGTCACGGATCGGTTAGTGAGGTGTATTAGTCTAGCAGCAGCATTCATAATAGACTGAAGGGGGGATAGCCTGTGTAAGTGTAGGACATTAAGGAGAGAGTTGCAGTAGTCAAGGTGGTAAATAATCAAGGAGTGAATAAGTTGCTTTGTGGTGTCATTAGTCAGGAAGGGTCGAATTCTGGAGATGTTGCGGAGGTTAAGGCGGCAAGATTTAGCCAGTGATTGGATGTGGGGGCTAAAGGAGAGGTCAGAGTCAAGGATTACACCCAGCACCCTGGCATGTGTGGAGGGACCAATGGTTGTGCTGTTGACCTTAATAGTAAAGTCATGGGGGGGGGGGAGGAAATATAACAAGCTCAGTTTTAGAAAGATTGATTTTGAGAAAGTGGTGTGACATCTATACCGAAATGTCATTCAGTAAGTTTGAGATCCGTGAGGAGATCGAGGGAGTCAGTTGAGCAGTGGAGAGATAGATCTGGGTGTCATCGGCGTAGAGGTGATATTGGAAGCCATAAGAGGTTATCAACTGGCCCAGGGAAGAGGTATAGAGAGAGAATAGGAGGGGCCCAAGGACAGAGACTTGGGGTACCCCAACAGAGAGAGGAAGAGGAGCGGAGTAGATGGAGTATATATAATATAAAAAAGTAATTAAAAATAAATACAAGTTTTTTAGTGCTTTGAAAATCCGGTGGTTGAATCATTTACATTCCTGCCATCTAAAATTGGAAATTACCCAGAAGTCAAGGAAGACCCTTTAAGCCACAACATGTATCCAAATTTTGTCTGGTTCAGCAGTGACCAGCTGAATTTTCGATCCATGTATGGCTCCTGTGGTTTTAGAGAAAACGTTCCACCGATCCACTTCTGTACAACCTCCCTGTTGTATTTTCCCTGCTCAATCAGCACTGCAGGTTATGGCCTGAAATGCTGATCAGTGTATTCTGATGGTGGGGAAATTTCCCAATTGTCAGAATACAATTACTGAACGGGGAGGGCGCCCCCATTCATATCAAGTGTGTGGATGGGAGAATCGGGTCAGTCTTTTTTATTCAACCCGCTGGTTGAACAGAAAAAATACTGACCCATTTCTAGCCTGTCTTACACTGATACTATTAGTTTGTATCTCCTTCAATGTCATTTAAGTGTTTTTCTCTCTTTTATGTTAAGCTCACATGTGTGTATTCCACTTTCTAGAACCATATCCTGTGAACCAGCCACAATACTTTAATGTGACTTCAACGTCTGTGTCCTTATATTGGAGCGCACCGAACGAATCTCAGAGTTCTTACACATACAGAGTGCAGACAAATGTCACATCACCATCTTCAATAGCAAATAATATAATAGTGACCAATCAATCAGCTACAATAGAAAATCTGATCTCGGGACAAACATATACATTCCTGATATATACAAGAGCTGCTGATAATGTCACTGAATCTGATCCGGTGTCACTAACTACCTGCACAGGTGAGTACAGCCGCAGTCCTGATCTTATCTCTGTGGTGGGGACACCATGAAAATACTTCTGTCAGTTTGGGAAGAGAGTGTCCCTTCAAAAGTACTTATTGTTTTGCCAAGGTGTATCAGATAAAGTTGATCTGAATTTTCTGATTTACATATAACTATTTTTTTTTTTATTAAACACGTGTTCACTAGTCCATTGCAGCTTACATTTTTTAATTGACTTCATAGTTTTTGGTTAAAATGGTTGTATCCCCTGCTTGGACATTTTTACCTACAGGTAAGCCTATAATAAGGCCTATAATAAGGCTTAGCTGTAGGTAAAAAGAATATCTCCTAAACTGTGCAGGTTTAGGAGATATTGACCCTGCATGCAGCCGCTGATGTCAGCCGCGCATGCGCTCTGCAGGTCCGGCGTATCCTGCCGGAACGGAGGCCTCCCGCGTATATTCGTGGGAGTGACGTCATTGTGGCTCCGGCCACTCACAGCGCCGGAGCCAGCGATCGCAGAAGAAACAGAGGGAACATATCAGCTCCCTCCAGTTTGCCCTGAATGTGGGTGTATTTATATCAGTACCTTTTACAAATATTCTAGTACATTGTGTTCACTAAGAAACACAAATTTATCTACACTGTACTGCTGAAACCACCAACTGTGGAAGGGAACTCCACATCCTCACCACTCTAATGCCCCGTACACACGGTCGGATTCTCCGACGGAAAATGTGTGATAGAACCTTGTTGTCGGAAATTCCGACCGTGTGTGGGCTCCATCACACATTTTCCATCGGATTTTCCGACACACAAAGTTTGAGAGCAGGCTATAAAATTTTCCGACAACAAAATCCGTTGTCGGAATTTCCGATCGCGTGTACACAAATCCGACGCACAAAGTGCCACGCATGCTCAGAATAAATAAAGAGATGAAAGCTATTGGCTACTGCCCCGTTTATAGTCCTGGCGTATGTGTTTTACGTCACCGCGTTCAGAATGATCAGATTTTCCGACAACTTTGTGTGACCGTGTGTATGCAAGACAAGTTTGAGCCAACATCCGTCGGAAAAAATCCTAGGATTTTGTTGTCGGAATGTCCGACCGTATGTACGGGGCATTAGTGTTAAGAACACCCTATGCAGTTTAAGATTGATCTGCTTTTTGTCCAACTTCATTGTGTCTGGCAAATGCTGTAAATAATTTATCAATCACTGTAAACATAAAGTAGAAATGTGCAGTTCATTTCGTACCAAATTGAAATTCAGACACATTTTTCGTTATTCAGAAATTAGGATGTATCCGAAGTTCTCAATTACAATAATAAAAAGAAAAAAACGCGCTAAATTGCCTAAAAAATACTGATGAAATGATCATGCAATCATATCCCAAGAACTCCTCTTGGGAAATTCATAAACCATATAATAAGCAAGAATGTTGTCCATACATATAAATGTGAATCAAACAGTAGTGTCCATAAGATTACATGGGAATCCTTATATATATGATGTTATCAGAAACAGTCCCAGAGGAAAACCCATAGATGAACACAACAAAAATCGGTGGTGAAGATGGAAAAGACACCCCACTCTGTGATCCGCCACCACACAGATTTTGCGCTTACTACAAAGCAAGCATAAAGTAGCCTGTAATCCGTCTCAACACAGGAGATCCAGCTGGTGTATACTGACTGCAAGCAATGTGGCTAGGAAGATACCGCAGGGACCCCAAACACTTGTCTCAGAGGCATGTAAATGAAAGAAAACCGTTCCCCAGACGACGCCATTTGTGGTGAAACGTACGTCGGGAGGTTGACGCTCTGACGTCATTGCCATCCTACTGTGGACAGGTGCTCGCTATGCCGGCCGGCGTTTTGCTGTTTTTATATGTTGTTATGTAAGTTTTCTACCTCTTTTTAATAAATTATCCTGCCAGATTTACACTATGGCCAGTTTTCTTTCATTTACATGCCTCTGAGACAAGTGTTTGGGGTCCCTGCGGTATCTTCCTAGCCACATTGCTTGCAGTCAGTATACACCAGCTGGATCTCCTATGTTGAGACGGATTACAGGCTACTTTATGCTTGCTTTGTGGTAAGCGCAAAATCTGTGTGGTGGCGGTTCACGGAGTGGGGTGTCTTTTCCATCTTCACCACCGATTTTTGTTGTGTTCATCTATGGGTTTTCCTCTGGGACTGTTTCTGATAACATCATATATATAAGGATTCCCATGTAATCTTATGGACACTACTGTTTGATTCACATTTATATGTATGGACAACATTCTTGATTATTATATGGTTTATGAATTTCCCAAGAGGAGTTCTTGGGATATGATTGCATGATCATTTCATCAGTATTTTTTAGGCAATTTAGCGCGGTTTTTTCTTTTTGACATTTTTGGTGCACATCTCACTGTTAAACTGCTGCTTTTTTGGGGGTTTCTATTGATTTAGCTGTAGCGCAGTATTTTTCTTGTTTTCTCAATTACAATAGTAACAAATTTAAACAAATCCGAAATAACAAAATGAAACAATATTCAAATTTTGAATCGTTTTCAGATTGAATTTGAATAGTTTTCAAATCAAATTTGAATTTCCGAAGAGAATAAAATAGAATAGAAAATAAAGGAATAGAATATAAAAGAATAGAAAATAAAGGAATGGAATAGAATAGAAAATAAAAGAATAGAATAGAATGTAAAAAACAATAGAAAAGAATAGAAAGAATATAACCATTTCCCAAATTGAACAGAATAAATTTGAATAGAATAGAAAATAATAGATTAGAATAGGAAAGAAAATAAAAGAATAGAATAGACTACAATAGAAAAGAAGACAATAGACTAGAATAGAATGAATATAGCCATCTTCCGAAATTCAAATTTCTAATAGAATAAATTTGAATTTGAATAGAAAAGAATAGAATAGAACAGAAAATAGAATAGAAAATAGAAGAATAAAATAGAAAAAAAAGGACCGAATAGAATAAAATAAACAATTAAAAAAGAATAGAAAAGAAAGAATATAACAAAAACCGTTTTCCAAAATTCAAATTTTGAATAGAATAAATTTGAATTTTAATTGAATATAATGGAAAAGAAAAGAATAGAACAGAAAATAAAAGAATAGAATAGAACAAACAATAGAATATAATGGATTAGAAAGAATATAGCCATCTTCCTAAATTTAAATTTCAAACAGAATAAATTCAATTTCTAATGGAATTCAACTTGAAAGCAATTCAAATGAAATTTGATTTGCATTTGAATGCAATTCTAATGGAATTTAAATTGATTCAAATTTTTCAAATTCGGTTGAATTGAGTGCAGTTTGACCGAATTCGGAAAATTCGAATTGGTTCGAATAAACAAAGTGAATTACGAAAACAAATTAAACGAATTTAACTAAACAAAGGAGGGTTTGGGAGGATCAAGGCAAACCCAGAAGGGATAACCCTCCTAATAGTTGGTACACTCTTAACCACTTAAAGCGGAGCTCCGCCCAAATTTTTTTTTAAAAGTCAGCAGCTACAAATACTGCAGCTGCTGACTTTTAAAACATGGACACTTACCTTTCCAGGGCGTCCGCGATGTCGGCACCCGAGGCCGAACCGTCTCTCGGTCCTCGGGTGCTGCCGCCTCCATCTTTGGTGAGGGAATCAGGAAGTGAAGGCTTGTGGCTTCACTTCCCGGTTCCCTACTGCGTATGCGTGAGTCGCGCAGCGCAATACGGATGGTCCCTGCTGTCTCTGGGACCCGTGTGTTTCCCAGCAGACAGCGGGGGGGGGGGGGACAGGAAGTGGCGTAAATAACCGCAGATTCTGCGGATATCTATGCCGGAAGTGGGTGCAAATACCTGTAATATACAGGTATCTGCACCCCCTCCCCCCTGAAAGGTGCCAAATGTGACACCGGAGGGGGGGGGGGGGAATCCGATGAGCGGAAGTTCCACTTTTGGGTGGAACTCCACTTTAAAGGACCAGCCTCGTTTTGGATTTTAGGTGTTTACATGTTTAAAACAGGTTTTGTTGCTAGAAAATTACTTAGAACCCCCAAACATTATATATTGTTTTTTTTTCTAACACCCTAGAGAATAAAATGGCAGTCAATGCAATACTTTTTTTTGCACCGTATTTGCGCAGCAGTCTTATAAGCGCACTTTTTTTGATTAAAAAATAAGACAACAGTAAAGTTAGCCCAATTTTTTTTTATATTGTGAAATATAAAGTTACGCCAAGTAAATTGATATCCAACATGTCATGCTTCAAAATTGCGCCCGCTCGTGGAATGACGTCAAACTTTTACCCTCAAAAATCTCCATAGGCGACATTTAAAAAATTCTACAGGTTGCATGTTTTGCGTTACAGAGGAGGTCTAGGGCTAGAATTATTGCTCTCGCTCTACCGGTCGCGGCGATACCTCACATGTGTGGTTTGACCACCGTTTTCATATGCAGGCGCTACTCACGTATGCGTTCGCTTCTGCGCGCGAGCTCGTCGGGACGGGGGTTTTTAAAAAAAAATGTATTATTTTTATTATTTATTTTACATGATTTTATTTATTTTTACACTGTTTTAAAAAAAAATGTGTCACTTTTATTCCTATTACAAGGAATGTAAACATCCCTTGTAATAGAAAAAAGAATTACGGGGTCAAAAAGACCTCAGATCTCATATTTACACTAAAATGCAATAATAAAAAAAAAAGTCATTTAACCGCTTCAGCCCCGGAAGAATTTACCCCCTTCCTGACCAGAGCACTTTTTGCGATTCGGCACTGTGTCGCTTTAACTGACGAATGCGCAAACAAGATTGGCGTCCTTTTTTCCCCACAAATAGAGCTTTCTTTTGGTGGTATTTGATCACCTCTGCGATTTTTATTTTTTGCGCTATAAACAAAATAATAGCGGCAATTTTGAAAAAAACACATAATTTTTTTTCACTTTTTGCTATAATAAATATCCCCAAAAAATATTTAAAAAAACATTTTTTTCCTCAGTTTAGGCCGATACGTATTCTTCTACATATTTTTTGGTTAAGAAAAATCACAATAAGCGTTTATTGATTGATTTGCGCAAAAGTTATAGCGTTTACTAAATAGGGGATAGTTTTATGGCATTTTTATTAATAATTTTTTTTACTAGTAATGGCGGCAATCAGCGATTTTTATTGTGACGGCAAAGTTATGGCGGACATGTCAGACATTTTTGACACATTTTTGGGACCATTGTCATTTATACAGCAATCAGTGCTATAAAAATGCATTGGTTCCTGTGTAAATGACACTGGCAGTGAAGGGGTTAACCACTAGGGGGCGGGGAGGGGTTAAGTATGTCCTAGGGGAGTGATTCTAACTGTAGGGGGGATGGGCTGTGTATGTGACGTCACTGATCTCTGCTCCGATGACAGGGAGCAGAGATCCAGTGACACTGTCGCTAGGCAGAACGGGGAGATGCTGCATGTCTGGATGTTATCACAGCACCCTGCAGCCCAGCTCTGGGTTGTGCTGCAGTGTAAATGGGACACACAGAAATCAATTGTTTTCTGAGTGTCCTTGCGGCGACATGCAATAAAACGTCTGTCAACGCACCATGTGTGAATTCGCCCTTATTGTAAGGTGTTGGCACAGACACACTGGGGTAGATTTACTAAAGGCAAAAAGGCTGTGCACTCTGCAAGAGCAGTTGCTCCAGAGCTTAGTAAATGAGCAGAAGCTCTGCTGACTTCCATCATCCAATCATGTGCAAGCAAACAATGCTGTTTTTTTATTTTCCATGTAGGCAATTGGGTATTCCCTGCAAAGTGAAGCTTTACCTAATTTACTAAGCTCTGGAGCAACTGCACTTGCACTTTGCAAAGTGAACAGTCTAATGGCCTTTAGTAAGTCAAAGACTCATAGTTGTTGATTTACTAAAGGCAAACAGAATGTGCACTTTGCAAAGTGCAGTTTCACTCTGCAAGTGCAGTTGCTTCAGAGCTTAGTAAATGAGTTAAACTTCACTATGCAAAGAATACCCAATCACATGCAAGGAAAATAAAAAAAAAAAAAATAATTTTTGCTTGCAAATGATCGGAGCAACTGCATTTTCAGAGTGCAAGTACACAGTCTATTTGCCTTTAGTAAATCAACCCCACTGGGGATCAATTTGTGAAAAAGTGCAAAGTTTAAAATCCATACCAACCAATCATGTTTCAGTTTAATGAAGTCTGTTCAGAAAGATCAATTCTATTTGGTTGCTATGAGATACAGATTTTTTTCCCTTTTCCCTATAGAATAAATTGGATCATTTCTGATGGTGGTAGATATTAGATTACATGTGTATTGCATATACTGTATTGTTTTGCTCTCTCATTGAGATTGAGATAAAGGGAGACATTGGGAGTAACTTTTAGTGATTTGGTGAACAGCTCATCTTTTTTAAGTGCCTGGGATGTGAAGATGTGAAGACATTTCTGAAGGCTGTATGGTCTGGACATTGGACTCTCTACCCACCTTAAAGTAGAACTATAGGCAGAACTTTTTTTCCTTTTTGGATAGAGTTATGGAGGGTTATAACCCCTGTCAGTTTATTTTTTGCCATTTTCATCCCATTAGGGAGATTTACTTTCACTTCCTTCCTGCCAAAACAGGAAGTGAGATAAAATACCTGCAAATTAGGGGAATTCCTTGGGGACCTCCAGGTGACCAGAACTAGTGTCCCTATTGGAAGATTTCCCCTCTATTACTTTTCTGGGGGCAATCCAAAATTAGGGTTTTCTTTTACTTTCACTTTCGATGATAAAGGTAAACAGGACAAATAGAGAGGATGAATCACCCCAATGGGGGGCACAGACAGCAATAAAAACCTAAGGCCCCTTTCACACTTATACAACTTGTCCCACGATTTTGTACTGCAAAATCGTATGACAAGTCATTCTCCATGATTTTCAATGACTACCATTCATATTGGCACGACTTTAAGTCGTGCTGACTTCAAAGTAGTCCCTGCACTACTTTGGTCAAACTTCCATACGATTTGTACTCCATAGACCTTAATGTTAAACCCTCAAGTAGCATGCAAATCGTACCTGAATAATATAGACACGATTTCAGCACTACTTTGTAAGCACAAGCTGAGAATGGTTAATGTCAAAGTTGTGGCAAAGTCATACAAAGTAATACTGCTCCCAAATCGCGGCCGCAAAATCGCAGTAAAATCGCGCGACTTTGAAGTCGTATAAGTGTGAAAGGGGCCTAATAGGTGTTGTAATCCATCTCTACTCTATCCAAAACTAAAAAGAAAAAAATTTTGCCTTTAGTTATACTTTAACTTTCTTGCCATTTCATATTTTCATTTGTATTTCAATTAGTAGGTTTGTAGTTGCTCTCCAGGGCCAGGTCACACTAGTAACTATGTAGCAGAGAATTGTAGCAGTTACAAATCTCTCCATTTGTTTTCTCTGCTGAATAGGAGCTGGCTAGCCAGTCACACAGTGAATGAGTTTCAAATCACTTGCAATTTCTGCAACAAGGCCTTTTGGTAAAGAATATGTAAACCCAACATTCCATATTCCTGATATGTAGCTGCTGTACCATCTACTTGTATGAGAAAGTCTCCTGTTCTCTTTGTATTGCTTCCTTTGTGTGAAAGCCTTGGTGTTACTGCCAGAAAGTCACCAGCTCTCTGCTCATGGAGCACTGAGAACCGAGCGATCGGCTGTGTTTGATCATTTGATTCTCAGTATTAGAGGCGGAGAGGGACCGATGCTACATCCACCTAGGTAGGTATAGTTCTCAGAAGAAAAAAACGTTCCCATACTACTTTTAACTGCTAGTTTTATTGATCGATAACTCTTCTCTTTGGAAATGTTTTTATGTTGATCACGATTTATTATTATCATTGTAACTTCAATATCACACTCTGAATGAAACGATTCTTACTCTGGTTATTAATAATATGTTCCCTTATCCGCAGAACCATTATCTGTGAAATTACCGCAGATTGTTGCCAAAACTACCAATTCTACGTCCCTGACCTGGACACAACCAGACGAGTATCAGAGCTCATACACCTACAGGGTGCAGACCAATGTAACCTCATCATCTACACTGATAAATAATACAATCGTGAACAGTACATCGGCTACAATAGGATATCTGACAGCAGGAGAGACCTATACATTCCTGATATATACAGTATCTGCCTGTAACTCCACTGAATCAGACTCCGTGCCTATAACTGATTGCACCCGTAAGTATTGCCAAACTGAAAAAGTCAGTCCTAAAAGCCAACAAACACTCTTTGCTTTGTGTATTGGAGTTTCTGCAAGTAGTTCTTATTCACATTTGCAGCATTCACAACAACCAATATTATTATTATACAGTGTGCCTTTCTAGAAAAGTAAAATTATTGTCTTCTGGTCTGCACATCTGTTACTGCTTATTGCTCCAATTCAAGAAAAAAAAGGGTAAAATGAAAACACAACCAGATAACATTTCCGTAGTCTGAAAGATAACTATGAATATCCCTTGATTTCCCCGTCCCTCCACTACTCTCCATGCAGAAGAGGGGGGGGGGAACCAAGACCATAGACTATTCCAGGAGAAGAAAAGGAGAAGAATGAAAATAAGAAGAAAACAGCATCAGAGAGGGAAGGAAGGTCACTTCCTAAAATTAACTCGGTCAGTCCCTGAGATCTCACGAGGGGTCAGACAAGTATTTGATCCGGTGTTCCCAGATCTTATCAAATAGGGCTCGTTTGTCATGTAAAATCGCTGAAAGGCGTTCATTTACCATGCTCCATGACAACTTGTTTTTTACTAAGGAAAATGAGAAAATCCGGACAGCCGCACTCCAGGAAGATGTATTTCAAAAGTTGTTTATTGTAATAAATTCTTGAGCATACAGCATACAAAGCACTGTGGCAGAAAGTACAGGCAATCAGCTAACGCGTTTCGCGCTTATCCCAAGCGCTTAAAGCCTTAAGAAAATAAATTCTAAATTCTCGCCATCCCTGGCGAATCTCTATTTGGGGTGGTGGGAAAGGCTCCGCATTTTTGGTGCTGATAGTCCCCGCCGTGGTGATACTGTTTTCTTTTGCAGGTTCATTGATGATTTATTGTTTATTGTTTCTGACCCCCACATTAAGCTAGAATCGTGGCTTGAATATTTAAATGACAATGATCTTAATTTGAGATTTACTGGCAATTTGGATCCCCATAAGATTGAGTTTTTGGATGTCACGCTTACAGGAACTGGAAATGAAATTGTCTCTAATCTAATTAGGAAACCTATCGCAGGGAACACAATTTTGAGTGCTGACTCTAGCCACCCGGGTCATACTATTCGCAGTATCCCGGTTGGCCAGTTTCTGAGGTTAAGGAGATTCTGTAGTAGGAGGTCTGATTTTGACTCCGAAGCCATTAATATGACATCTAGGTTCAAAGAGAGAGGCTATTCAGCGTCTATGATTAATAGGGGTTTGACCATAGCATCTAGTACACCAAGAGACAAACTGTTAGAAGAAAAATCGAGAAAAGAAAAGAAAACAAAATGGTAGAAATAGAACCTATGGTAGCCCTACTTTCACTACGTACGGTGTCTAGGAGGGCACCATCTCTTGGTAGTTTGTTGTCACCTAGCCTTTTCTCAAGTAAAACTAGCATAAACAACTGGTTGCAGTTTAAGGGTACTTTTAAATGTGGAACGCATAATTGCTCTTATTGTCCATTCATCAAAGGTGGAGATACCATTATTTCCACATCAACAGGCAAATATCATAAGATTCATTCTCACGCCAATTGCAACACTCGCTATGTGATTTATGCTATTACGTGCACCACATGCTCTGTACAGTATGTGGGCAGGACAATACGTAGATTGAAAGATCGATTGTACGATCATCTCTACGATATAGAGAAGAACCACAATACCAGTGTTGCACGGCACTGGAATGACTGTCATAATAAAAACACTTCGAGTTTTTCTATTCAAGCTGTAGATAAAATTTTAAAACCACCTAGAGGAGGTGACAAATTTAATTTATTATGCAAGCGAGAAGTTCGGTGGATTTTTATTTTAAACACTTGACTCCCGCTTGGCTTGAATTTTGAATGGGATGTTTCCCATTTCTATCAATCAATTTCTGTTATTTATGTAGCACACAATTTAGTCTAGCCTAGTTTTGGTAGCCTACAAATTAAAAATTAAAAATTAATAACCAGAAATTAAAAATACATATTCTTCCATGAGGTGTTTTGAGTCTGTATACAGTTTAATGTTAAGACATTCTACATACATACATCAGTAGCTAACTCTTCTAGTATCAATTCTGTGGTAGATTGCATAGTAATGTAGCCTTTAACCATGGGTCACTTCGTTCTGCAGCTTCTAGTCAGGTATAGTCTCTAAATTAATTGTTTATTTCTTTATTTATTTGTAGCTCTCACTGATTCCACTATGAGACATTTTTCAGACACATTGTGACAACCTTTATCTGTCTAGTGTTAATAATAATAGAAGGCTATGGATCTATGTGAGCCTGTTTATCCATGACACAGCAGGAAGCGGTCACGTATGCTCTAATTCCCCTAAAATTATCCCTTAACAGTTCACCTATTAGTACTCTTTATATTGGTTATAGGTTATCTGCAAGGGATAGGAGTTAACGTTCCAGTAAATGGAGCGAGACTCTGTTGATTAGCATACTGTAGCACCACATCGTTTATACATTGTTTGAATATGAAAGGGGTTAAACTTTTTTCCCCTATCCTCTTTTCTGTTTTTCAGCAAGCGGAGTGAGACTTTGGGGATTAGCACACCGTTGCAGTCTATAGGGGGGCACAACTTTTTAGTTTATTCCCTTCAGAGGCGGCTCTCCAATTAGGCAAATTAGGCGATCGCCTTAGGCCTTGTGATCACAGGGGCCTCGCAGGCCGCCTAATTTGCCTAATATGTGTAGACGGTCCCGTGGATCCCCATCGTGCTTGCTCTCCCCGCTGGCCGCTGGCAAATGACAGGTGCGGGTCCGAGAAGGACTACAGAGTAAGAGGACAGTGCTGATAGGACTCCATTAGAGAGAGAGAACCCCGCTGTGCTGCGCCACCAGAGAGAAAGCCACATAGCCTAGCACCATCCCTTGTGAAAAAAGGCATGAAGTTATTTCTAGAATACAGATCTGGGCGCTACCCAGCGGAGTCGCCACAGGCAACCCAGAATGAGCTGACTCCTGATCAGAGGAACCATTGTTGCTGTATCTCTGGTCTGATAAGAGGGCCGGTCGGCCATTATTTACTGCCATCCATAGGAACTGTCCACCCTGTTATTCTTTGGCCCTAATACTGCCTGCAGACCCTAGTCACAGCTGCAACGTGCACCAATGATTAGAGATAAAGATTTAGGATTGTTCACACTGTAGCGATGTCCGACATCGGATGTGATTTGTACCACACTGCAGTGCAAATCACGTGCGATCTATGTGTGATGCGATTTCAGCCATACAGATAGTATGGCTGAATTTGCATTTCATTTGGACCAAACTCGCACAAGACCCCTTTTCTGATCCGCAGTAGAATCGGATCGCATGGGTGTTCACACCCATGCGATCCGATTCCTGTCCGAATTTGCAGTTCGCACTGCGATATGCAAAACGATTTGGGGGTGTCATTAACTTTTAATTCCCAGCAGTTCGCATAGGGCAGTGTGAACTGCCACCAGGAGACATGCGATGCGGGAACCTGCAGTGGATCCGCAGGGTTCCCGCATCGCTGCAGTGTGAACCAGCACTCTGTTCACACTGGTGTGATGTGAGAACCCTGCGAATCCACTTTGGATTCCCGCATCGCACCTGACTCGCAGGCGGTTCACACTGCCTTATGTGAACTGCTGGGAGTGTCAATACAAAGTTAATGACACCCCCAGATTGGTTTACATATCGCAGTGCGAACTGTCAATTCAGACATGAATCGGATCGCATGGGTGTGAACACCCATGCGATCCGATTCTGGTCCGGACCAAAAAAAGGTCCTGCACGACTTTGGTCCAAATGTGATGCAAATTCACCCATACTATCTGTATGGCTGAAATCGCATAGCACAGACTTCACATGTAAATTGCACTGCAGTGTGGTGCGAATCACATGTGAGGTCCCACAGCACACTGGTGTGAACTGAGCCTATAGATTGCCCTATAACTGTAGCGGCCCCAGGGTTATGGCCGGCACTACCATATGGCGGCTTAAGCCGACAGCTCAGGGCGCCAGGATGGGGGGCAGTAAAATCCTAATTCTCAGCCACTGGCTGGGGATTCAGATTTTTACAGTGCTGAATGTTTTTTTTTTACACACTCCCAGCCCCTATAGCAGCTGGGAGTGTGTGTACTTTAGTAAAGTCGACTGTCGCCTTTCATGTGGAAAGTGTTACAAGTGGCTGTGAAGCCGCCTATCACTTCCACCACTGCCACGCTGTGCAACTCCCTTCACCAGATTTACCGGGCACCACTGTCCCACCTGCGGGCCCAGTGCTGCCATGGTGGGTGGCACTGGGAAGGGCAGCGAAAGCTCAGCAGACCTTCGTCCACTCAGCCACCCTCCAGTACACAGACCGGGAAGTGTCATGTATGACGTCAGGGGTGGGCTGGGCTGGGTGGCAGAGTGGCAATTGCCCCCTAGGCCACCCTAACCTATGTTGAAAACAGCGAGAGGTCGCTGCCTTTTTTTTTCTTCTGTAGGAAGTTGGGCCAGTGGCCCAGCCAGCCGCTGTTGCATTCCGGTAGTTGTAGTCTGCGATCAAGCTCCCGAGCAGCTCAGAGGAAACTACAACTCTGGTGAGCCTGCATTTATGGACACTGGTGAGGCTGCATTGATGGGCAGTGATGAGGCTGCATTGATGGGCACTGATGAGGCAGCACTGGTGAGGCTGCATTGAAAAACCAGGTGGGCATGGATGAGCTGATTCGGTGGTTCAATGACTTGACTGGACAAGCTGCCAGCCCTCCCCTGTGTGACGTCACTTCTTGGACCGGAGATAAGTAAACAAAAATCCTTGCACCAGCCCTGTGAAGTTTGTTGTTGCCATTTAAAGGGGAACCCCACCTTCTTTTATTTCTTCAAGTGCACTCGAAAACCACTAGGAAACTGCTATTCCTTTAGACACGTTTAGACGTACATTTATGTTGCTAAATATTGATTTACCCATTCTCGTATTGATTTTTCTGCTATTGATATAGAGCTGCTTTTATAGATATATTTGTTTACCTTTGTAACCTGAGGGCAGATCTACTCTGCTTTTTGAACTGCACTTTTTGTCATTTATGCAAGTTTTTAATTATAGACAAATAGTGTCTACCACTAAGGACGCGTGTAACCGTTTATTGCCTATATCCTACAGTAAGGTGAAAGGTACTATATATCTGTAGTGATTCAATCAACCAGGTGTGTAAGAGGGGCTGATGGTGTTCTTGGAGTTGAGGTGCAGAACAGGGAACCCGAAATTACCAGGCGGCTCCTTCAGGGGTAGTGCTACACACATTACCCCGTTTTGATTGACAGGGGACCTTAACACTGCTGTGCTCAGGCAGCATTAAGAGCCCTGTCTCACTTAAGCATGCCGAACATCTGATTTGCAGCACTTTATTTTAACCACTTGAGGTCCGGGCCATAGCCGAATGACGGCTACAGCGCGGACCTCAATCTCCGGGAGGCCATCATGGGACGTCCTCCCCTGTGCACGCGCACCGCGCGCACCCTGCAGGGCGCGCGGCGTGCGCGCTGTGATCACCGAGTCACGGAGACTCGGATGATCACAGATCCGAGTAAGGGGCTGGTCCCGGCCCCTTACCATGTGATCAGCTGTCAGCCAATGACAGCTGATCACATGATGTAAACAAAACTCGGTGATCGGTTTCGTTTTCTCCTCACGCTGACAGCGTGAGGAGGAAAAAAAAGCCGATCGCAGGCTTATGTGAAAGGGACATCGGTCCCGAAGAGGAAGGAGGCACAGATGCCTCATCTGTGCCTCCAAGTGCCATTTGTCATTGCCACCTGCCAGTGCCCACAGTGCCCACAAGTGCCACCTATCAATGCCCACAAGTGCCACCAACAATGCCCACAAGTGCCACCTATCAGTGCCACCTAGCAGTGCTGCCATCAATCAGTGCCCAATCAATGCCCAACACTGCCACCCATCAGTGCCCATCACCGCCACCCATCAGTGCCCATCACTGCCACCTATCGGTGCCCATCACTGCCACCTCATCAGCGGACATCAACGAAAGAGAAAAATTACCTGTTTGCAAAAATTTATAACAAAATATAAAAAAAATATAATTTTTTTTTTTTAAATTCTGTCTTTTTCAATTTTTTTAACAAAAAATAAAAAACGCAGAGGTGATCAAATACCATCAAAAGAAAGCTCTATTTGTGGGAAAAAAATTTCATTTGGGTACAGTGTTGTATGACCGCGCAATTGTCATTCAAAGTGCGACAGCGCTAAAAGCTGAAAATTGGTCTGGACAGGAGGGGGGTTTAAGTGCCCAGTAAGCAAGTGGTTAAAGGTGATAGGAGATCTTAATGCCGCTGTGTGCAGGCAACGTTAAGATATCTGTTACACTCACCTCTCGGGTAATCTAAGACTCCTGAAGTTCTGCCTGCCAGCCAATGAGGAGTAATGTTGCATCCGCGCACGTCACCCCTCCCATCCATCCCACGAGGATCTCAATCTGGGAAGGCCTGCTGCATAGCTCAAGGGCATCAGGGGGCCTCATGTCTAAGTTTTGCCTAAGGCCTCACAAAGCCTAGAGCCGTCTCTGATTCCCTTGACAGTGTATAAAGGGAATTATGCCGTGTACACACGAGCGGACTTTACGGCGGACTTTGCCCGGCGGACTGGATTTCGTCGGACAATTCGATGTGTGTGGGCTCCAGCGGACTTTGTTTTCTCAAAAGTTGGACGGACTTAGATTTTAAACTTGTTTAAAATTTATCCGTTGAAATCGAGTCCGGTCGAAAAGTCCGCTCGTCTGTATGCTAGTTCGACGGACAAAAAGGCACGCTAGGGCAGCTATTGGCTACTGGCTATGAACTTCCTTGTTTTAGTCCGGTCGTACATCATCACGTACGAATTCGACGGACTTTGGTGGATTGTGTGTAGGCAAGTCCGTTCATTCACAAAGTCCGTCGGAAAGTACGTCGAAAAATCCGCCGGGCAAAGTCCGCCGTAAAGTCCGACCGTGTGTACGCGGCATAAGTTTTATTATCCAGGATCCAAGGTTGCATGCTTCTCTGTATGGTTAAATTTAGCATGTAGAGAGAGTCCTTTGTCCCGTTTTTTTAGTTCTCATATACATTGTCTTACATACTCCAGGATAGAATCTTATTTCATCTTATTTGGAAGAAGTTAATTATTGTCAAATCTTATGCCATCTTTAGGGTATTTTTGGTCCGTTTTTTGGCTGTTTATTGGTTGCTTTTTTCCCTTTTTGTTTGGTTTCTTTTTATTTTTGGCGATTTTCTAATGGTGTATGTAATTGTGAAGTAATGGTGTTGTTATCTGGGGATATGAGTTATATATACCTTCTCACACTATTGTCCCTACCAAGAACGGGTTCTGTTTTTTCAGCAGACTGAGTGAGACTTTGTCTAACTGCAACTATATTCCTGAAGTGGTGGATCTTTGTAGTTACCCTTCTGTTGGACAGGCTTCACCAGTGTTATGCGCAAATTCCCTAGTGTATGTCAGGACTCACAAATTTACATTTATACGGTTTTCCTGGCCTTAAATTTTGAGTATCTGTTACAGATAGTTTTTTATTTTCTTAAGACTTTTAAGCCCGACAAATAGATTTAGTTTCGCTTGTGTAGTAATTAAAAGTTGGTAGGCTTTTTAACATAGCTTTTGCTGTATAATGATTAGAAGCTAGAACCCCTTTGTTCAGCTGTTTGGTTTGTGGCTGTAGTGTTGCAGCAGTAGTAGTGAGACTGCCTTATGTCTTAAACATCAGATTATTTATGTTTAGTTAAATTTAATCTGGCTTTCAACTTTGGTCTAAATATTACGCAGGTGCAGTGCACTTTAATACGTAACCTAAAAAATAAAAAAGAAAGGAAAAGGCAGGACCCGTTTACCCAGTTAATTCATCTATGGTTATAAAGTTATGGTAGGAAGAACAAGTCTGTCTACGTCTTTAATGCTAGTCTATTCCTGCCCAGTTAATTGGCTTATAACCATAGTATTGCAGCAGGAGGAGTGAGACTGCTTATGGCTTTAATGCTAGTTGAGAAATAACATCCTAGCTTTCCTGGGGTTAATCACATTGCTTAGGGCTCAATTGCTAGTCAAGAAGAAACATCCTAGTTTTCCTGGGGTTTATTACATTGGAATTCCTATACTATACATTCACTAAAATATTTTGGGTTGATTTTTGCTTTTTCATGTACGTTGATATATGTTTATATTCATGTTGTTTCAAGTACGTTATATCCCAATAGCTAAATGTCTGGGGCTGTGTGATTCCAATACAGATGTGTCCTTTTTAACCTATTATTGTCTATTCATTTAATTGATTAATTGCCACTAGCTTTTCTATTGGTGGTTTTTCTGATTGTTTTATCTATATATTTGTAATTGTGTTTATTCACACTTTAGCTATGAGTAAGCATCTTTGTATGCGAAACTAGTTAGCTGTTGCTACCTCCTGTCTGAGTGGATGACTTTTGCTGTTTTTATCATGGATTAAATATGGAATATAGATGATCGTTTTTCAGAGTGCAGCAGTCCGGGATTTTCTTGTTCATACAGACTTGTGCACAGTCTGCACCTGATAGTCATCAACCTGAAACTCATTAAGGGTGGATGTTTTTTCTGAACCATTGTTCGCGGAGCTTGTGGAGCGGCATTTCCTTTGCTTCTCTGTGGGGGCACCCGATAAAGAGGAGGAGCACCGCCGGGGGACCCCAGAGGAGGAGGATCAGGGCTACTCTGTGCAAAACCCTTGCAAAGAAGAGGTAAGTATGACATGTTTGTTATTAAAAAAAAAAAAAACGAACCTTTACAATCACTTTAAGGACACAAATTCATGCATCTCTGTAATCATTAAAGAGGTATTAACCACTGCAATACCGGGCATTTTCACTGCCTTCCTGCCCAAGCCAGTTTTCAGCTTTCAGCGCTGTCACACTTTGAATGACAATTGCGCTGTACCCATATGAAATTTTTATAAATTCTTTGGAGACAGATAGAACTTCCTTCTGGTGGTATTTATTCACCACTGTGGTTTTTTTTTTTTGCTAAACAAGCGAACACATTTAAAAAAAAAAAGTTTTTCCTTGTTTCTGTAATAAAATTTTGCAAATAAGCAATTTTTCTTCTTCACTGTTGTGCGCTGATGAGGCTGCACTGATGGGCATATTTGGGCACTGATAGGCTGCACTGATGGGCACTGATAACCTTCACTGATGGGGCTGCACTGATAATCAGTGTAAACAATATTCTCACTGTGCCCTGTCAGACTTACCAACTATTGGCTCTCCTTTCCTCACACAGTGACAGTGCGTGAGGAAAGCAATGCTGATAACTAGCAAGTCTGTTTACATGTGACCAGCTGTGATTGGACACAGCTGATCACATGGTAAAGGGCTGCTGAGATTGGCCCTTTACCACTATCAGTGATCAGCTTTTTCCAAAGGACACGGAGGTAACAGAGCGTGCCCAATGCGCGACCCGGGGGCGCATATGTGAAAAGACATCAATGGGCATCCTCCAAGAACCAAAGAGCTGCGCTGTAGCCATCTTTCGGCTATAGTGCAGGCAGAAACTGGTTACAGTGCCTTGCAAAAGTATTCACCCCCCTTGGCATTTTTCGTGTTTTGTTGCCTCACAACCTGGAATTAACATGGATTGTTTGAGGATTTGCATCACTTAATTTACAGAACATGTCCACAACTTTGAAGAAGCAAACAAATAGGACAAAATAACAGAAAAAGTCAATGTGCATAACTATTCTCCCCCCTAAAGTCAATACTTTGTAGAGCCGCCTTTTGCGGCTATCACAGCTCCAAGTTGCTTTGGATAAGTCTCTATGAGCTTGCCACATCTTACCACTGGGATTTTTGCCCATTCCTCCTTGCAAAACTGCTCCAGCTCCTTCAAGTTGGATGGTTTGCGCTTGTGAACAGCAATCTTTAAGTCTGACCAGAGATTTTCTATTGGATTGAGGTCTGGGCTTTGACTAGGCCATTCCAACACATTTACATGTTTCCCCTTAAACCACTCAAGTGTTGCTTTAGCAGTGTGTTTGGGGACATTGTCCAGCTGGAAGGTGAACCTCCGTCCTAGCCTCAAATCACACACAGAGTGGTACAGGTTTTGCTCAAGAATATTCCTGTATTTAGCACCATCCATCTTTCCCTCAACTTTGACCAGTTTCCCAGTCCCGACTGCTGAAAAACATCCCCACAGCATGATACTGACACCACCATGTTTCACGGTGGGGATGGTGTTCTTTGGGTGATGTGATGTGTTGGGTTTGCCCCAGACATAGCGTTTTCTTTGATGGCCAAAAAGTTCAATTTTAGTCTCATCAGACCAGAGCACCTTCCTCCATATATTTTGGGAGTCTCCCACATGCCTTTTCGCAAACTCATAACGTGCCATTTTTTTTTTGCTGAAAGTAATGGCTTTCTTCTGGCCACTTTGCCATAAAGCCCAACTCTATGGAGCGTACGGCTTATTGTGGTCCTATGTACAGATACTCCAGTCTCTGCTGTGGAACTCTGCAGCTCCTCCAGGGTTACCTTAGGTCTCTGTGCTACCTCTCTGATTAATGCCCTCCTTGCCCGGTCCGTGAGTTTTGGTGTGTGGCCGTCTCTTGGCAGGTTTGCTGTTATGCCATGTTCTTTCCATTTGGTTATGATATATTTGATGGTGCTCCTAGGGATCATCAAAGATTTGGATGTTTTTTTATAACCTAACCCTGACTTGTACTTCTCAACAACATTGTCCCTTACTTGTTTGGAGAGTTCCTTGGTCTTCATGTCAGTGTTTGGTTAGTGGTGCCTCTTGCTTAGGTATTGCAGCCTCTGGGGCCTTTCAAAAAGGTGTGTATATGTAATGACAGATCATGTGACACTTAGATTGCACACAGGTGGACATCATTTCACTAATTATGTGACTTCTGAAGGTAATTGGTTGCACCAGAGCTTTTTATGGGCTTCATAACAAAGGGGGTGAATACATACGCACATGCCAATTATCAGTTTTTTATTTCTGAAAAATAGTTTTATGTATATATTTGTCTAATTTTACTTCACCGACTTAGACTATTGTGTTCTGATCCATCACATATAATTCAGATTAAAAAAAAAAACATTTAACTAAAGGCTGTAATTTAACAAAATAGATAAAAGGCCAAGGGGGTGAATACTTTTGCAAGGCACTGTAAATGCCACCACATTCATTTATGTGCCCCAAGGAGGTTTATGCCATAAAGTGCTAGTATGCACCGCAAAAACGTATGGCAAAGCGTAATTGAACAAGCTGAAGTTAGAAGCTGATTGGCTAATATGCACATCTACACCAGATTTTGTACTCTCCGGTTTTAGTAAATCCCCCCTTACAGTCTAGATCACCCACATTCAGAGATTCAAGGTCTTTGCTCCCTATTCTTCCAACACAGATGATGCTGCTATGGGCAGGATCCCCCCCCCAGCCCTTCATATTTGTTGTAGAACCCCTGCCCCCTTTATAATAAGATCTGTATGTGTACCTTTTTCACTAATAAAAATTATTTTTCCTCTTAGTTCCCAGACAAGCTGTCGGTGCCGCAGCGAGCAGTAACACATCGGTGAATTCTCTGTTTGTGAGCTGGACCGCACCACAAGGAAAAGTGTCTAATTATACCGTCACTATAACAGAATATGTCAATAACACAATGCAGACTGGCACAATACAACCTAACATGACGCAAGTAAATTTTACTGGATTATTACCAGGAAGAGTCTACAATGTAACAATAGTGACAGTCAGCAGTTCCTGCAGCCAGGCAGCCCCTTCACTGTCACAGGCCACATGTAAGTATGATTAAGGTCATGTGTCTTCAATGAATATAGTATAGTGATCCTCTGCGCTATTATATAGTGAATGTGATAACAATAAATCCTAATTGGATACCCAGAATTGCTGCAAAACCTAGTGATTTCACAAATACATGTGCATAAGTAAGTGAATAAAATGATTTTGCGCTATTCCATTCTATGTGATTAAATAAACAATGTGATATAAATGTAAACTGAAATCTTAAAAAAAAAAAGTCCAGTGATGGTTATGAATCAATAAAAATAATCAATTCCCAATTCAATAATATTATCATCCAATAATGACTGTGATCCAAATATAAACACTGTGATCAATGTGCAGTCCTTCAATGAATGGATCCAATAACCTTCTTAATAAAACTTCAGAGAGTCTATGCGCCACCACCAACACCTCAGTGCTCACAGAACTCTCACCTCATATCCACAGATAGTAAGCCTTGAGTATTATTAAGCACAAGCTATTCCCTCATGCCGGAAAACTCCTCCGCACATCCTCTCTCAGAGGGTCCAGGACCATGTGTTGGGGTAAGGTAAACAGACAAGCCTCCAATAGTGCATTAACGTAACCAAACCAATTTATTTAAAAGTATAAAATATGCTTACATCTAAGCACAGTTAAAAGTTCTTCAAACAGCAAAAACAGCGTTATGTCACATCACGTTGAGTCCCCTGAAGAAGTCACGTGACATGATGTAACGCATAGGGCATGGCCGTAAGACGCGGCGGACCGGACGTGATGTGAGTGGTGGAAACGCCACTGTTTTTGCTGTTTGAAATGCTTTTAACTGTGCTTAGATGTAAGGATATTTTATACTTTTAAATAAATTGGTTTGGTTACATTAATGCACTATTGGAGGCTTGTCTGTTTACCTTACCCCAACACATGGTCCTGGACCCTCTGAGAGAGGATCTGCGGAGGAGTTTTCCAGCATGAGGGAATAGCTTGTCCTTAATTATACTCAAGGCTTACATTCTGTGGATTAGAGGTGAGAGTTCTGTGAGCACTGAGGTGTTGGTGGCGGCGCATAAACTCTGAAGCTTTATTAAGAAGGTTATTGGATCTATTCATTGAAGGACTGCACATTGATCACAGTGTTTATATTTAGATCATTATATTATTAAATTGGGAGTTGATTTTCTTTATTGATTCATACCATCACTGGACTTTTTTTATTGTAAGGCCCCTTTCACACGATTGGACCGTTCAGGTCCGCCTGTCAGTTTTGACGGCGGACCTGAATGGACGCTCCATGTTACTCTATGGAGCGTCGGATGTCAGCGGAGACATGTCCGCTGACATCCGACCCGATCCGATCCGCTAAAAGCAGACGGATGGCCCTAAGTCCAGGTCCATCGCTGGCGGATCGGGTGAGATCTGACGAAAACGGACATGCTGTCCGTTTTCGTCTGATCCCTCCATAGGCGGCAGCGGCGCCTGACAAGCCCCTCCCCGCTCAGTGAGCAGAGAGGGACCTGTCATCCGCCGACTCAGCGGAGATCAACGGACAGATCTCCCGCTGAGCCGGCGGACCGAGGCAGGCTCCGTAGAAACGGAGTCCGCCTCGTGTGAAAGGGGGCTAAGATTTCACATCTATATCACATTGTTTATTTAATCACATAGAATGGAATAGCGCAAAATCATTTTATTCACTTACATGTGTCTTCAATGCTTTGTCAAAGTTAAACAAAGTTAAACAAAAAAAAATAGAAAATGTGCGCCATTTCAGTGAGTGGTACAGAAAAAAAGTTTTGTTTAAAGGACAAATATGACAAAAAGTTATTGTATGATGATAATGCTATTAATTTAATGATATTCTACATATGCTTTTGTTTTTAATTTCACATATCCATTATTTAGACTTTGCTCCATATACAGTATATACAATATATACAGTTACATAGTAGGTGAGGTTGAAAAAAGGCACAAGTCCATCAAGTCCAGCCTATGGACTTGATGGACAGTTTATCTGGAAAGTATTTACAGCGCTTTACTTTTTCCACATTTTGTTATGTTACAGCCTTATTCCAAAATGGATTACATTCATTATTTTCCTCAAAATTTGAAATCTTTGCAGATTTATTAAAAATAAAAAACAAATAAATTATATATACATAAGTATTCACAGCTTTTGCCATAAAACTCAAAGTTGAGCTCAGATGTATCCTATTTCCACTGATCATCCGTGAGATATCTCTACAACTTGAGTCCACCTGTGGTAAATTCAGATGATTGGACATGATTTGGAAAGGCACACACCTGTCTATATAGGGTCCTACAGTTAACAGTGCATGTCAGAACACAAACCAAGCCATGAAGTCCAAGGAATTGTCTGTAGACCTTTGAGACAGGATTGTATGGAGGCACAGATCTGGGGAAGGGTACAGAAACATTTCTACAGCATTGACGGTCCCAATGAACACAGTCCATCAGATATAAATGGAGGAAGTTTGGAACCACCAGGACTCCTAGAGCGGGCCGACCGGCCAAACTGAGCGATCAGGGAGAAAGACCTTAGTCAGGGAGGTGACCAAGAACCTGATGATCACTCTGACAGAGCTCCAGCATTTCTCTGTGGAGAGAGGAGAACCTTCCAGAAGAGCAACCGTCTCTTCAGCACTCCACCAATCAGGCCTGTATGGTAGAGTGGCCAGACGGAAGCCACTCCTCAGTTAAAAGCACATGACAGCCCACCTGGAGTTTGCCAGAGAGGACCTAAAGGACTCCCAGACCATGAGAAACAAAATTCTCTGGTCTGATGAAATAAAGATTGAACTCTTTGGCCTGAATGGCAAACGTCATGTCTAGGGGAAACCAGGCACCGCTCATCACCTGACCAGTACCATCCCTACAGTGATGCATGGTGGTGGCAGCATCATGCTGCGGGGGTGTTTTTCAGCGGCAGGAACTGGGAGACTAGTCAGGATCGAGGGAAAGATGAATGTAGCAATGTACAGAGACATCCTTGAAAAAAACCTGCTCCAGAGCGCTCTGGACCTCAGACTGGGGCAAGGGTTCATCTTCCAACAGGACAACGACCCTAAGCACACAGCCAAGATAACAAAGGAGTGGCTACATGACAACCTTGTGAATGTTCTTGTGGGGCCAGCCAGAGCCCAGACTTGAACCCGATTGAACATCTCTGGAGAGATCTGAAAATGGCTGTGCACCGACGCTCCCCATCTAACCCGATGGAGCTTGAGAGGTCCTGCAAAGAAGAATGGGAGAAACTGCCCAAAAATAGGTGTGCCAAGCTTGTAGCATCATACTCAAAAAGACTTGAGGCTGTAATTGGTGCCAAAGGAGCTTCACCAAAGTATTGAGCAAAGGCTGTGAATACTTATGTACTGTACATGGAATTTGTTTAGTTTTTTTATTTTTAATAAATTTGCAAAGATTTCATCTAAACCTCTTTCACGTTGTCATTATGGGGTATTGTTTGTAGAGTTTTGAGAAAAATAATGAGTTTAAACTATTTTGGAATAAGGCTCTAACATAACAAAATGTGGAAAAAGTGAAGCACTGAGAATACTTTTCCGGATGCACTGTTCATGCAGACCCGGCTGAAAAAAGTGACAGGGGTTGGGACAAAGGTTTTTTTTTATTATTTAAACGAAAGGTGACCATTGTGAACACCCCTACCATCGTATTCCTTCAAAGCAGATGATTATTCTTCCATCTCATTGATTTCTTTTTTTTTCTTACATTGTTATATTTTGAAGTGATTAAAGTGGAACTTCACCCAAAACGGGAAGTTCTGCTTGTTTGTATCCTCCCACCCCTTCACTGCCACATTGGGGGGGGGAGGTACCTTTCTGAGTGGAAGTTCAGCCCACCTCCTCCACACATCACAGGTCCCAGAAGACTGCGGGACCATTTGCATAGCGCAGCGTGGCTCGTGCATGGATTGTAGAAAACCGGCAGTAAAGATGCCGGCATCTGGAACCGAAGCCGATTAAAGAATCGGCTTGGGTGAGGACATCGTTGGATCCCTGGACAGGTAAGTGTCCTTATAATAAAAGTCAGCAGCTACAGTATTTGTAGCTGCTGACTTTTAATTTTTTGGGGGATACCGGAGCTCCTTTTTCATTTTAAATATAACTTTTGGGAAGCAGGTAGAAAGATCTGTGTGTCTGTCACAGCCACCATAGAACAGAGAACTGATGACTCCTAATTAACAAAGGGGCTTGCATGTGCTCCATTTTTTATGTTTAGAAGAGTGGTATAAGCATTATACTTGCACCACTCTCTGTTAATTCAGCCCATTTTATGTATTCTTTTTATAGCAGATACATTTTCATGCATCTCACTAATTTTTTTCCTAACATTGTTTTATCTCCAAACAGATCCCACCCCACCCGGCAGCATAAACTTTACTATGATAGGAACTAAGGATGTCACCTTATCTTGGGGAGATCCAGTAAATATGACCGGAGTGGTGAAGTCATATAATATCACTTATTGGAATTCTTCTTCTCCTTCAAACATTTCTGGAACTGTGATAAGCAACACAACATATGTCACCCTTCAAAACTTGATATCGGGGACTAATTACAGTGTCTCTGTGGTGACGGTCATACCCTGGGGGTATCAGAGCACATCTGTAATTGGATCAGTCTGTACAAGTAAGTTTTTGCTCCTTGAGCCTAGGTTCACACTTGTGCGATGCAGGAACCAGTGAGATTACAGCGCCGATTCCCACATCGCACCCCTCCCGCAGGCAGTTCACACTGCCCTCTGCAAACCACTGCGGGTGTCAATACATTGTTAATGACACCAGTAAATATGACCGGTTCACAGATCGCAGTGTGAACAATGAACTTGCACAGGAATCGGATCGCATAGGTGAGAACACCCATGCGATCCGATTTCAGTGCGGGGGGGGGGGGGGAGTCCTTACGCCTTTTTTGTGCAAATTCAATGTGAGTTCAGCCATACAACTGTATGGCTGAACTCGCATTGCACAGACATCGCATGCAAATGGCCCAAGTGACCCGCAGTGCGGGTACAAATCACATGCAATGTCTGTGTTCGCACAAATGTGAACATAGCCTTAAAAGCTATATTCAAAAAGTGTTACAGTATTTTGAAAAACTCTTGTGAGTGCCCAGATTCTTGACTGACCCCCCCCCCCCCCATTTGCTCAAGAGGCAAAAGTTACCAAGCAAAGATATATCTGACCTTGCTGCCGAACACTGGTTCATCCCGCTGACTTTCAACTCATTACAGAAGAGAGTAGTGCCATGGAGGTCAGCAGGAGGAACCAGCTGAACTATGCTTAAATACTAGAAAATCGTCCTTATTGCTGGGAAACAACACTTTCCGGAGGGTTGGTCTCCTGGGTCCCCCACAACTCATACTGGTTCATACTGCTAACCTCCACATCTTTACTGGAGATCAGCAGGACAAGCCAGTAAGAGCTGTGGAGAACCCAGAAGTTTGACACAACCAGAAGTGTTGGTTTCCCAGTGGACTTTAGAAGATCTTACAGCATCAGAGTGGTGTTCAATGGTGCTGGCAGTGGGAAAGATAAGTATTTAGAGTCATCACTTATAAGGCTACTTTCACACTGAGGCGGGCGGTTGCTGGCGGTAAAGCGGCGCTATATTTAGCGCCGCTTTACTGTCGTTCTAGCGGCACTAGCGGGGCGGTTTTAACCCCCGCTAGCGGCCGAAAAAGGGTTAAAACTGCAGCGGCGCTTTGCAGGCAGCTTTGCCGGCAGCTTTGCAGCGCTGCACCATTGTTTCCTTCCTGCTGCATTCGCCAATCCTAATTGGGCCACTTCTGCAGCACCCAAACTTCCCCCATTCACATCCGCAACCAAATGCAGTCGGCTGCATGAAAGGCATTTTGTTTATGTCCTCCCGAGTACCCCTACCCAACGAACCCCCCCAAAAAAGATGTTGTGTCTGCAGCAAGCGCGGATATAGGCGTGACACCCGCTATTATTGTCCCTCCTGTCCTGACAATCCTGGTCTTTGCATTGGTGAATGTTTTGAATGCTACCATACACTAGTTGAGTATTAGCGTAGGGTACAGCATTGCGTAGACTGGGCGCACTTTCACAGGGTCTCCCAAGATGCCATCGCATTTTGAGAGACCCAAACCTGGAACCGGTTACAGTTATAAAAGTTACAGGTGATATATGCCGAAGCGTGGGGGCAGCAGGGGCGGAGGAGCGATTTGCTCCTACCTTTTGCGGGAGGATGCCCCCCTGCTTCGGCATATATAAATGGTGCATGTGTGCCCATCATTAGAAGTGGGTGGATGAAGGGAGGTATTCTAATGGTGGGCATACCCACCGATCAATCTCTTTTTTTCATGCAGTCCACAGGCTGCATGAAAAAAAAAGATTACAATATATGCCCAACAAGGACCAGCAACGTACTGGTATGTTGCTGGACTTTGAGTGGTTATACCAGAATGATGCCTGCAGGTTTAGGTATCATCTTGGTATCATTCTTTGGTCGGCTTTCATGTAAAAGCAATCCTAGTGGCTAATTAGCCTCTAGACTGCTTTTACAAGCAGTGGGAGGGAATGCCCTCCCCACCGTCTTCCATGTTTTTCTCTGGTTCTCCTGTCCCAACAGGGAACCTGAGAATGCCAGCCAGCTGACCATAGAGCTGATCAGAGACCAGAGTGGCTCCAAACATCTCTATGGCCTAAGAAACCAGAAGCTACAAGCATTTCATGACTTAGATTTCGCCGGATGTAAACAGCGCCATTGGGAAATTGGGAAAGCATTTTATCACACCGATCTTGGTGTGGTCAGATGCTTTGAGGGCAGAGGAGAGATCTAGGTTCTAATAGACCCCAATTTTTTTTAAAAAAGAGTACCTGTCACTACCTATTGCTATCATAGGGGATATTTACATTCCCTGAGATAACAATAAAAATGATAAAAAAAAGAAAAAAATAAATGAAAGGAACAGCTTAAAAATAAGGAAAAAAAGCAAAAAAAAATAAAGAAAAAAAAAAAAAAAAAAAGCACCCCTGTCCCCCCCTGCTCTCCCACAAAGGCGAACGCAAGCGTCGGTCTGGCGTCAAATGTAAACAGCAATTGCACCATGCATGTGAGGTATCACCGCAAAGGTAAGATCGAGGGCAGTAATACAGTAGTATTACAGTAGTATTGCAGTAGACCTCCTCTGTAAATCGAAAGTGGTAACCTGTAAAGGCTTTTAAAGGCTTTTAAAAATGTATTTAGTTTTTTTGTTTAGTGTTTTTTCCCCAAAAAATGCGTTTGAAAAATCACTGCGCAAATACTGTGTGAAAAGAAAAAATGAAACACCCACCATTTTAATCTGTAGGGCATTTGCTTTAAAAAATATATAATATTTGGGGGTTCAAAGTAATTTTCTTGCAAAAAAAAATAATTTTTTCATGTAAACAAAAAGTGTCAGAAAGGGCTTTGTCTTCAAGTGGTTAGAAGAGTGGGTGATGTGTGACATAAGCTTCTAAATGTTGTGCATAAAATGCCAGGACAGTTCAAAACCCCCCCAAATGACCCCATTTTGGAAAGTAGACACCCCAAGCTATTTGCTGAGAGGCATGTCGAGTCCATGGAATATTTTATATTGTGACACAAGTTGCGGGAAAAAGACACATTTTTTTTTTTTTTGCACAAAGTTGTCACTAAGTGATATATTGCTCAAACATGCCATGGGAACATGTGAAATTACACCCCAAAATGCATTCTGTTGCTTCTCCTGAGTACGGGGATACCACATGTGTGAGACTTTTTGGGAGCCTAGCCGCGTACGGGAACCCGAAAACCAAGCACCGTCTTCAGGCTTTCTAAGGGTGTAAATTTTTGATTTCACTCTTCACTGCCTATCACAGTTTCGGAGGCCATGGAATGCCCAGGTGGCACCCCACCCAAATGACCCCATTTTGGAAAGTAGACACCCCAAGCTATTTCCTGAGAGGTATAGTGAGTATTTTGCAGACCTCACTTTTTGTCACAAAGTTTTGAAAATTGAAAAAAGAAAAAAAAAATTTTTTTTCTTGTCTTTCTTTATTTTCAAAAACAAATGAGAGCTTCAAAATACTCACCATGCCTCTCAGCAAATAGCTTGGTGTGTCTACTTTCCAAAATGGGGTCATTTGGGGGGGGGGGTGCCACCTGGGCATTCCATGGCCTCCGAAACTGTGATAGGCAGTGAAGAGTGAAATCAAAAATTTACTCCCTTAGAAATCCTGAAGGCGGTGATTAGTTTTCGGGGCCCCGTACGCAGCTAGGCTCCCAAAAAGTCCCACACATGTGGTATCCCCGTACTCAGGAGAAGCAGCTGAATTTCTTTTGGGGTGCAATTCCACATATGCCCATGGCCTGTGTGAGCAATATATCATTTAGTGACAACTGTTTGTAAATTTGTTTTGTTTTTTTGTTTTTTTTGTCATTATTCAATCACTTGGGACAAAAAAAATGAATATTCAATGGGCTCAACATGCCTCTCAGCAATTTCCTTGGGGTGTCTACTTTTCAAAATGGGGTCATTTGGGGGGGTTTGGTACTGCCCTGCCATTTTAGCACCTCAAGAAATGACATAGGCAGTCATAAATTAAAGGCTGTGTAAATTCCAGAAAATGTACCCTAGTTTGTAGACGCTATAACTTTTGCACAAACCAATAAATATACACTTATTGACATTTTTTTTACCAAAGACATGTGGCCGAATACATTTTGGCCTAAATGTATGACTAAAATTGAGTTTATTGGACTTTTTTTATAACAAAAAGTAGAAAATTTGTATGTCATTTTTTTCAAAATTTTCAGTCTTTTTCCGTTTATAGCGCAAAAAATAAAAACGGCAGAGGTGATCAAATACCATCAAAAGAAAGCTCTATTTGTGGGAAGAAAAGGACGCAAATTTTGTTTGGGTACAGCATTGCATGACCGCGCAATTAGCAGTTAAAGCGACGCAGTGCCAAATTGTAAAAAAGTGCTCTGGTCAGGAAGGGGGTAAATCCTTCCGGGGCTGAAGTGGTTAAAGATAATGAAGATGATAACTCTTTTTTCTTTAGCAGTGTTTTTCTACTGCCGATTAAATAACATTGTAACTTCAACATCACACTCTGAATGTAACAATTCTTACTCTGGTTATTAATATTACTCTTTCCCTTATCCACAGAACCGATGTCTGTGAAATTACCGCAGATTGTTGCTAAAACTACCAATTCTATATCCCTGACCTGGACACAACCAAACGAGTATCAGAGCTCATACACCTACAGGGTGCAGACCAATGTAACCTCATCATCTACACTGATAAATAATACAATCGTGAACAGTGCATCGGCTACAATAGGATATCTGACAGCGGGAGAGACCTATACATTCACTGTATATACAATATCTGCCTGTAACATACAATCAGACCCCGTGCCTATAACTGACTGCACCCGTAAGTACTGCCGAACAGGAAAAGCAACTTATAAATGTCTTTGCCAACAAATGCTCCAGTCTTTGTCTATCAAATTTCCCGCAAGAAGTTTCCGTTATTCACAACATCCAATCTGATACTCCCCATCATTACCACATTCTGGAGGTGTAAAAGTGAAAAGCTGATTTGTTGCCACCAGAAAAAAGAACAGTCTTTGTTTCAGATGCATTGACTAAATTCACACAAGCTTCTCAATGTGTTTGTAAAGGATTTTTTTTTTAAATAATACTTGATTTGATTGTAGCCGTATTAGTGCAATTGTGACAGAGAAAATTGAGTACTGTCCGTGATACTTTTTTTATTTGCACTAACATACAATTTTTCAGGACAAGCTTTCAGGGTATGTCCCCTTCTTCAAGGTCCAAGCAGTACTGATTCACAAATTTTTAAGCAGAATGTTAAAGAAGAAGGAAAAAAAAAAGAGAAAACCAAACACATACAAATCAATGGTAATAAAGATAGCAGCAGAGTTAGTGAGATAAGACAGAGGGAGAGCTAGGGGGGAATGCAAGGGGGGGATACTAATCACAGAGCGGTCGTAAAACTTTAGCATAATGTGTAAGGAAACCAATATCTAAATTCAGGCCATTATTTTTCGTGTCAAAAAGAAGTATCATTCTTAGTTCAAACGTTTTCCTTTCCTGGATAGTTCTGAAATTCCCTTTAAGAACTAAGACATTGAGGTCTTCTATGGTGTGATCCGATTGTGAGAAATGATGCCCCACAGGTGTGCATAAACTGTCTTCTTTATGTTCTTTGATGGTATGTCTGTGCAAATTCATCCTCGCTTGCAACTTCTGTCCTGTTTCACCAACATAAGATCCTTTGCTGCACCTTTTGCATTGGATGAGGTACACCACATTACTGGAGGTACAGCAGTAAGATCCCATGAACTAAGAATGATACTTCTTTTTGACACGAAAAATAATGGCCTGAATTTAGATATTGGTTTCCTTACACATTATGCTAAAGTTTTACGACCGCTCTGTGATTAGTATCCCCCCCCCTGCATTCCCCCCTAGCTCTCCCTCTGTCTTATCTCACTAACTCTGCTGCTATCTTTATTACCATTGATTTGTATGTGTTTGGTTTTCTCTTTTTTTTTTTTTTTTTTCCTTCTTCTTTAACATTCTGCTTAAAAATTTGTTATCCAGTACTGCTTGGACCTTGAAGAAGGGGACATTCCCCGAAAGCTTGTCCTGAAAAATTGTATGTTAGTGCAAATAAAAAAAGTATCACGGACAGTACTCAATTTTCTCTGTTTTTAAAATAACAAACATGTCTATATACTTCCCCGATCCTCCTGTTCTAGGGTCCTCCGCTGGCCTGTAACATAGAATTAGACCCCTCGTTTATAACTGATAGACATGTGCACAACGAAAACATTTGTTTTGTTTTGTTTAGATTCATTAATCTAGTTATTTCTTTTGTTAAATTCAGTTGATTCGTTGAATTCATATTCAGGATTCGTATTCAGAATTCTTGTTATGTCTTCTTTTGAATTTGCCAATTTTTTACGATTCAAAACGATCGAATTGATACATTTTTTCTAACACACACAATCTTTGATTTCAGAAAAATGTTTACAGTTTGAATTTGAATGGAATTAAATGTAAAATTTGATTTGAATTTCAATTTGAATTTTGGAAATTTGGACAAATTTATTTTTATTCGGCGCAGTCTGTAAACTTCGTTAATACTGTAGCTCGAAACGAACTGCACATGTCTAATAACTGACTGTACCCATAAGTACCGCCAAAACGAAAATGTAACTTTTTAAATTATTGCCAAGGGGGCAGGGGCGAGCTGCGGCTTGCTATTGCACTTGTCGAGGTGGAGGGGCCAGGAGCACCAGTGGGGGACCCAAGAAGAAGAGGAGGATCGGGGCTGCTCTGTGCTAAAACACTGCACAGAGTAGGTTAGTATGATATGTTTATTACTTTTTTTGTAAGAAATCTGAACCTTTAATGTCATTTTAATGCATGAACTCTGTCTGTAGTCTGAGAACTAACATTTCCTATGAAGAAACTACATATTCCACAATCCCTGGGTCTCTCAGTCTAGTGTCACTCAATTACCAGAGAGATCACCATGCAGTCTTTCACCACATTAGCACTCCCACATTTGTTATACAACACAGAGGAAATGGTGAGGCATGCATTGTGACCTGAAACAAGCACCGTGGTAGTTCATTGAAAACTACAAGCCAACAGCTGCAAAGGCTGCCGGACCTTGTAGTTTTCCATTCACAGGACACTGTGAATGAGTGACACGGCTGGGTGGGTGGAGCCCCGCTTGGCCAAGTTTTTTTTAAATTAAGACAGCTAGCAGGGAAGAGAAGATCCCCGCTAGCTGTCAGATTGGGGATTGGGAGGGTGCGGGGCTGGTCCGTTCGTAGCATGTTACATCATGAAAATGGGTGTAACATGTTACGAAAGGTGAACTTATCCTTTAAAGTTGAAGTTTAGTCAAATACTAACTAAGCCTAAACCTGTTCCCATCCCCATTCCAAGCCCTATATCAACTACCATGTAAAGGAAATCTGCTTATAGTTATAGCCAAGGTGAGCTGCGATCATACATGGTAAGACAGAAGGGTGGTCAGGAGGTCGGGAAGCTGGCAGAGCAAGGTCCAGTAGCAAGCCAAAGTCAGAACCAGGAGATCAGGCAGAGAATAGTCAGAGGCAAGACATTTTTAACATTTAAGTCTTAACTGTATACCATGTCTGAGTATCATTATTATACAGTGCGCCTTTCTAGAAAAGTAAATTATTGTCTTCTGGTCTGCACATCTGTTACTGCTTATTGCTCCAATTCAAGAAAAAAAGGGTAAAATGAAAACACAACCAGATAACATTTCCATAGTCTGAAAGATAACTATGAATATCCCTTGATTTCCCCATCCCTCCACTACTCTCCATGCAGGAGGGGGAGGAAGGGGGAGGACCAAGACCATAGACTATTCCAGGAGAAGAATGAAAGTAAGAAGAAAAGAGTATCAGAGAGGGAAGGAAGGTCACTCCCTAAAATGAACTCGGTCAGTCCCTGAGATCTCACAAGGGGTCAGACAAGTATTTGATCCGGTGTTCCCAGATCTTATCAAATAGGGCTCGTTTGCCCTGTAAAATCGCCTAAAGGCGTTCATTTATCATGATCCATGACAACTTGTTTTTTATCAAGTCCAAAGGGATCGTGGGCGTCCTCCATGATCTGGCAATTACTATTCTGGCTGCCGTGAAGATAAAGGTTATAAGTTTCCCTGCCTGTTTAGATGTGCCTTCTACCGGGCGTCCCAGAAGAGCTTGCTGTGGTGATTTAGTTAAGTTCCCCTGTGTAAGTGAGAAGATGAAATTATAGAGGCGAATCCAAAAACATTTCACCTTGGGGTAGGACCACCATATATGGATCACCATGTCTTCCATACCGCACCCTCGAAAACAGGAGGGAGAGGCCCCTGGGACGAACGAAGCTATTCTCGTCGGTACCATGTACCACAAAACCTTGTAATTTGCTTCGATCAATTAAGTATTTATAAATGATTTTGACGCACACTGTGACATTTTGGACCATTCATCTAGAGCGAATGTCTCCCCTATGTCTTGTTCCCACTTCTTCATATAAAACAATTTTTCTGGAGTAGAGGTCAATATACTATAGATTTTGGAGATAAAGCCAGTGTGTTTGTCAAGGGATCTGCATAAATACTCCATTGAGGTGAACGTGGTTATATCAGCCGTCCATTGTAAGGTTTGCAGAAAATGCACTATTTGCACATAATGAAAAATCTGAGTTTGTGGAAGAAGGTATTTCTCTTGAAGGGTTTGTTGTGGTAGAATCCCCCTGTGATTACAGAGGTCAGCAAAACTCGTTATTTTCAATTCAATTTCGAATACTTAGAATATATTGGAAAAAATTGAATTTGGCTGAAAAAGAATAAACAAAACTAAACTAATTTTGTTACGAATGCAACCAAACTAAATTAGTAACCTAACGAATCGATCCGAAATGAAACAAATTTTTTCGTTCTGCACATGTCTATTCTCTACTGTCTTCTTTTAGGTGATCCTTAAAAATGTATCTTTTTCTAGAAATCCTATCCCGACTCCACCTTCAAACTGAACTTTTACTTTCTCCATCAGCTCATTCCTTATACGTAATGCCTTTGGTATCACTAGCCCTACTGTATTGAATTGTATTACTGTACTCTCTCCCTTATTTTGCACAAATTGTTGACCCTATATAAATCCTGTATATTTATAATAAATGATGATAGGATCTTTTCTTCTGCTTGAAAAAGTTCAGTAATTTTGAATGCTATAGCGAAAGAAAAGAATCCACACATACTTCTCAAAGCTGCTAAGAAGTAACGGTGCAAGAGACAACAGGAATTTTTTTTTTTTTTTTTGCATGGGAATGCAAAACGGGTATTTAAACCCCTTTAAATCAGGTCAAATGCAGGTCAGAAAAAGATCAACTGCAGGTCAGATGCACCGGTCAATGAATTGTGAATGATCAGAGGAGTATCACACTGATTTCAAGCTTATGCCATAAACTAAAGTCCTTAAACACAAGTTCAAACTCCACCAAGTTCATTTGGAAGGTGCAGTAAATAAACCGTACAATTGTGTGTAAAAATATTGTGGTGTGTATAAAATCATTACCTTTAACCACTTCCAGACCGCCGCACGCCGATATACGTCCTAAGTTTAAAGAGGGATATCGTTGTTATGGCAGCAGCAAGCTGCCATAACCCCGGTATCCTCTTATTCAGTGAGCGGTCCGGTTTAAGATAAAAGTGGTCCCTGTGGCGGATTTGTCGCAATGGAAATGTAAAGACCTTGCGCTACTATGATAAATACGTGGATGAAATAAATTGGTGAAAACTTATATTAACGTGATCAAATCCTAAAGTGCCTATAGTGCATATAAGTGCGATCACAAAATAAACAGTAACTGCCTGCAGCAGAACCTATAGTGTATCACAATCCACTCACAATAATGATTATAAAAGTGATTCCGCGCTACAGTGTAAAAGAAATAATATCAAAATAATCATTCAATTAATAGATCAATAAAGTGTCAAAGCTTACTAAATGGTTACATTAGTGTACACAGTGTTAAAGATAAAAATTCATATATTCAAACAAAGCCAGGGCAGGTGATTTAGAGTATGTTCAGTCTCTTGACCACATTATCAAAAAGATAAAAAGATAAAAAGTTTTTGTCCACAAAAACTTGTGTATTCTAACCTTACTACACTATTGGGGCTTTTTCTCTCTCTCCCACCCTTGTTTGCTGCCATCCCTCTCCCCCCCCCCATTTTGCGGAGGATACGAGGTATAAGAAGACATTGGATGTGCAGTATTATCTGGGAGATTTGGTGGATGAAGGAGAGGACCCCCTGGTGATTGAAATAAATATAGCGGATGACATTTATATTTATGGTTAATATGCTGACACTTTGGTTAATTGCAATTTCACTTATGCTGGCACGGAAGACCTCCTAGTGGTGGAAGTTGGAATAACGTCAGACAACGGACTTTAGATCACCAATATATGAAGTTTTGAACAGTGTATGAAGGTGAGGGCTCTGTGACCATTACTTATGGGCCTTTTTCAACCCCTTTTTAACCCCACTTGTGCATCTTATCATACATTTAAATCCCTTCTTTATAATACTGTTTGTGGACAAAAACTTTTTATGTTTTTGATAATGTGGTCAAGCGACTGAACATACTCTAAATCACCTGCCCTGGCTTTGTTTGAATATATGAATTTTTATCTTTAACACTGTGTACACGAATTTAACCATTTAGTAAGCTTTGACACTTTATTGATCTATTAATTGAATGATTATTTTGTTTGATATTATTTCTTTTACACTGTAGCGCGGATTCGTCGCAATATCACTTTTATCTGAGGTGGGAGAGGGCCCCCCCCTTCCCGCCGTACTTCGGTGCCCTCCTCCGGAGGAGATCGGACGTTCATCCACGCTGGGTATAGAGATGAGTGAGGGGAAGATGGCCCCCATCCGTCTCCATACTATTGCTGGGTGGAAGCGACGTCAAAACGTCACTTCTGCCCATAGCTCTTAAAGGGCCTTTTTTTTTTTTTTTTAATGACAACTTTTTTTTATTGCATTTTAGTGTAAATATGAGATCTGAGGTCTTTTTGACCCCAGATCTCATATTTAAGAGGTCCTGTCATGCTTTTTTTTCTATTACAAGGGATGTTTACATTCCTTGTAATAGGAATAAAAGTGACACAATTTGTTTTTTAAAAAAACAGTTTAAAAATAAAAGGTAAAATAGATAAGAAAAAAAAACGCGCCTCGTCCCGCCGAGCTCGAGTGCAGAAGCAAACACATACGTGAGTAGCGCCTGCATATGAAAACGGTGTTCAAACCACACGTGAGGTATCGCCGCAATCGGTAAAGTGAGAGCAATAATTTTAGCCTCAGACCTCCTCTGTAACATAAAAAAAGGCAACCTGTAGAATTTTTTAAACGTCGCCTATGGAGATTTTTACCATTCCATGAGCGGGGGCAATTTTAAAGCGTGACATGTTGGGTATCAATTTACTGGGTATAACATTATCTTTCACAATATAAAAAAAATTGGGCTAACTTTACTGTTGTCTTATTTTTTAATTTAAAAAAGTGTATTTTTTCCAAAAAAAGTGCGCATGTAAGACCGCTGCGCACATACAGTGTGACAGAAAGTATTGCAATGACCGCCATTTTATTCTCTAGAGTGTTAAAAAAAAATGATAATGTTTGGGGGTTCTAAATAATTTTCTAGCAAAAAAAACAGTTAACATGTAAACAACAAATCTCAAAAAGAGGCTCGGTCCTTAAGTGGTTTAAATACCTTAAGACCCCTTTCACACTGCCAGCATTTTTCAGGTGCTACAGCGCTAAAAATAGCGTCTGTATAGCGCCTGAAAAAAGCGACTCCATACACTCCAGTGTGAAAGCCCGAGGGCTTTCACACCAGAGCGGTGCACTGGCAGGGCATCACAAAAAGTCCTGCCAGCAGCTTCTTTGGAGCGGTGAAGGAGCGGTGAACTCACTCAATACTTTGTAGAGCCACTTTTTGCAGCTATCACAGCTCCAAGTCACTTTGAATAAGTCTCTATGAGCTATGAGCTTGCCACATCTTACCACTGGTATTTTTGCCCATTCCTCCTTCCAAAACTGCTCCTTCAAGTTGGATGGTTTGCGCTTGTGAACAGCAATCTTTAAGTCTGACCACAGACTTTCTATTGGATTGAGGTCTGGGCTTTGACTAGGCCATTCCAACACATATACATGTTTCCCCTTAAACCACTCAAGTGTTGCTTTAGCAGTGGGTTTGGGGTCATTGTCCTGCTGGAAGGTGAACCTCCATCCTAGCCTCAAATCACACAAAGAGTGGTACAGGTTTTGCTCAAGAATATCCCTGTATTTAGCACCATCCATCATTCCCTCAACTCTGACTAGTTTCCCAGTCCTGACTGCTGAAAAACATCACCACAGCATGATGCTGCTACCACCATGTTTCACAGTGGGGGTGGTGTTCTTTGGGTGATGTGTTGGGTTTGCGCCAGACATAGGGTTTTCTTTGATGGCCAAAAAGTTAAATTTTAGTCTCATCAGACCAGAGCACCTTCCTCCATACATTTTGGGAGTCTCCCACATGCCTTTTCGCAAACTCAAAACGTGCCATTTTGTTTTTTGCTGAAAGTAATGGCTTTCTTCTGGCCACTCTGCCATAAAGCCCAACTCTATGGAGCGTACGGCTTATTGTCGTCCGATGTACAGATACTCCAGTCTCTGCTGTGGAACTCTGCAGCTCCTCCAGGGTTACCTTAAGTCTCTGTGCTGCCTCTCTGATTAATGCCCTCCTTGCCCGGTCCGTGAGTTTTGGTGTGCGGCCGTCTCTTGGCAGGTTTTCTGTTGTGCCATGTTCTTTCCATTTGGTTATGATAGATTTGATGGTGCTCCTAGGAATCATCAAAGATTTGGATATTTTTTTATAACCTAAACCTGACTTGTACTTCTCAGCAACATTGTCCCTTCCTTGTTTGGAGAGTTCCTTGGTCTTCATGTCAGTGTTTGGTTAGTGTTGCAGCCTCTGGGGCCTTTCAAAAAGGTGTGTATATGTAATGACAGATCATGTGACACTTAGATTGCACACAGGTGGACATCATTTCACTAATTATGTGACTTCTGAAGGTAATTGATTGCACCAGAGCTTTTTATGGGCTTCATAACAAAGGGGGTGAATACATACGCACATGCCAATTATCATTTTTTTATTTCTGAAAAATAGTTTTATGTATATATTTTTCTAATTTTACTTCACCAACTTAGACTATTGTGTTCTGATCCATCACATATAATTCAGATTAAAAAAACATTGAACTAAAGGCTGCAATGTAACAAAATAGGTAAAAAGCCAAGGGGGGTGAATACTTTTGTAAGGCACTGTAAATGCCACCACATTCATTTATGTGCCCCAACAAGGTTTATGCCATAAAGTGCTAGTATGCACCGCAAAACTTATGGCAAAGCGTAATTGAACAAGCTAAAGTTAGAGGCTGATTGGCTACCATGCACATCTACACCAGATTTTGTACTCTCCGGTTTTAATAAATCCCCCCTTACAGTCTAGATCACCCACATTCAGAGATTCAAGGTCTTTCCTCCCTATTCTTCCAACACAGATGATGCTGCTATGGGCAGGATCCCCCCCAGCCCTCCATCTTTGCTGTAGAACCCCTGCACCCTTTATAATAAGATCTGTATGTGTACCTTTTTTACTAATAAAAATTATTTTTCCTCTTAGTTCCCGGACAAGCTGTCGGTGCCGCAGCGAGCAGTAACACATCGGTGAATTCTCTGTTTGTGAGCTGGACCGCACCACAAGGAAAAGTGTCTAATTATACCGTCACTATAACAGAATATGTCAATAACACAATGCAGACTGGCACAATACAACCTAACATGATGCAAGTAAATTTTACTGGATTATTACCAGGAAGAGTCTACAATGTAACAATAGTGACAGTCAGCAGTTCCTGCAGCCAGGCAGCCCCTTCACTGTCACAGGCCACATGTAAGTATGATTAAGGTCATGTGTCTTCAATGAATATAGTATAGTGATCCTCTGCGCTATTATATAGTGAATGTGATAACAATAAATCCTAACTGGATACCCAGAATTGCTGCAAAACCTAGTGATTTCACAAATACATGTGCATAAGTAAGTGAATAAAATGATTTTGCGCTATTCCATGCTATGTGATTAAAAACAATGTGATATACCGTATTTATCGGCGTATAACACGCACCGGCGTATAACACGCACCCCAATTTAGGAGGGAATTTTAAAGAAAAAAAAACTTTTAGGAGGGAAGTTGAAGGGAAAAAAACTTACATTTAAATGCCCATCATTGCAGCCTTCTCAGTGCAGCCTTGCCCCAGTGCAGCCATGTCAGTGCAGCCTTGTCAGTGCAGCCTTCCCCAGTGCAGCCTTGTCAGTGCAGCCATGTCAGTTCAGCCTTGTCAGTGCAGCCATGTCAGTGCAGCCATGTCAGTGCAGCCATGTCAGTGCAGCCTTGTCAGTGCAGCCTTCCCCAGTGCAGCCTTCCCCAGTGCAGCTTTGTCAGTGCAGCCTTGCCCCAGTGCAGCCTTGCCCCAGTGCAGCCTTCCCCAGTGCAGCCTTGCCCCAGTGCAGCCTTCGATCCCCTGTCCCTGCTTCCTGGGCTTCAAAATCGCCGACCGCAATTTGAAAATGGCGCCGCCGACGCCGAAATACACAGAGCCGGTCCTCGGCTCTTTCCGGCGGCTCTCGTTCACTTTCGGCTCCACTCGTAGTCCTGAGCGGAGCTATCCGAGTAGGTTCGGATAGCTCCGCTCGGGACTACGAGTGGAGCCGAAAGTAAACGAGAGCCGCCGGAAAGAGCCGAGGACCGGCTCTGTGTATTTCGGCGCCGGCGGCGCCATTTTCAAATCGCGGTCGGCGATTTTTAAGTTTTGACAGCTCGGGATCGGCGTATAACACGATGTGACGTAACGTGATGTGTCGTAATTTGAATGACAATTGCATGGTCATGCTACACTGTACCCAAAAATTTTGGTGGCACTGACAGGTGGCACTGATGGGCAGCACTGATGTTGAGGTACTGACAGGTTTTACTGCTGGGCACTGAGATGGGCACTGACTGGCACTGTGGTGGGCACTGCTTAGCACTGATATGGGCACTGATTGGCACTTTGATGGGCACTGTAAGCTGTGTTTTTATGGGGCACTGACTGACAGCTTATGGGCGCATTTTAAAAGGTGTTGTGGCACTTCTGAGAGGGCTGTGCTGATAATCAATGTGCTGATTATCAGCACAGACCCCCCTCTGACAGGGAGAGCCACCGATCGGCTCTCCCTGTCACTGCGAACCGAGACATGCCATATACCGGCACTTCCTGGTTCACGCGATGATCAGCTGTGATGGATCACAGCTGATTATGTGGTAAGAAGCCTCTGACAGAGGCTTCCTATCATGATCGGAGATGCGGGGTGTCAGATTGACACGCTGCACTCGCGAGCGCCTTGCTGCGTGCCCCCACGGGTGCGCGCCCGCATGTTATCCTGCTGGATGTCATATGACGCCTAGTCAGGATAACGGAACCACTTTCCGGCCGTCATTTTGCATACGGTGGGCGGGAAGTGGTTAAATAAATTGGTTTGGTTATGTTAATGCACTATTGGAGGCTTGTCTGTTTACCTTACCTCCACACATGGTCCTGGACCTTCTGAGAGAGGATCTGCGGAGGAGTTTTCCGGCATGAAGGAATAGCTTATCCCTAATAATACACAAGGCTTACATTCTGTGGATATAAGGTGAGAGTTCTGTGAGCACTGAGGTGTTGGTGGCGGCACATAGACTCTCTGAAGTTTTATTAAGAAGGTTATTGATTCTATTCATTGAAGGACTGCACATTGATCACAGTGTTTATATTTGGATCATAATATTATTGAATTGGGAATTGATTATTTTTATTGATTTATAACCATCACTGGACTTTTTTATTGTAAGATTTCAGTTCACATTTATATCACATTGTTTATTTAATCACATAGAATGGAATAGCGCAAAATCATTTGTCCATGTTAAACAAAAAAAATAGCAAATGTGCGCCATTTCACTGAATGGTACAGAAAAAAGTTTTGTTTAAAGGACAAATATGACAAAAAGGTATTGTATGATTATAATGCTATTAATTTAATAATGATATTCTACATATGCTTTTGTTTTTAATTCCACATATCCATTATTTAGACTTTTCTCCATATACAGTTACATAGTTACATAGTAGGTGAGGTTGAAAAAAGACACAAGTCCATCAAGTCCAACCTATGGACTTGATGGACAGTTTATCTGGAAAGTATTCACAGCACTTTACTTTTTCCACATTTTGTTATGTTACAGCCTTATTCCAAAATGGATTACATTCATTATTTTCCTCAAAATTCTACAAACAATCTCTCATAATGACAACGTGAAAGAAGTTTGAAATCTTTGAAGATTTATTAAAAATAAAAAACAAATAAATTATATGTACATACGTATTCACAGGCTTTGCCATGACACTCAAAATTGAGCTCAGGTGTATCATATTTCCACTGATCATCCTTGAGATGTTTCTACAACTTGATTGGAGTCCACCTGTGGTAAATTCAGTTGATTGGACATAGTTTGGAAAGGCACAAACCTGTCTATATAAGGTCCCACAGTTAACAGTGCATGTCAGAGCACAAACCAAGCCATGAAGTCCAAGGACTTATCTGTAGGCCTCCGAGACAGGATTGTATGGAGGGACAGATCTGGGGAAGGGTACAGAAACATTTCTACAGCATTGAAGGTCCCAATGAGCACAGTAGCCTCCATCAGATGTGAATGGAAGAAGTTTGGAACCACCAGGACTCTTCCTAGAGCGGGCTGACCGGCCAAACTGAGCGATCGGGGAGAAAGACCTTAGTCAGGAAGGTGACCAAGAAACCAAAGATCACTCTGACAGAGCTCCAGCATTTCTCTGTGGAGAGAGGAGAACCTTCCAGAAGAGCAACCATCTCTGCAGCACTCCACCAATCAGGCCTGTCTGGTAGAGTGGCCAGACGGAAGCCACTCCTCAGTAAAAGGCACATGACAGCCCACCTGGAGTTTGCCAAAAGGCACCTGAAGGACTCTCAGACCATGAGAAACAAAATTCTCTGGTCTTATGAAATAAAGATTGAACTCTTTGGCCTGAATGGCGAGTGTCACGTCTAGAGGAAACCAGGCACTGCTCATCACCTGGCCAGTACCATCCCTACAGTGAAGCATGGTGATGGCAACATCATGTTGTGGGAATGTTTTTCAGCAGCAGGAACTGGGAGACTAGTCGGGATTGAGGGAAAGATGAATGCAGCAATGTACAGAGACATCCTTGATGAAAACCTGCTCCAGAGCGCTCTGGACCTCAGACTGGGGCAAAGGTTCATCTTCCAAAATGACAACGACCCTAAGCACACAGCCAAGATAACAAAGGTGTGGCTACATGACAACCCTGTGAAAGTCCTTTGGGGCCCAGCCAGAGCCCAGACTTGAACCCGATTGAACATCTCTGGAGAGATCTGAAAATGGCTGTGCATCGATGCTCCCCATGCAACCTGATGGAGCTTGAGAGGTCCTGCAAAGAAGAATGGGAGAAACTGCCCAAAATAGGTGTGCCAAGCTTGTAGCATCATACTCAAAAAGACTTGAGGCTGTAATTGGTGCCAAAGGAGCTTCACCAAAGTATTGAGCAAAGGCTGTGAATACTTATGTACTCTATATTAAATTTGTTTCATTTTTTATTATTAATAAATTTGCAAAGATTTCATCTAAACCTCTTTCACGTTGTCATTATGGGGTATTGTTTTTAGAATTTTAAGGAAAATAATGAATTTAAACAATTTTGGAATAAGGCTCTAACATAACAAAATGTGGAAAAAGTGAAGCACTGTGAATACTTTCCGGAAGCACTGTTCATGCAGACCCGGCTGAAAAAAGTGACAGGAGTTGGGACAAAGGTTTTTTTTTTTTAACTTTTTATTATTAGAACGAAAAGGTGGCCATTGTGAACACCCCTACCATCGTATTCCTTCAAAGCAGATGATTTTTCTTCCATCTCATTGGTTTCTTTTTTTTTCTTACATTGTTATATTTTGAAGTGATTAAAGCGGAACTTCACCCAAAAGGGGAAGTTCTGCTTGTTTGTATCCTCCCACCCCTTCACTGCCACATTTGGCACTTTTTTTTGGGGGGGGGGGGGGAGCAAGTACCTTTCTGAGTGGAAGTTCAGCCCACCTCCTCCACACATCACAGGTCCCAGAATACTGCGGGACCATTTGCAAAGCGCAGCGTGGCTCGTGCATGGATTGTAAGAAACTGGCAGTAAAGATGCCGGCGTATGGAACGAAAGCTGAATGAAGAATCGGCTTGGGTGAGGACATCGTTGGATCCCTGGACAGGTAAGTGTCCTTATAATAAAAGTCAGCAGCTACAGTATTTGTAGCTGCTGACTTTTAATTTTTTGGGGGAGACTGGAGCTCCTTTTTAATATTAAATATAACTTTTGGGGAGCAGGTAGAGAGATCTGTGTGTCTGTCACAGCCACCATAGAACAGAGAACTGATGACTCCTAATTAACAAAGGGGCTTGCATGTGCTCCATTTTTTATGTTTAGAAGTGGTGTAAGCATTATGCTTGCACCACTCTTTGTTAATTCAGCCCATTATATGTATTCTTTTTATAGCAGATACATTTTCTTCCATCTCACTCATTTTTTTCCTAACATTGTTTTATCTCCAAACAGATCCCACCCCACCGGGCAGCATAAACTTTACTATGATAGGAACTAAGGATGTCACCTTATCTTGGGGAGATCCAGTAAATATGACCGGAGTGGTGAAGTCATATAATATCACTTATTGGAATTCTTCTTCTCCTTCAATCATTTCTGGAACTCTGATAAGCAACACAACATATGTCACCCTTCAAAACTTGATATCGGGGACTAATTACAGTGTCTCTGTGGTGACGGTCATACCCTGGGGGTATCAGAGCACATCTGTAATTGGATCAGTCTGTACAAGTAAGTTTTTGCTCCTTGAGCCTAGGTTCACACTTGTGTGATGTGGGAACCAGAGCGATTACATCGCCGGTTCCCACATCGCACCCCTCCCGCATGCAATTCACACTGCCCTCTGCAAACCGCTGCAGGTGTCAATACATTGTTAATGACACCCCCAGATCGGTTCACAGATCGCAGTATGAACTGTGAACTTGCACAGGAATCGGATCACATAGGTGAGAACACCCATGCGATCCGATTTCAGTGCGGGGGGGAGTCCTTGCACCGTTTTTTGTGCAAATTCAATGCGAGTTCAGCCATACAACTGTATGGCTGAACTCACATTGCACAGACATTGCATGCAAATGGCCCCAGTGACCCGCAGTGCAGGTACAAATCACATGCAATGTCTGTGTTTGCACAAATGTGAACATAGCCTTAAAAGCTATATTCAAAAAGTGTTACAGTATTTTGAAAAAGTCTTGTGAGTGCCCAGATTCTTGACTGACCCCCTCCCCCCCATTTGCTCAAGAGGCAAAAGTTACCAAGCAAAGATATATCTGACCTTGCTGCCGAACACTGGTTCATCCCGCTGACTTTCAACTCATTACAGAAGAGAGTAGTGCCATGGAGGTCAGCAGGAGGAACCAGCTGAACTATGCTTAAATATTAGGAAATCATCCTTTTAGCTGGGAAACAACACTTTCCGGAGGGTTTGTCTCCTGGGTCCCCCACAACTCATACTGGTTCATACTGCTAACCTCCACATCTTTACCGAAGGTCAGCAGGAGAAGCCAGTAAGAGCTGTGGAGAACCCAGAAGTTTGACACAACCAGAAGTGTTGGTTTCCCAGTGGACTTTAGAAGATGATCTTACAGCATCAGAGTGGTGTTCAATGGTGCGGGCAGTGGGAAAGATAAGTATTTAGAGTCATCACTTATAAGGCTACTTTCACACTGAGGCGGGCGGTCGCTGGCGGTAAAGCAGCGCTATATTTAGTGCCGCTTTACTGTCGTTCTAGCGGCGCTATTCGGCCGCTAGCGGGGTGGTTTTAATCCCTGCTAGCGGCCGAAAAAGGGTTAAAACCGCCCGCAAAGCGCCGATACAGTGGTACTTTTCTGCCGGCTTTGCAGTGCTGCACAATTGTTTTCAATGGGAAGGGGCGCTTTAGGAGCAGTAAATACACCGCTCCTATAGCGCTGCAAAAATGCGGCTTGCAGGACTTTTTTGACAATCCTACAAGCGCACCGCTCCACAAAGCAAAGGGAGAAAGAAGATTCGCAGTCCAAGGACCTCGACTATGGAACGCTCTTCCGACCCACATCCGCATGGAAGAAAACCATCAGGCCTTCAGGAAAAAACTAAAGACCTTCCTTTTCTAAGAAGCTGGCAACAGAGAACGCATTCTAGCGCCTTGAGGCGATTCAGTTCGCATTTGCAGCGCTCTACAAATCCTTCATTCATTCATTCATTCATTCATTCATTCAGTGTGAAAGCCCTCGGGGGCTTTGCAGGCGCAAGCAGCTCTTTCAGGGCGCTATTTATTAGCACTTTAGCGCCTGCAAAGCGCCTCAGTTCGAAAGCAGCCTAAGTGTTCATTTTTTTTTTTTCGATAACTCTTGTACAGTGACAGGGTCCCTTGGTGAATAATGACCTATGTACATTGGTAAGGCTCCAAGGTTTCTTTATCCTCTCTCTCTGCTCTAGAAGGGGAAGGAGACCTTGCATGTCTTATTATAAGACAGATGACTTTTAGAGCTAGTTTATATTGTTGCTTTTTAGGTCTCATACACACGGGTGCCTGCGGCTGTACAATGTACAATTTGGGTGTATTTCTCCAACCAGAAACTACAGATGCTGCCTACAACCTGCCCATAGTTATTAATGGCTGCACATGGATATACGCCAGTACTTGCGTAAACACACATTGCATTTTTTGTTCCTAGCTATGTCTATGTGCAAGCAGAGCACTAGTAGGGTAATGGGGAAAGGACCATATAAAAACTTTAGCTACCTAGGCTTAAGCTGTAAGACTGCATTCACACCTGAACCGATAAATTAAAATATATGTGGCACTACCCCACTAAATAGACAATAACCAATAATCCAAAGGAAAGTGATAAATAAATAAAGGAAAAATAATCAACAGTACTAGCACAATGATGAACTGTAAACACTGACAGTGCTAACGTGCAACAAGGCAATGAAGTGAATCTAAAAGTCCAATATGCATGGAAATGAATACCATATGAACATACCCTGTTTCCCCGAAAATAAGACCTAGTGTGATTGTCGGTGATGGCTGCAATATAAGCCCTACCCCTTTAAGGAGCCCTAGTTAAAGTCCTTGTAGGTCTTATTTTCAGGGTAGGGCTTATTTTCGGGGAAACAGGGTAGGACTTATTTGGGGGGTAGGGCTTATATTGCAGCCATCACCGACAACCACGCTAGGTCTTATTTTCGGGGAAACAGGGTAGCAAGGAAAATAATAGAAATGCGTGAACTAAGAAATAATGAAGTATCCAAAATAGTAGATAAGGTATAAAAAAGTCAAAAATACAATCCAAAAACGCATAAGATGCGACTAATTATTGACATCCAAAATCTTCTAAAGAAAGAAGTGCAAGTGCAATATAAAGCATAAATATCAGTGTGAAACAATAACATAGTAATGAGAAATATACACTAACAATGCTAGCGTGCAACAAAGCAGTGAGGTAAAGCAGGTCCTAAAGTGCAATGTGCAAAAAAGTGAAGACCATATCAAGCGATGTAGCTAAACTCTGTGAACTACTAAATAGTGAAACCAAAAAATATAACAAATGAAAATAAAAAATGCAATCCCAAATCGCATAAGGTGCGACTAAATAAGGGCATCCAAAAACTACTGCAAATGAAAGTGCAAGTGCAATGATAAGCATAGAAAGCAGTGTGCAGCAAAAGCTACATAAACTGAAAAAAGGAGTCCAAAATAGAAACAGTTCAAGATCGCATGTAGTGCAATTCCCGGTGTCAGCCCAGTGCAATCTTCTACAGATGGTGCAAAAGTGCAAGTGCCAGATAACTAATAGGTAGGTCCAATCTTGTTCCAGGGGTGCAGCAATAGTTTCCCCAGCCTCTCACCTGAAGTTGCGGCCCCCAATGGGCTGAATCGAGCATATACCGACAGGCGGTGGGATGATAACTTGGGGATTAGGACCTGCTTTACCTCACTGCTTTGTTGCACGCTAGCATTGTTAGTGTATATTTCTCATTACTGTGTTATTGTTGCACACTGATATTTATGCTTTATATTACACTTGCACTTCTTTCTTTAGAAGATTTTGGATGTCGATAATTAGTCACATCTTATGCGTTTTTGGATTGTACTTTTGCCTTTTTTGTACCTTATCTACTATTTTGGATACTTCATCATTTATTAGTTCACACATTTCTATTATTTTCCTTGCTATGTTCATATGGTATTCATTTCTATGCACATTGCACTTTTAGATTCACTTCATTGCCTTGTTGCACGTTAGCACTGTCAGTGTTTACAGTTCATCATTGTGCTAGTACTGTTGATTATTTTTCCTTTACTTATTTATCACTTTCCTTTGGATTATTGGTAATTGTTTATTTAGTGGGGTAGCGCCACATATATTTTTATTTATCATCTTTTGAGTTATGTGGGTACACTTTTTGATGTAGACGGCTTCCCCTTGTTATATTGGTGAGTTTGGTTTCTTGCGCATTAGTTATATTTTCTGTTTATTCACACCTGAGCGTTTCGTTTTCAGGCAGAAAGTCGTGCGTTTTTACCACGATTTTGCAGCGATTTGTACCACTTTTTTTGCTGCGATTTTGCACAGGTCAAAAGGTCACCAATGTAAAAAGGTGAAAAACGCCTGTAATCTGCCCAAAAAGAAGCTGGTGTACTTTTTTGAGCTTGAGGCGCTTTGCTTTAGGTGACAAAATGCTTAGATGGGCCATTGAAATGGGATTTTGCTTGTTGGGCGTTTTTGGGGCTTTTTTTCAGGTGTTTTACAAGCGTTTTACGACCTGAAAGCGCTTAGGTGTGAATGCAGCCTAAAGTTACAATATGATGTTAACAACGTGAAGCACAACCATACAATACGATTTTCTGAATAGGGGAGGGAATGAACAAAGACAAAAAGAGGTCACCATATCTACTTAGCTTATCGCTGTTATTAAAGATAATGATGAAGATGATAACTCTTTTTTCTTTAGCAGTGTTTTTCTACTGCCGATTAAATAACATTGTAACTTCAACATCACACTCTGAATGTAACAATTCTTACTCTGGTTATTAATATTACTTTTTCCTTTATCCACAGAACCATTATCTGTGACATTACCGCAGATTGTTGCCAAAACTACCAATTCTATATCCCTGACCTGGACACAACCAAACGAGTATCAGAGCTCATACACCTACAGGGTGCTGACCAATGTAACCTCATCATCTACACTGATAAATAATACAATCGTGAGCAGTGCATCGGCTACAATAGGAAATCTGACAGCGGGAGAGACCTATACATTCACTGTATATACAATATCTGCCTGCAACATACAATCAGCCCCCGTGTCTATAACTGACTGCACACGTAAGTACTGTTGAACAGGAAAAGCAACTTATAAATGTCTTTGCCAACAAATGCTCCAGTCCTTGTCTGTCAAATTTCCCGCAAGAAGTTCCCGTTATTCACAACACCCAATCTGATACTCCCCATCATTATCACATTCTGGAGGTGTAAAAGTGAAAAGCTGATTTGTTGCCACCAGTAAAAAGAACAGTCTTTGTTTCAGATGCAATAAATCGATACAAGCGTCTCAAAGTGGTTGTAAAGGATTTTTTTTTTAAAATAACAAACATGTCTATACTTACCTGCTCTGTGCAATATAACTGCACAGAACGGCCCGATCCTCCTGTTCTGGGGTCCTCCGCTGGCCTGTAATATAGAATTACACCCCTCGTTTATAACTGATAGACATGTGCATGACAAAAAAAATGTGTTTTGTTTAGTTTAGATTCATTAACCACTTGCTTACTGGGCACTTAAACCCCCCTCCTAGCCAGACCAATTTTCAGCTTTCAGCACTGACGCACTTTGAATGACAATTGCGCGGTCATACAACACTGTACCCATATGAAATTTTTATTATTTTTTCACCACAAATAGAGCTTTCTTTTGGTGGTATTTGATCACCTCTGCAGTTTTTACTTTTTGTTAAAAAAATGTAAACTCTGAATTTTTTTTTTTTATTTTTTAAATTTTTTTATATTTTGTTATAAAAAATTTAAAACAGGTAATTTTTCTCCTTCATTGATGAGGCAGTAGTGATGGGCACTGATAGGCAGCAGTGATGGGCACTGATGGGTGACAGTGATGGGCACTGATCAGTTACACTGATAGGCAGCACTGCTAGGTGGCACTGATTGGCACTACTGGTGGGCACTGATAGCTGGCACTTGTGGGCATTGATAGGTGGTACTTTTGGGCATTGATAGGTGACACTTGTGGGCACTGTTAGGTGGCACTGTGGGCATTGTTAGCTGGCACTATTAGGTGGCACTGATGAGGCAGATGTGCCTCTTCCACTTCGGGACCGATGTCCCTCACATCTGAGCCGGTGATCGGCTTTTTTTTCTACTCACGCTATGAATGCGGCAAAGTGAACAAACAAAAGAAAATTCTTCATCAAGTGATTACAATGACTCTTTAAATTACCTTTGGCTTAACAAAAACAGTGTTATTTCAAAATGGTCCTCTAATAACACACACAATCTTTGATTTTAGAAATATGTTTACAGTTTGAATGGAATTAAATGTAAAATTTGATTTGAATTTCAATTTGAATTTTGGAAATTCGGCCAAATTTATTTTTATTCGGCGCGGTCGGTAAACTTTGTTAATACTGTAGCTCGAAACGAACTGCACATGTCTAATAACTGACTGTACCCATAAGTACTGCCAAACGGAAAATTTAACTTTTTAAACTATTGCCAAGGGGGCAGGGGCGAGCTGCGGCTTGCTATTGCACTTGTCGAGGTGGAGGAGCCAGGAGAAACGGTGGGGGACCCAAGAAGAAGAGGAGGATCGGGGCTGCTCTGTGCTAAAACACTGCACAGAGCAGGTTAGTATATGTTTATTACTTTTTTTTTTGTAAGAAATCCAAACCTTTAATGTCACTTTAATGTATTAACTCTGTCTGTAGTCTGAGAACTAACATTTCCTATGAAGAAACTACATATTCCACAATCCCTGGGTCTCTCAGTCTAGTGTCACTCAATTACCGGAGAGATCACCATGCAGTCTTTCAGCACATTAGCACTCCCACATTTGTTATACAACACAGAGGAAATATAGAAATAGGAAGAAAGGGCTGTAGGCATGAAGCCTTGGAACTTTAAAGGTGTCAATGTCAAAAATTATAACCACTGGTTCAAACCATATTGGAACAAAAGAGGAATTTTTTTATTACAATTAAGTTTAAAAAAAAGCCTATTGATAGGCCATACATAGTACAACACTTTCCAAAAAAGTTAATAAAGTGCAAACAACAATTTATGATACAGATACCACTTTTTTTCTCAACATGTTTCGCTCTGTGGAGCTTCTTCAGGAGATCATGTGGTACCATTTGTAAGACTGAAATTTACATAAAGAAAGAAAAAACATCAGTACAGAATAAAATGTAAACACATTTGATAGCAGAGACAACTCTTATAAGTCGAAATATCAATTTTATAAAATATTGAATGAGATTTTGAAAGGTCATTATTTATTTAATTTGTGTTAAATTGATGTTTAATTAAGAAATTAAACAAAAAATGAATAGAAAATAAAATAAACTAAATAGAATGAAATAAAATAAAACAAAACAAACTATAGCCTTACCAAGAAACAATACTCATAAAATGAAGCTGGAAATTTGCCAGATAATGAAAAGGTTAATCCCTAAGTTAACCCCCTCTCGTTGATATTCCTGGATCACCGGTTTGCTTGCAGAGGCAATACTTCTATAATCAAAGTTTTATATATTGACCTAACTGAAAAAGACAGGACGCATATGGTTGAAAAAATAAATAAATATTTGAATATTTAAATTTTTTGAAAAGAAAAAGTTAATTGATTGTATTCAATCAAAAATCATTATATTATTAAGATTTTACCTGGACAAACTTTAGATGATAGAATCAATTGTGATAACATAAGACATCCTGGGTGTTTAATTGGACAGGAACACCAGCCATAGCATGTTATAAGAAGAAAACCTCAATATGGGGGAGAAGTAGGGACGGTCTGGAAAGGGAGGAATCAAAGTCAGCCTACATTTGAGTCCAGCACATTAGCCATATATATAGCCCAGTAACATGAGATTTAATTTAAATTTAGTTAAAACAAAAACCGCTTTGGGTAGGGGAATAGTGGATAGGACGATCCAAAAGTTAGCATTAGAATGGAGCTGCCTACCTTGCAGAAGTATTTCAAGCTTTCAGTGAGGTGAGGAGGAGAGATCCTTCCCTCCTACCTCTGTGGTGTCCAGCAGAGAAATGACAGGGAGAGAAAGAAAATCTCCCTGTTTAAATATTGCACTCTGGTGCGGCCGGCGTCTGACGTCACCGCCGCTACGCAGACGTTCATAAGGTCGCTCTGCGCATGCGCACACATTAGGTCAAGTGGCGTCATGGGCTGTTAAAGCATACAGCTGTCGATCACCATTTTAGAAATGGTTTTACCCTCGCATGATGGGAGGGGGGCTGGCGTGACTCAGAGGGATAAATGCTGGTAATACAGACATAAATCACTACATGAGTGAGCCAGATTGCAAAGGAATTAGATAAAGGTATATTTGAAAGTGTGATGCATAACGCAGGGAGCCAGAAGAGGCATTTGGAGACGAGGCCATTGATTACAAACCAACATTCAGACAAATGCCTGGGTGTCCGTGCAAGTTTAAAAAGGGGCGATCCAGGATAGAGGAGGGGCTAAAACATAAAGGAAATATTCAGTATGTGAAAAAGTTCATAGATAGATAAATTAATAATGGCATAAAAAGATATGTTTCATAATCAAAAATATTGTTGGGGAGGTAAGTGATCAAAAGGAAATAAATATCATATAATAAATAAATAATAAAGAAAAAATGAAAATAAAATAGTAAATAATGAAAAATAAATAAATACAGCAAATATATATATATATATATATATATATATATATATATATATATATATATACATACTACAAAAAATTATGGCAAACACAAAAATACAAAAAATTGACCCAAAAAGAAAAAGAAGAAACATATTTTTACTTTTTTACTTTTTTTCACAGAAAAGGTTTGTAGCTTAAAGCATCATTTAGACCTGGGGCTTTTAAAGCATCTAAATTTGAAATCCATTTAGCCTCACGCTGTAATAGGATTTGGTCGTAGTTGCCACCCCTTTCTCCTGGGGGAGCATGTTCTAAGGCTACAAAGCGCATCATGGTGTCATCGAATTTGTGAAAGAAGCCCATATGGCGGCTAATGGGCGTCTCCATTCTTTTTTTGCACACAAGGGAAACATGATCCCGTATACGGTGAAAAAATGGGCGCTTTGTTTTGCCCACATAAAAGGCGTCACAGCCACAGGTCATTAGGTAGACAATACCAACTGACTGACATGTGACTGAGAATTTAGGAGAATACAGACGGCCATTGGGAAGGGCGATGGTGCGTGTTGCATGGATGTACCTGCAGAAACCATATTTGTGGCATGGTCGTGTGCCTCTGTTTACACTGGTAGAAATGAGAGATGGATCATGATGACTATGAACAATCTTGTCCTTACTGGACTGTGATCGTCTGAAGGTTATTTCTGGATGGTTTTCTAAATGTTTTGAGACCCGTGGATCCCCCATTAGGAGGTACCAATATTTCTGCATTAGTTCCCGTACTTGTTTGTGTTGTCCCGAGAATCTAGTGATCATTCTTAGTTTGGATGAGGGTGTAAGAGTTTTTTGACCATGAATGAGATCCGATCTGTTTTGTTTTTTGGCCCTGGCGTATGCTTTTTTTAGACTTTTGTTACTATAGCCGCGGATCTTAAGGCGATGTTGTAGAGCCTTGGCTTCTTTTTCAAAATGACTACTATTGCTGCAATTTCTTCTGAGGCGAAGATATTGCCCATAGGGAATGTTCCTTTTTAATGATGAGGGATGAGAGCTGGCGGCATGGAGAAGGGAGTTACCCGCCGATGGCTTGCGATATAGAGTGGTACCGATAGTTCTATCCTTGTTGACAAAAATTTGAATGTCCAGGAAGGTCAGCTTGTCTTGGCTCGCTTCCATGGTGAAGCTGAGGTTATATTGATTAACCTTTAAGCTTTCAAAAAACATGAGTAGGTCAGGATGACTCCCCAACCAGATGAAAAAAATATCATCTATATATCTTCGCCAGATCGGTATCTGTTCAAAAAAACCCTGTGTATTGTCATCAAAAAACAAGTCCCGCTCCCACCCCCCCAGATACAGGTTCGCATAGGAAGGAGCACATTTAGTTCCCATAGCTACACCCTGTATCTGGAGGTAGTAGGAACGTTCAAAAATAAAAATGTTGTTATGCAAAATGAATCGCAAAAGGTCAAGAATAAATTGATTATAGGCTGGAGAGGGCTCTCTGTCGAGGGAGATAAAGCCCTCTACAACTCCAACCCCCTTAGTGTGGGGGATGGAGTTATAGAGGGCCTCCACATCCAAGGACACCAACCAGGCCTCCTCAGGTAGAGCCAAGCCATCCAGAGCTCGCAAGAGATCTCTGGTATCTTGTAAGTATGATGCTAGATCTTCCACAAAAGGTCTGAGATGGTCATCAACCAATTGGCTAGCCTTTTCGGTCAGGCAGCCATTCCCTGACACTATAGGGCAGCCAGGGGGATCATTAAGATCCTTGTGGATTTTGGGACATGCATAAAAAGTGGGTGTACGTGGAAAAGGGACATTAAGGAATTGCCAGGTGTTCTTGTTGATAAGACCTGGATGGTAAGCTGAGCCTATAAGTTCTCTATAGCGGATGGTCATATGTTGTATATGAACCTCCGATATTCGTTTGTACCAGTCTCGATTATTCAACAGTCGTTTCACCATGGTCACGTACTGTTGGCAGTCCATAATGACCAAGTTCCCCCCCTTGTCAGATGGTTTTATGATTAACTGTTTATTGTTCTGTAGAGAGGATAGAGCTTCTAATTGGGAAGGGGTTAAGTTAGAGTCGTGTAGTCCCTTCCATTTAGTTTTTTTGATGGCTTTAGTTATTTGTTGGGTAAAGGCCCAAACATTGGGGTTTCCCTGTAGGGCAGGAAAGGTTTTTGATTTTGGTCTATATTTGTCAGACTTCCACGTAGCAGACAGGTGAACCCGATGTAGCAGGGGGAGGCCTCCCTTACGTATCTGGTTACCGGCCCCTGGTAGTATGGACAGTAGGCATGGGAGCACAGAATGGTATGAGAGCCTGGCGGGTTAGCTGCAGGAAGATCCCGGGAAGATGGTTATGGAGATCACCAGTCAACTGAAGCACAGGCAGTGGATGCAGAGCAGGAGTGGAGCAGGCAGGTCGGGTCACAGGCAGAGGTCGGCAGCAGGCGGGCAACGCAGTACAGAGGAGCAGGCAGGTTCGTAGTCAGGACAGTCCGGGATCAGTGGCAGGCAGCAAGCAAGGAGAATCAGAGACAGGCCGGTGGTCAGGAGATCAGGTACAACAGGAAACAGGAAGCAGGAAGCAGGTGCAGGGATACAGGGAGCTGAAGATCGGACAGCACCGAGCCCCCTGTGCAGATGGCCTAAATAGGCAGGTTGGCGCCAAACACCGGGTGCGCGCCCCCGCACACACGCACACGCCCGCACACCGGCACCCACGGCGGCGCGCACGGGAACGCGCGCGCGCCGACGCGCCCCAACGCACCGCGATGCCCACCAACAGCGCATCTGCACAAGGGAACTCTCTGACAGTGCCCCCCCTCAAGGGCAGCCTCCGGATGTCCAACTGCGCCAATTTGGAAGCGTGGGTACTCCTGAAAGACCTCAGAAGCTCTTCGGCATGTAAGTTGCCCTCTGGCTCCCAGGAGTTGTCCTCTGGTCCGTACCCCGTCCATTTGATCAAGTACTGCAACTGGTTGCGTCTCTTCCTGCAATCCAAGATAGCCTCCACCTCGAATTCTTCCTTGCTATCGACAATTATGGGTTCCGGTGGGTCAGTACTTCGACCAGCAAAGGTGTTGGGTACAACAGGTTTTAACAATGAAATGTGAAAGACCGAATGAATCTTCAGAGTACTAGGTAAGTTGAGTTCATAGGCCACATTGTTAATTCTCTTCTTGACTGAGAACGGACCCAAGAATTTGGGGCCCAATTTCCTTGAAGGGCAGGCCATTCTTATATTGGTCGTGGATAACCAAACCTGGTTGCCAGGTTCCAGGATGAGCTCTCCCCGCCTCTTCCTTTCAAACATCTTCTTATTATACTCTTGGGTCTTAGCCATGGTGTCCTGCAAGAGTTTGTTGTTAGAAAGAAAGAAGTCCATGGTCTCAGAGACCGCAGGGATCGCACATTCAGGTAAAGACCTGGGCAGAAAGGACGGGTGGAAGCCGTAATTGGCAAAGAAAAGGTGTTTGCTTAATGGTCAAATGTAAAGAGTTGTTATAAGAGAACTCAGCGATTGGCAGCAGAGAGACCCAGTCGTCCTGAGAGAAAGATGAAAAACAACGGAGGTATTGCTCCAAAGTTTGATTAGTTCTCTCTGTCTGCCCATTAGTCTGGGGATGGTAAGCGGAGGAGAGTGCCAGCTCAATTTCCAGGGAATCACAGAGAGCCTTCCAGAACCGAGAGGTGAACTGAACACCACGATCAGATATGATGTTCGATGGGACTCCGTGCAACCTAACAATTTCTTTAATGAAGACTCTTGCTGTCTCCATGGCCGAAGGCATGCCCTTCATAGGCAGGAAGTGAGCCATCTTGGTTAACCTGTCTACGACGACAAAGATGGTAGAGAAGCCCTCTGCCTGGGGAAGCTCTACAATGAAATCCATTGACATCATCTTCCACGGTCTTTCCGGGACGGGTAATGGTTTTAGCAGACCCCAGGCTCTAGTCCGGCTATTTTTGTTCCGGGCACAGGTGGTACAAGATTCTACATAGTTCTTGCAGTCGTTCACTAACAGAGGCCACCAAAATGTGCGCTGCACTAACTCCGTCATCTTCAGCACACCGAAATGTCCAGCCATCTTATGATCATGGCAGAGCTCTAGCACTGCCACCCTCAAATCTTCAGGGACTACGATTTTACCCTTGTGCCAAAAAAGACCATCCTGGGCCCTCACCTCCTCCTCGGAACTTGGGGTCCAATTTAAAGAAGCTTGTTTTATGCGGGATAGCAGATCCACTTGGAGTAAAAGAAAATTTCCGGATGGAAGAATGGTGTCCGGATGCACAGGTTTGCCGGAATCAGGGAACATACGAGAAAGAGCATCCGGCTTGGTATTTTTGGAACCAGGTCTGTACGTTATATGAAACTGAAATCTGGAGAAAAATAGAGCCCATCTTGCTTGTCGAGGTTTCAGTCTTTTGGCAGTTCGGAGATACTCCAGATTTTTGTGGTCCGTATAGACCAGGATAGGGTGTGCTGTACCCTCCAGTAAATAACGCCACTCCTCCAAGGCGGATTTAATGGCCAGAAGCTCCCGATTGCCAACATCATAATTTCTCTCCGCTGAAGAGAGTTTGCAGGAGAAAAAGGCCACTGGGTAGAGAAGGGCCTTTGGGCCTTGCCGTTGGGACAGAACAGCTCCGACTGCGACCTCTGAAGCGTCCACTTCAAGAACGAATGGTAGAGCAGGATCTGGGTGTTTTAAGATTGAAGCGGAGGTGAACAGTTCCTTGAGTTTTTCGAAGGCGGATTGTGCCTCAGGGGACCACTGGAATCGATTCCCTTGTCTGGTTATTTCGGTGATGGGGGCAATTATTGTAGAGAAGCCCCTAATGAACTTCCTGTAAAAGTTCGAAAAGCCGATGAACCTTTGAACCCCTTTCTTATCGGAGGGAGCGGGCCACTCCAGAATGGCTGATACCTTCTGCGGATCCATTTTTATACCATCAACAGAAATGATTAGGCCTAAAAACTGGATGCTTTGAAGTTCGAATTGGCATTTTCTGGTTTAGCATAAAGTCCATGCTGCCTAAGACGAGCTAACACATTTCTGACATGCCTGCGATGATCTGAGACTGAGGAGGAAAAGATCAGGATATCGTCTAAATAGACAATAACATATAGATCCAAGAAGTCACGGAAAATGTCATTGACAAAATGTTGGAACGTAGCAGGTGCGTTGCACAGGCCGAAGGGCATGACAAGGTATTCGTAATGTCCGAATCTGGTGCGAAAGGCTGTCTTCCACTCATCTCCTTCACGAATGCGGATCAAGTTGTAGGCACCACGGAGATCTAACTTGGTAAAGATTACTGCGGATCCTAATCTCTGGAAGAGTTCGGGCACTAAAGGTAGAGGGTAACGGTTCTTGATTGTTACTTTGTTCAGTTCCCGATAATCAATACAAGGACGCAAGGAATGGTCCTTTTTCTCCACAAAGAATATACCAGCCCCGGCCGGAGAGGTAAATGGGCGGATAAATCCTTTCTTCAGGTTCTCGTCGATGTATATTTTTAGAGTGTCCAACTCCTGCTCTGCAGGCGGGAAAATCCTCCCAAAGGGAACTTCTGCTCCAGGTAATAGCTTGATTGGGCAATCGTAAAGCCTGTGAGGAGGTAGGGCCTCTGCTCCTTTTTTGCTAAAGACGTCCAGAAAGTCCCAATAGGGTGCAGGGACCACCTGTTGAAGCTCGGATTCAGTGTCTAAACAGAGTAATTGGGTGGACTCAGCAGGATTTGTATGTAAGCAGTGTTGCCGGCAGTAATCAGAAAAGAACTTGACTTCTCCACTGGACCAGTCAATGCTGGGGTTATGGGCCTGTAACCATGGCATCCCCAATATGATGGGAAAAAGGGGAGAGGAGATGGCATCCAGGTGCAGAAGTTCTTGATGGTTAGAGCCCATGGTGGCTAACAAAGGGATGGTTTCCTGCGTGACAGGGCCGGAGCAAAGAGAGGAGCCATCCGCGAGATGTACCGAGAGTCCCCGAAATTTGGACTGGAGAGGAATGTGATGGTTGGCAGCGAAGGTCAGGTCAATGAAACAGCTGCAGGCTCCTGAATCAATTATGACTGTAGCTGGAATAATCTTTCCTGGAAGCTGTAGGGTGATAGAGAGAGCAAGATGATTAACAGGTTTAGAGAGAGCAGATGCACAAATTGAAGAGATAGGCAGCGACTTAAGCGACTTACGTGTCTTGTTTGGGCAAGACCTCACGTAGTGTCCAGGCTCCCCACAGTACATGCAGAGATTGTTAACTCTTCGGCGTTGGCGTTCTTCTGGATTGAGAGAGGGGCGGAGTAGCCCGAGTTGCATTGGTTCGGAGGTATCTGGAACCGGTGTGGCCGGTGCCAGGAAGGACTGGCTGGGAGAGCTTGGAAACTTGGGTAGCATCCAGGTAGGGTGGAATTGGCTGGTAGACCTCTCAGAGCGACGCTCTCTGAGGCGTCGGTCGAACTGGATAGACAGATTGATGAGTTCATCCAAAGTTTGGGGTACACCGACCCGTGCTAACTCGTCCTTCAGGGGATCAGACAACCCCATGCGGAATTGATAATGTAAAGCCGCATCATTCCATCCAGTGTCGGAGCTCCACCGCCTAAATTCCACCACATAGTCCTCTGCGGCTCTACGCCCCTGTTGAAGGGCGTGCAAGGCGGCTTCGGCAGTCGCTGTCACCTGGGGATCCTCATACAACTGGGACATGATGGTAAAGAAAGCATCAAGGTTGTCCAGTGCTCCAGATTTCTGTTCCAGGAGGCGGTGAGCCCAGGTCTGTGGTTCACCAGACAAGAGGGAGATCACAAAGCCCACCTTGGTCGCCTCCAGGGAAAAGGTGCGAGGTTGCAGGGCAAAGTATAGCTCGCAGGCATTGCGGAAGGCCTGAAATTTACTGCGGTCCCCAGTAAATCTTTCGGGTACGGGTACCCTAGGCTCCGGAGGTAGCATAACTACTGAGGGTGCAGATGGCGCTCCGGCCGATGAAGCAGCCTGTGGATGGGTTGGAGCCGACAGGACCTGGACTTGTTCTTCCAACCTTTGTGTAGACTTCCTGGAGGCTCTTCACAGCTTGCGTGAGACCCGCCAGGTGTCTACACAGTTCCTCCGTGGGGGAGGTTCCCTGCTCGGGCTCGGACATGGCTGTCCGATACTGTCAGACTTCCACGTAGCAGACAGGTGAGCCCGATGTAGCAGGGGGAGGCCTCCCTTACGTATCTGGTTACCAGCCCCTGGTAGTATGGACAGGAGGCACGGGAGCACAGAATGGTATGAGAGCCTGGCGAGTTAGCTGCAGGAAGATCCCGGTAAGATGGCTATGAAGATCACCAGTCAACTAAAGCACAGGCAGTGGATGCAGAGCAGGAGTGGAGCAGGCAGGTCGGGTCACAGGCAGAGGTCGGCAGCAGGCGGGCAACGCAGTACAGAGGAGCAGGCAGGTTCGTAGTCAGGACAGTCCAGGATCAGTGGCAGGCAGCAAGCAAGGAGAATCAGAGACCGGCCGGTGGTCAGGAGATCGGGTACAACAGGAAACAGGAAGCAGGAAGCAGGTGCAGGGATACAGGGAGCTGAAGATTGGACAGCACCGAGCCCCCTGTGCAGATGGCCTAAATAGGCAGGTTGGCGCCAAACACCGGGCGCGCGCGCACGCCGACACGCGCCGACACGCGCCCCCGCACACACCCACGCGCCCGCACACCGGCACCCGCGGCGGCGCGCACGGGAACGCGCGCGCGCCGACGCGCCCCAACGCACCGCGATGCCCACCAACAGCGCATCTGCCCAAGGGAACTCTCTGACAATATTCCTTAGGTTGTGAAAAAATAAGGGTTTGGGATTGTGAGTCTAGAGTGGATGGAGAGGTTAAGGATTCGCATTGATCAGAAGCTAGAGACTCCGCCTCTAGTATCTCCTCCTGATCAATGTGTCCTTCGTCCCATAGCTCCATTAGGTCTTCAAGAGCTTTTATGTCTTCTAAGCTGGGAGTCTGAGAAGGGAGTACAGGAGTGGAACTAGGAGTCTGAGAAGAAAGTACAGGAGTGGAGCAAGTGTCAGATAATGAAGTGGGTTTATCAAAAGATATACGAAGAAGTAACTTTCTGGCAAATAAGTTTAAATCCTTAATTAACTCAAATTGATCGATCTTCTGTGTGGGGCAAAAGGATAAACCCAGCTCCAGAACAGAAATCTGATCTGGCGTGAGGGAACAGGATGAAAGATTAACTATTTCAAATCTTTCAGAGTTTTGAGTGATGTTGGCTCCGTGCCTATATTTTTCCTTTGGGTGTGCACCGATTGCGTGAAAATCGGAGGCGGACGAAAATCCGATTGTGTGATGGTGTCCTTAAACGTACTTACTTGCGAAGATGAAGTTTGGTTAGGGAGTGAGTTGGCAAAACCAACGTTAGTAACCGATTCACGGTGATTAGGTGCGGTATTAGTTTTGGCCGTGGTAGCTCGAGTGCTCATCGGAGGTCGTCCGGTGTTGGGAGTGCGTTTGAGAGGATTAGTGAGTGCATTCGCATTACCGTCCGGGTGTTTGGAGGTATCCACGTTTTTTTGATTCAAAGGGCGCTCATTGACCTGTGATGAAAAGGAAAAAGGAGAAGAGGTATCAGAGTCATTAGGTTCCGTATGTGTTTCTTTGAAGGCAGATTTTTTATTATTACGTTTTCTAGATTTATTTTGAATCCAATTGTAAGCTTGATCATTATCATATGCCAGTTTATCTCTCATGTACTTCTTTTCTTTGGTTTTCAGTATGCCTGAGACATAATTTTCTAGTTCAGTATTTAGCATAATTTCACGGTTAAGAAAAAGCTCGCTAGAGACAATGGGATCATTGTCCCTATAGAGCCTCTCGATCTCTTTGTCCAGAGAAACTAGTTCACAGCTAAAATGTTCACACAATAATTCCATCATTTTGAGGGAGCAATTTTGGAGATTCTCCTCCCACTTGTGTTTAAATTCTAGTGCCATCTTGTTAATAGTGGGAAAGATCTGAATCCTGAGGCCCCACGGGGCAACTCTCTCTTCTATATATCTGGAAAAGTACCATTTATTCCAATGTATTCTAGCTTTCTTTTCTAACATTCTCTGGAGTCTGAGAAAGAAGCGATCCATAGTAAGCCCACCTCCTGTAAGGTTTTGAGACTTGTGGATTTGATCCATAAACCCTTCAAAGGCATTGCCGCAATAGGTTGCCATGATGGGAAAAAAAAAACCAAAAAACCACAGTATAAAGGTAATTATTGACAACGACAATCATTAATATCTGAATCGAATTATCACTGAAATATAACAATAAGTTTGGTGATTCTTGTTTCAAAGGGGTAATTAGGTGGGTGACACCTTAGAGATCATATGATAAAAGATGGAAACAAGAAAGACCAACAAATAAGACACCACGTCCCATATACATATAGAAATAGGAAGAAAGGGCTGTAGGCATAAAGCCTTGGGACTTTAAAGGTGTCAATGTCAAAAATTATAACCACTGGTTCAAACCATATTGGAACAAAAGAGGAATTTTTTATTACAATTAAGTTTAAAAAAAGCCTATTGATAGGCCATACATAGTACAACACTTTCCAAAAAAGTTCATAAAGTGCAAACAACAATTTATGATACAGATACCACTTTTTTTCTTAACATGTTTCACTCTGTGGAGCTTCTTCAGGAGATCATGTGGTACCATTTGTAAGACTGAAATTTACATAAAGAAAGAAAAAACATCAGTACAGAATAAAATGTAAACACATTTGATAGTAGAGACAACTCTTATAAGTCGAAATATCAATTTTATAAAATATTGAATGAGATTTATAAAGGTCATTATTTATTTAATTTATGTTAAATTGATGTTTAATTAAGAAATTAAACAAAAAATGAATAGAAAATAAAATAAAATAAAATAAATAGAATGAAATAAAATAAAACAAAACAAACTATAGCCTTACCAAGAAACAATACTCATAAAATGAAGCTGGAAATTTGCCAGATAATGAAAAGGTTAATCCCTAGGTAACCCCCTCTCGTTAATATTCCTGGATCACCGGTTTGCTTGCAGAGGCAATACTTCTATAATCAAAGTTTTATATATTGTCCTAACTGAAAAAGACAGGACGCATATGGTTGAAAAAATATATAAATATTTGAATATTTAAATTTTTGAAAAGAAAGTTAATTGATTGTATTCAATCAAAAATCATTATATTATTAAGATTTTACCTGGACAAACTTTAGATGATAGAACCAATTGTGATAACATAAGACATCCTGGGTGTTTAATGGGACAGGAACACCAGCCATAGGATGTTATAAGAAGAAAACCTCAATATGGGGGAGAAGTAGGGACGGTCTGGAAAGGGAGGAATCAAAGTCAGCCTACATTTGAGTCCAGCACATTAGCCATATATATAGCCCAGTAACATGAGATTTAATTTAAATTTAGTTAAAATGGTCTTGGTCTTTCTTGTTTCCATCTTTTAACACAGAGGAAATGGTGAGGCATGCATTGTGACCTGAAACAAGCACCGTGGTAGTTCATTGAAAACTACAAGCCAACAGCTGTAAAGGCTGCCGGACCTTGTAGTTTTCCATTCACAGGACGCTGTGAATGAGTGACACGTCTGGGTGGTGGGTGGAGCCCCGCTTGGCCAAGTTTTTTTTAAATTGAGACAGCTAGCGGTAAAGAGAAGATCCCCGCTAGCTGTCAGATCGAGGATTGAGGGGGGGGTGCAGGGTTGGTCCGTTCGTAGCATGTTACATCATCAAAATGGGTGTAACATGTTACGAAAGGTGTACTTATCCTTTAAAGTTGAAGTTTAGTCAAATACTAACAAAGCCTAAACCTGTTCCCACCCCCATTCCAAGCCCTATATTAACTACCATGTAAAGGAAATCTGCTTATAGTTATATGCCAAGGTGAGCTGGGATCATACATGGTAAGACAGAAGTGTGGTCAGGAGGTCGGGAAGCAGGAAGAACAAGGTCCAGTAGCAAGCCAAAGTCAGAACCAGAAGATCAGGCAGAGAATAGATTGAGCGACTCAACGCCACCACCCCGCCTGGCCTAAACGAGTCAGTGTCTTATAGGGCATTTTTATGAGCTCTTGTTTACTCCCTTTCCCCTTGGTTACTATTGTCTCTTTACATACAGTGGCTACTTGCAGCGCCTGTGTATGTTCTCATACTGGTATTTCACTATCACTTCCTTGTGGGGGACCACAGATAACTTGTCACGTTTACTCTTTGTACTTGCTACCTATACTTACTCCTATGTTTTGATATCCTCTACTGTAGCAAGCTATCGTTGTTGTCCCCCTGCTTTGTGGGCACTTTTCTCCTCCCCCTCCCTCTAGTACCTTAGAGTATAAACTTACCTTACTCTATTACAGCTGCTGCGGCTATTACCCATCTTGCACAGATTACTGGCTCCACCCTTGTGGAGCTTTCATTATTTACCCATGAGCGCCTGGATCGTTTAAACGTTCCTTCACCACGATCCTCATCAGTGTATGCTCCTCTTTCACTCCATTTTACTACCCTCGTTGACCACGTTGCAGGGGTAAGTTATGGCCCTTATTACCTGTGTGCATTCTCCTTTCCTCTTTTTCCTCCTAGTCTTACCTATTCTCATCTGGATCTAGCTTTTGGTCTTCCTCACCACTCTACCCCAACTATTTCCTTCCCCCCCCCCCTCTCCCCCCCCTCTCTTTATTTTTCCCCCTTCTCTCTCTCCACTTCCCTCCCGCCCTTCCCCCTCTCCCCCTCCCCCCCTTCCCCCTCCCTTCCCCCCCTTCCCCCTCCCCCCTTTCCCCCCCCTCTCCCTCTCCCCTCCCCCTCCCTCCTCCCTTTTTCCCCCCACCCCAAACCCCCCCTGTCTTCCTCTTTCCTCCCCCCTTTTCCCCCCCTTCCCCCTCCCCCCCCCTTTTCCCCCTGTTTTGCCCCCCCCCCCCCCTTTTTTCCTAACCTTCTTCCTTCTTTCTTCCTTTTTTCTTCCCTAACTACTCTTTTTCTAGTCTCTTTTCTTTGCACACTGGGTTCCATACTTAGAGCTACCTTATGGGTACCCCTACACCCTACCACGTTCTACCTTGTTTTGTGGTTCAGTGACCCACACACAACCATTTAAATATTTTACCCACCAGAGGCTGTTCTGTTTTTCCCCTGTGTTCGTCGCAGGGAGAACTGTATGGGGCCCCACATATCCACAGAGAAAACCTGAACGGGTGAGCCTGTCCTTTCTTATACTCAACTTGTATACTATTGTTCAATGTATTATTTAATGACCTTGCTGCCACCATTACAAAAATGTTATGCAATTGTGAATCTCTGTATACCTATTATCTGTCCTTATGCTACATTATAGACTTTACTCTCCTGAGGAAGCGGTGAATACCGCGAAACCGGTCGAGAATCCAAGTCACTGTTGCAATCTCTGTTATTATTGGATGCAATTCATGTGGTTGTATATATTGCTTTGTTCTGTATTACAACTGTATATGTTATTGTACTTTCGAGATTAATTTATCTTTTTTTAAAATGGCTTTCTATTAAAAACCTAGTTTTTATTCTACTATTTTTCTTTCACCTTTTTGTACCAATACCTTACTACCTCCAGTACCGAAATAGTCCCCTGTGGTTTCCCCTATGTGTGGGGGGTTGGGATATTGGCCGGCAGAAGCAGCGAACTGCGGCTTCCCCTACTCCCTACCTCCTTTTGTTGTCAGGCAGAGAATAGTCAGAGGCAAAACATTTTTAACATTTAAGTCTTAACTGTATAGTATACCACGTCTGAATATTATTATTATACAGTGAGCTTTTCTAGAAAAGTAAATTATTGTCTTCTGGTCTGCACATCTGTTACTGCTTATTGCTCTAATTCAAGAAAAAAAGAGTAAAATAAAAACACAACCAGATAACATTTCCGTAGTCTGAAAGATAACTATGAATATCCCTTGATTTCCCCGTCCCTCCACTACTCTCCATGCAGGAGGGGGAGGAAGGGGGAGGACCAGGACCATAGACTATTCCAGGAGAAGAATGAAAGTAAGAAGAAAAGAGTATCAGAGAGGGAAGGAAGTGCACTCCCTAAAATTAACTCGGTCAGTCCCTGAGATCTCACGGCGTTCATTTACCATGATCCACGACAACTTGTTTTTTACCAAGTCGAAAGGCATCGTGGGCATCCTCCATGATCTGGCAATTACTATTCTGGCTGCCGTGAAGATAAAGGTTAAAAGTTTCCCTGCCTGTTTAGATGTGCCTTCTACCGGGCGTCCCAGAAGAGCTTGCTGCAGTGATTTAGTTAAGTTCACCTGTGTAAGTGTCAAGATGAAATTATAGAGGCAAATCCAAAAACATTTCACCTTGGGGCAGGACCACCATATTGGATCACCATGTCTTCCATACCTCACCCTTGAAAACAGGGAGGGAGGGAGAGGCCCCTGGGACGAACTAAGCTATTCTCGTTAGTACCATGTACCATCTGAGCAAAACCTTGTAATTTGCTTCAATCAATGAAGTATTTATAAATTATTTTATACATTTTGGACCATTCATCTAGAGCTCTTGTTCCCACTTCTTCATATAGAACAATTTTTCTGGACTAGAGGTCAATATACTATAGATTTTGGAGATAAAGCCAGTGTGCTTGTCAAGGGATCTGCATAAATACTCCATTGAGGTAGACGTGGTTATATCAGCCGCCCGTTGTAAGGTTTGCAGAAAATGCACTATTTGCACATAATGAAAAATCTGAGTTTGTGGAAGAAGGTATTTCTCTTGAAGGGTTCGTTGTGGTAGAATCCCCCTGTGATTACAGAGGTCAGCAAAACTCAATATTTTCAATTCAAATTTGACTCGAATACTTAGAATCCATTGGAAAAATTTGAATTCGGTTGAAAAAATTTGAATTCGGTTGAAAAAGAATAAACAAATCTAAACTAATTTAGTTACGAATGCAACCAAACTAAATTAGTAACCTAACGAATCGATCCAAAATGAAACAAATGTCTATTCTCTGCTCTGTCTTCTTTTAGGTGATCCTTGAAAACGTATCTTTTTCTAGAAATCCTATCCGGACTCCACCTTCAAACTGAACTTTTACTTTCTCCATCAGCTCATTCCTTATACGTAATGCCTTTGGTATCACTAGCCATACTGTATTGAATTGTATTACTGTACTCTCTCCCTTATTTTGCACAAATTGTTGACCCTATATAAATCCTGTATATTTATAATAAATGATAATAGGATCTTTTCTTCTGCTTGAAAAAGTTCAGTAATTTTGAATGCTATAGCGAAAGAAAAGAATCCACACATACTTCTCAAAGCTGCTAAGAAGTAACGGTGCACCAGACAACAGGCATTTTTTTTTTTTTTTTTGCATGGGAATGCAAAACGGGTATTTAAACCCCTTTAAATCAGATCAACTGCAAGTCAGAAAAAGGTCAACTGCAGGTCAGATGCACCAGTCAATGAATTGTGAATGATCACTGAGGAGTATTACACTGATTTCAAGCTTATGCCATAAACTAAAGTCCTTCAACACAAGTCCAAACTCCACCAAGTTCATTTGGAAGGCGCAATAAATAAACCGTACAATTGTGTGTAAAAATATTGTGGTGTGTATAAAGTCATTACCTTTAACCACTTCCGGACTGCCGCACGCCGATATACGTCCTAAGTTTGAAGAGGAATATCGTTGTTATGGCAGCAGCTAGCTGCCATAACCCTGGTATCCTCTTTTTCAGTGAGCGGTCCGGTTTAAGATAAAAGTGGTCCCTGTGGCAGATTCGCCGCGAGATCACTTTTATCTGCGGTGGGAGAGAGCCCTCCCCTTCCCGCCACGCTCCGGTGCCCTCCTCTGGAGGCGATCGGAAGTTCATCCATGCTGGGTATGGAGATGAGTGAGGGGAAGATAGCCCCCACCCGTTTCCTTACCATAGCTTGGTCGAAGCGACCTCAAAACGTCACTGATTCAAAAAAAGCCAATGTAGCACCAATATTTAAAAAGGGCCCAAAATACATCCCTCGGAATTACAGACCAATTAGCCTAACATCAATAGTATGTAAACTCTTGGAGGGGATGATAAGGGACTATATACAAGATTTTAGTCATGAGAACGGTATCATTAGCAGTAATCAGCATGGATTCATGAAGAGTCGTTCTTGCCAAACCAATCTATTAACCTTCTATGAGGAGGTGAGTTGCCATCTAGATAAAGGAAGGCCCGTAGACGTGGTGTATCTGGATTTTGCAAAAGCATTTGACACAGTTCCCCATAAACGTTTACTGTACAAAATAAGGTCCGTTGGCATGGACCATAGGGTGAGTACATGGATTGAAAACTGGCTACAAGGGCGAGTTCAGAGGGTGGTGATAAATGGGGAGTACTCGGAATGGTCAGGGGTAGGTAGTGGGGTTCCCCAGGGTTCTGTGCTGGGACCAATCCTATTTAATTTGTTCATAAACGACCTGGAGGATGGGATAAATAGTTCAATCTCTGTATTTGCAGACGACACTAAGCTAAGCAGGGCAATAACTTCTCCGCAGGATGTGGAAACCTTGCAAAAAGATCTGAACAAATTAATGGGGTCGGCAACTACATGGCAGATGAGGTTCAATGTAGAAAAATGTAAAATAATGCATTTGGGTGGCAAAAATCTGAATGCAATCTATACACTGGGGGGAGAACCTCTGGGGGAATCTAGGATGGAAAAGGACCTGGGGGTCCTAGTAGATGATAGGCTCAGCAATGGCATGCAATGCCAAGCTGCTGCTAACAAAGCAAACAGAATATTGGCATTAAAAAGGGGATCAACTCCAGAGATAAAACGATAATTCTCCCACTCTACAAGACTCTGGTCCGGCCGCACCTAGAGTATGCGGTCCAGTTCTGGGCACCAGTCCTCAAGAAGGATGTACTGGAAATGGAGCGAGTACAAAGAAGGGCAACAAAGCTAATAAAGGGTCTGGAGGATATTAGTTATGAGGAAAGGTTGCGAGCACTGAACTTATTCTCTCTGGAGAAGAGACGCTTGAGAGGGGATATGATTTCAATGTACAAATACCGTACTGGTGACCCTACAATAGAAATAAAACTTTTTCGCAGAAGAGAGTTTAACAAGACTCGTGGCCACTCATTAAAATTAGAAGAAAAGAGGTTTAACCTTAAACTACGTAGAGGGTTCTTTACTGTAAGAGCGGCAAGGATGTGGAATTCCCTTCCACAGGCGGTGGTCACAGCGGGGAGCATCGATAGCTTCAAGAAACTATTAGATAAGCACCTGAATGACCGCAACATACTGGGATATACAATGTAATGCTAACACATAATCACAAATAGGTTGAACTTGATGGACTTGTGTCTTTTTTTTAACCTTGCCTACTATGTAACTATGTAACTATGCAAAGTGCAGTTGCACTCTGCAAGTGCACTTGCTCCAAAGCTTAGTAAATGAGCAGAAGCTCTGCTGACATCCATCATCCAATCATGTTCAAGCAAAAATCCATTTTTTTTTATTTTTCTTGCATGTGATTATTATACAGGATTTATATAGTGCCAACAGTTTATGTAGCACTTTACAACTTGAGGGTAGACAGTACAAATACAATACACTTTAATACAGTAGGAATCAGAGGGCCCTGCTCCTTAGAGCTTACAATCTAAGAGGGAAGGTCAGAAGATGTGATTGGGTATTCTTTGCAAAGTGAAGCCTTACCTCATTTACTAAGCTCTGGAACAACTGCACTTGCAGAGGGCAACTGCACAGTCTATTTGCCTTTAGTAAATCAACCCCACTGTGCCCTGTCAGACGTACCAACTATTCTAAAAAGGGGAATTGCCGCTGTCCGGCTATATGTGCATTAATTGTTGTTCATATATAAATGCTCGTAAAAGTATATATACAAAGAACATATATATAAAAATAAAAATAAAATTATTTTTACGTGCAACCAATGAGTTGTGGGGGCTGAAAAATATATGTGCAAAAGCCCCGTCCACCAATGTTATATAATAAAGTGCAACGTGCTACAATAAATATATATGGATATATGTACCAGAATCTCAATACATTCCAAATAATCCTAATAAATATATATATATAAATAAAAATGTGCCCAAAAAATATCTATAAAAAGCAAAAAATTCAAAAAAATTCCAAAATCCTAGATGTAAACTATTATAACACTTAAACCTTTCAAAGAAAAGTTCCCAACGTACGTACGTGAAAAAGTCCAATTCATAAACACAGTTGTGAAAAAATGTATAATAAATGTAAAAAATTTTTTTATATAGAAACAGTGCTAAAGAAATCCCAAATCTGTGAAAAACAGCATCCCTGGCAGTATGATTATTTCAGATTTTAGGTGCTGAAAGCGGTACAATTATTTTGCACAGAAATATGGCGTTTCATATTGTAGGCCTGTAATTCTTAGGAATAGTTCACTTAAATCTGTCCAAACAAGAGTCTAGTAGACATCCCGGGTATGATAAAGTTTGAAAAACGAAATAAAAAATTATAATACAATAAATAACTATAAATAATTAAAACACATAATAATATAATAATAATAAAAATTATATAATAATGTAATCAAATCAAAAACACTGAAATTTGCACAGTTGCAGAATTTTAGCTTTTATTACTTTTAGTGTTTGATGACGGATCTCCCCACAAATCGCTATCGCTCAATTCTGCAAGTGATTATAATTTATTATCGCTTTTTTCTAGCTGGTCTAAAACCACTTTTGATGTAAAGAGACAGTTTTGGTTGCTATGGACAATCTCCAGTTTCCTGGCAGAAAGAACAGTTTTATATATATAAAACTGCATGCAGGACACTGGGCAGACCACTAGGGACAAAGGGGATGTGTCATTATTTGATACAGTACTGTAATCTGTAAGATTACAGTATGCTGTATCTATACTATGTGTTTCACTTTTGAATTTACCGCCGAACTCCGTCCCCGTGCGTCGCAACGCTCGCAGGGAACGGAGCTCGGCACTGTGAATCGAGCGAGACACAGCGGCTCGCCGATCACAGCGGGGAGACATCGCAGGAACCAGGGGACAAGGTAAGTAATCTCTTCCTGGATCCTGCGATGTAAGCCCGAGTCTGGCTCGGGGATACCGCTTTTGGTATGTAAAATCCACCCCGAGCCAGACTCGGGAATACCGCCAGGGGGGTTAAATGTGTCCTTCTGATGAAAAAAATGTAGTCTCAGTGTAACTGGTGTTCCACGTCCTTCACTACACCCCCACTCGTGCTTTCACTCACTGGACTGCCCGACCCTGCAGGGGTGAAAGGCATGTGGAGAAAATCCAGCGATGATGAACCCGGGAAGCGATCCTCCGTCCGAAGATGTTTTATCCTTCTCTGGTGTTGTGGTGTCCCCAATAGTAAACATCCATATGAGGCAAAAAGGAAATAAACCTCTTCTTAGACAAGCAGTTGCCTCTCGTTGTTATTCAGCAGTTTGCTGAATAACAACGAGAGTTGTCCTTTCCGTCTTTTTCTCCTAAGCGCGGAACTACTGCCATTCATTCGTACCAACTATTGGCTCTCCTTTCCTCACACAGTGGCAGTGCGTGAGGAAAGCAATGCTGATAATTAGCAAGTCTGTTTACATGTGACCAGCTGTGATTGGACACAGCTGATCACATGGTAAAGGACTGCTGAGATTGGCCCTTTACCACTATCTGTGATTAGCTTTGTCCAAAGGACACAAATGTAGCAGAGCGTGCCCAATGTGTGACCCGGGGGCGCATGGGAGGAGCGTAGGTGAAAAGACATCTATGGACATCCTCCCAGAACTAAAGAGCTGCGCTGTAGCCATCTTTCGGCTATAGTGCAGGCAGAAACTATATGACTATATGTCTGTATTCTTTTACATAAATAAACCATACATTTCTTGATGTAAGCGTCTGATCACACGCCTTCCATCCACTTCCTACTAAACAAAAGTATTCACCCCCCTTGGCATTTTTCGTGTTTTGTTGCCTCACAACCTGGAATTAACATGGATTGTTTGAGGATTTGCATCATTTAATTTACAGAACATGCCCACAAATTTGAAGATTTTTTTTTTATTGTGAAGCAAACAACAAATAGGACAAAATAACAGAAAAAGTCAATGTGCATAACTATTCACCCCCCTAAAGTCAACACTTTGTAGAGCCACCTTTTGTGGCTATCACAGCTCCAAGTCTTTTTGGATAAGTCTCTATGAGCTTGTCACATTTTACCACTGGGATTTTTGCCCATTCCTCCTTCCAAAACTTCTCCAGCTCCTTCAAGTTGGATGGTTTGCGCTTGTGAACAGCAAACTTTAAGTCTGACCACAGATTTTCTATTGGATTGAGGTCTGGGCTTTGACTAGGCCATTCCAACACATTTACATGTTTCCCCTTAAACCACTCAGGTGTTGCTTTAGCAGTGTGTTTGGGATCATTGTCCTGCTGGAAGGTGAACCTCCGTCCTAGCCTCAAATCACACACACAGTGGTACAGGTTTTGCTCAAAAATATCCCTGTATTTAGCACCATCTTTCCCTCAATTCTGACCAGTTTCCCAGTCCCAACTGCTGAAAAACATCCCCACAGCATGATGCTGCCACCACCATGTTTCACGGTGGGGATGGTGTTCTTTGAGTGATGTGATGTGTTGGGTTTGCTCCAGACATAGTGTTTTCTTTGATGACCAAAAAGTTCAATTTTAGTTACATCAGACCAGAGCACCTTCCTCCATACATTTTGGGAGTCTCCCACATGCCTTTTTGCAAACACAAAACTTGCCATTTTGTTTTTTGCTAAAAGTAATGGCTTTCTTCTGGCCACTCTGCCATAAAGCCCAACTCTATGGAGCGTACGGCTTATTGTCGTCCTATGTACAGATACTCCAGTCTCTGCTGTGGAACTCTGCAGCTCCTCCAGGGTTACCTTAGGTCTCTGTGCTGCCTCTCTGATTAATGCCCTCCTTGCATGGTCCATGAGTTTTGGTGTGCGGCCGTCTCTTGGCGGGTAGCTGTTGTGCCATGTTCTTTCCATTTGGTTATGATAGATTTGATGGTGCTCCTAGGCACCATCAAAGATTTGGATATTTTTTTATAACCTAACCCTGACTTGTACTTCTCAACAACATTGTTCCTTACTTGTTTGGAGAGTTCCTTGGTCTTCATGGCAGTGTTTGGTTAGTGGTGCCTCTTGCTTAGGTGTTGCAGCCTCTGGGGCCTTTCAAAAAGGTGTGTATATGTAATGACAGATCATGTGACACTTAGATTGCACACAGGTGGACATCATGTCACTAATTATGTGACTTCTGAAGGTAATTGGTTGTACCAGAGCTTTTTATGGGCTTCATAAGAAAGGGGGTGAATACATACGCACATGCCACTTATTTTTTTATTTCTGAAAAATAGTTTTATGTATATATTTTTCTAATTTTACTTCACCAATTTGAACTATTGTGTTCTGATCCATCACATATAGTTCAGATTAAAAAAACATTGAACTAAAGGCTGTAATGTAACAAAATAGGTAAAAAGCTAAGGGGGTGAATACTTTTGCAAGGCACTGTTAATGCCACCACATTCATTTATGTGCCCCAACAAGGTTTATGCCATAAAGTACTAGTATGCACCGCAAAACTTATTGCAAAGCGTAATTGAACAAGCTGAAGTTAGAAGCTGATTGGCTAATATGCACATCTACACCAGATTTTGTACTCTCCGGTTTTAATAAATCCCCCCTTACAGTCTAGATCACCCACATTCAGAGATTCAAGGTCTTTGCTCCCTATTCTTCCAACACAGATGATGCTGCTATGGTCAGGACCCCCCCCAGCCCTCCATCTTTGCTGTAGAACCCCTGCACCCTTTATAATAAGATCTGTATGTGTACCTTTTTCACTAATAAAAAATTATTTTTCCTCTTAGTTCCCGGACAAGCTGTCGGTGCCGCAGCGAGCAGTAACACATCTGTGAATTCTCTGTTTGTGAGCTGGACCGCACCACAAGGAAAAGTGTCTAATTATACCGTCACTATAACAGAATATGTCAATAACACAATGCAGACTGGCACAATACAGCCTAACATGACGCAAGTAAATTTTACTGGATTATTACCAGGAAGAGTCTACAATGTAACAATAGTGACAGTCAGCAGTTCCTGCAGCCAGGCAGCCCCTTCACTGTCACAGGCCACATGTAAGTATGATTAAGGTCATGTGTCTTCAATGAATATAGTATAGTGATCCTCTGCGCTATTATATAGTGAATGTGATAACAATAAATCCTAATTGGATACCCAGAATTGCTGCAAAACCTAGTGATTTCACAAATACATGTGCATAAGTAAGTGAATAAAATGATTTTGCGCTATTCCATTCTATGTGATTAAATAAACAATGTGATATAAATGTAAACTGAAATCTTGCAAAAAAAAAGTCCAGTGATGGTTATGAATCAATAAAAATAATCAATTCCCAATTCAATAATATTATGATACAATAGTGACTGTGATCCAAATATAAACACTGTGATCAATGTGCAGTCCTTCAATGAATGGATCCAATAACCTTCTTAATAAAACTTCAGAGAGTCTATGTGCCGCCACCAACACCTCAGTGCTCACAGAACTCTCACCTCATATCCACAGAATGTAAGCCTTGATTATTATTAAGCACAAGCTATTACCTCATGCCAGAAAACTCCTCCGCAGATCCTCTCTCAGAAGGTCCAGGACCATGTGTTGGGGTAAGGTAAACAGACAAGTCTCCAATAGTGCATTAACGTAACCAAACCAATTTATTTAAAAGTATAAAATATGCTTACATCTAAGCACAGTTAAAAGTTCTTCAAGTTTTATTAAGAAGGTTATTGGATCTAAAAGACCCCCCATCCCTCCTTTACACTTCAAAGCATTCAGATTGCCGAAAACGGTGATTCTGAATACTGTGTATCTTTTTAAAACCGGCGCTATTGGCAGCCGAGTAAACGGGAAGTGACGTCATGACGTCGCTTCCGCGTTTACAATTTGAAGGCTGGAACGAAGCCGCCCACAGCTTCGTTCCAGCCCGCCCCCAGCCGCCGGAGGCATCGGATTGGTCACCGGGCCTCCGGATGGCACAGGAGGCCCGGTAAGAGTGGCGGGAGGCGGCGGGAGGGGGGGTCGTACCCTCCCGCTGCTCCCGTATAACAGTCGAGCGGCTTTTAGCCGCATCGGTTGTTATACACGGATAGCCAATCGCCGGCTCTAAACAACGGTACCGGGATGATGCCTGCAGCTGCGGGCATCATCCCGGAATAACCCCCAAAAGCCGAGTACGCACATCTGCGATCTGCGTACGGTCGGCGGGAAGAGGTTAAATTGGGAATTGATTATTTTTATTGATTCATAACCATCACTGGACTTTTTTATTGTAAGATTTCAGTTCACATTTACAGTATATCACATTGTTTATTTAATCACATAGAATGGAATAGCGCAAAATCATTTTATTCACTTACATGTGTCTTCAATGCTTTGTCAAAGTTAAACAAAAAAAAAAATAGAAAATGTGCGCCATTTCAGTGAGTGGTACAGAAAAAAGTTTTGTTTAAAGGACAAATATGACAAAAAGGTATAGTATGATGATAATGCTATTAATTTAATAATGATATTCTACATATGCTTTTGTTTTTAATTTCACATATCCATTATTTAGACTTTTCTCCATATACAGTATATACAATATATACAGTTACATAGTAGGTGAGGTTGAAAAAAGACAAGTCCATCAAGTCCAACCTATGGACTTGATGGACAGTTTATCTGGAAAGTATTCACAGCACTTTACTTTTTCCACATTTTGTTATGTTACAGCCTTATTCCAAAATGGATTACATTCATTATTTTCCTCAAAATTCTACAAACAATCTCTCATAATGACAACGTGAAAGAAGTTTGAAATCTTTGCAGATTTATTAAAAATAAAAAACGAATAAATTATATGTACATAAGTATTCACAGCTTTTGCCATAAAACTCAAAGTTGAGCTCAGGTGTATCCTATTTCCACTGATCATCCGTGAGATATTTCTACAACTTGATTGGAGTCCACCTGTGGTAAATTCAGCTGATTGGACATGATTTGGAAAGGCACAAACCTGTCTATATAAGATCCCACAGTTAACAGTGCATGTCAGAGCACAAACCAAGCCATGAAGTCCAAGGAATTGTCTGTAGACCTTTGAGACAGGATTGTATGGAGGCACAGATCTGGGGAAGGGTACAGAAACATTTCTACAGCATTGAAGGTCCCAATGAACACAGTCCATCAGATATAAATGGAGGAAGTTTGGAACCACCAGGACTCTTCCTGGAGCGGGCCGACCGGCCAAACTGAACGATCGGGGAGAAAGACCTTAGTCAGGAAGGTGACCAAGAACCAAATAAATACTCTGACAGAGCTCCAGCGTTTCTCTGTGGAGAGAGGAGAACCTTCCAGAAGAGCAACCATCTCTGCAGCACTCCACCAATCAGGCCTGTCTGGTAGAGTGGCCAGACGGAAGCCACTCCTCAGTTAAAAGCACACGACAGCCCACTTGGAGTTTGCCAAAAGGCACCTGAATGACTCTCAGACCATGAGAAACAAAATTCTCTGGTCTGATGAAATAAAGATTGAACTCTTTGGCCTGAATGGCAAACGTCATGTCTAGGGGAAACCAGGCACCGCTCATCACCTGGCCAGTACCATCCTTACAGTGATGCATGGTGGTGGCAGCATCATGCTGCGGGGGTGTTTTTCAGGGGCAGGAACTGGGAGACTAGTCAGGATTGAGGGAAAGATGAATGTAGCAATGTACAGAGACATCCTTGATGAAAACCTGCTCCAGAGCACTCTGGACCTCAGACTGGGGCAAAGGTTCATCTTCCAACAGGACAACGACCCTAAGCACACAGCCAAGATAACAAAGGAGTGGCTACATGACAACCTTGTGAATGTCCTTGTGGGGGCCAGCCAGAGCCCAGACTTGAACCCGATTGAACATCTCTGGAGAGATCTGAAAATGGCTGTGCACCGACTTGAGAGGTCCTGCAAAGAAGAATAGGAGAAACTGCCAAAAAATAGGTGTGCCAAGCTTGTAGCATCATACTCAAAAAGACTTGAGACCGTAATTGATGCCAAAGGTGCTTCACAAAAGTATTGAGCAAAGGCTGTGAATACTTACGTACTGTACAAGGAATTTGTTTCGTTTTTTTTTTTTTAATAAATTTGCAAAGATTTCATCTAAACCTCTTTCACGTTGTCATTATGGGGTATTGTTTGTAGAGTTTTGAGAAAAATAATGAGTTTAAACTATTTTGGAATAAGGCTCTAACATAACAAAATGTGGAAAAAGTGAAGCACTGAGAATACTTTTCCGGATGCACTGTTCATGCAGACCCGGCTGAAAAAAGTGACAGGGGTTGGGACAAAGGTTTTTTTTTATTATTTGAACGAAGGGTGGCCATTGTGAACACCCCTACCATCGTATTCCTTCAAAGCAGATGATTATTCTTCCATCTCATTGATTTCTTTTTTTTCTTACATTGTTATATTTTGAAGTGATTAAAGTGGAACTTCACCCAAAACGGGAAGTTCTGCTTGTTTGTATCCTCCCACCCCTTCACTGCCGCATTTGGGGGGGGGGGAGCAGGTACCTTTCTGAGTGGAAGTTCAGCCCACCTCCTCCACACATCACAGGTCCCAGAATACTGCGGGATCATTTGCAAAGTGCAGCGTGGCTCGTGCATGGATTGTAAGAAACTGGCAGTAAAGATGCCGGCATCTGGAACCGAAGCCGATTAAAGATTCGGCTTGGGTGAGGACATCGTTGGATCCCTGGACAGGTAAGTGTCCTTATAATAAAAGTCAGCAGCTACAGTATTTGTAGCTGCTGACTTTTAATTTTTTGGGGGAGACTGGAGCTACTTTTTAATTTTAAATATAACTTTTGGGGAGCAGGTAGAAAGATCCGTGTTTCTGTCACAGCCACCATAGAACAGAAAACTGATGGCTCCTAATTATAAAGGGGCTTGCATGTGCTCCATTTTTTATGTTTAGAAGAGTGGTATAAGCATTATACTTGCACCACTCTTTGTTAATTCAGCCCATTTTATGTATTCTTTTTATAGCAGATACATTTTCATGCATCTCACTAATTTTTTTCCTAACATTGTTTTATCTCCAAACAGATCCCACCCCACCTGGCAGCATAAACTTTACTATGATAGGAACTAAGGATGTCACCTTATCTTGGGGAGATCCAGTAAATATGACCGGAGTGGTGAAGTCATATAATATAACTTATTGGAAATCTTCTTCTCCTTCAATCATTTCTGGAACTGTGATAAGCAACACAACATATGTCACCCTTCAAAACTTGATATCGGGGACTAATTACAGTTTCTCTGTGGTAACGGTCATACCCTGGGGGTATCAGAGCACATCTGTAATTGGATCAGTCTGTACAAGTAAGTTTTTGCTCCTTGAGCCTAGGTTCACACTTGTACGATGCGGGAACCAGCGCGATTACAGCGCCAATTCCCACATCGCACCCCTCCCGCAGCCAGTTCACACTGCCCTCTGCAAACCACTGCGGGTGTCAATACATTGTTAATGACACCAGTAAATATGACCGGTTCACAGATCGCAGTGTGAACTATGAACTCGCACAGGAATCGGATTGCATAGGTGAGAACACCCATGCGATCCGATTTTAGTGCGGGGGGGGGGGAGTCCTTACACCTTTTTTGTGCAAATTCAATGCAAGTTCAGCCATACAACTGTATGGCTGAACTCGCATTGCACAGACATCGTATGCAAACGGCCTCAGTGACCCGCAGTGCGGGTACAAATCACATGCAATGTCTGTTTCGCACAAATGTGAACATAGCCTTAAAAGCTATATTCAAAAAGTGTTACAGTATTTTGAAAAAGTCTTGTGAGTGCCCAGATTCTTGACTGACCCCCTCCCCCCCCCATTTGCTCAAGAGGCAAAAGTTACCAAGCAAAGATATATCTGACCTTGCTGCCGAACACTGGTTCATCCCGCTGACTTTCAACTCATTACAGAAGAGAGTAGTGCCATGGAGGTCAGCAGGAGGAACCAGCTGAACTATGCTTAAATACTAGAAAATCATCCTCTTTGCTGGGAAACAACACTTTCTGGAGGGTTGGTCTCCTGGGTCCCCCACAACTCATACTGGTTCATACTGCTAACCTCCACATCTTTACTGGAGGTCAGCAGGAGAAGCCAGTAAGAGCTGTGGAGAACCCAGAAGTTTGACACAACCAGAAGTGTTGGTTTCCCAGTGGACTTTAGAAGAGGATCTTAAAGCATCAGAGTGGTGTTCAATGGTGCGGGCAGTGGGAAAGATAAGTAACTAGAGTCATCACTTATAAAGCTACTTTCACACTGAGGCGGGCGGTTGCTGACTTTTTTGACCATCCTGCAAGCGCACCGCTCTAGTATGAAAGCCCTCGGGGCTTTCACATTGGAGTGAATTGAGCGGCTCTTTCAGGGCGCTTTGCAGGCGCTATTTTTAGCACTTTAGAGCTTGCAAAGCGCCTCAGTGTGAAAGCAGCCTGACACGATCGGGCATTGATCGGACATTCCGACAACAAAATCCATGGATTTTTTCCGACGGATGTTGGCTCAAACTTGTCTTGCATACACACGGTCACACAAAGTTGTCGGAAAATCCGATCGTCCTGAACGTGGTGACGTAAAACATGTACGTCAGGACTATCAACGTGGCAGTAGCCAATAGCTTTCGTCTCTTAATTTATTCTGAGCATGTGTGGCACTTTGTGTGTCGGATTTGTGTACACACGATCGGAATTTCCGACAACGGATTTTGTTGTCGGAAAATTTTATAGCCTGCTCTCAAACTTTGTGTGTCGGAAATTCCCATGGAAAATGTGTGATGGAACCTACACACAGTCAGAATTTTTGACAACAAGGTCCTATCACATTTTCCATCGGAAAATCCTATCGTGTGTACAGGGCATAAGTGTTCATTTTTTTTGGTAATTCTTGTACGGTGACAGGGTCCCTTGGTGCATAATGACCTATGTACATTGGTAAAGCTCCAAGGTTTCTTTGTCCTCTCTCTCTCTGCTCTAGAAGGGGAAGGAGACCTTGCATGTCTTATTATAAGACAGATGACTTTTAGAGCTAGTTTATATTATTGCTTTTTAGGTCTCATGCAAACGGGTGCCTGGGGCTGTACAATGTACAATTCAGGTGTATTTCTCCAACCAGAAACTACAGATACTGCCTACAACCTGCCCATAGTTATTAATGGCTGCACATGGATATACGCCAGTACTTGCGTAAACACACTTTGCATTTTTTATTCCTAGCTATGTCTATGTGCAAGCAGAGCTCTAGTAGGGTAATGGGGAAAGGACGATTTGTACCACGTTTTTTTGCTGCGATTTTGCACAGGTCAAAAGGTCACCAATGTAAAAAGCTGAAAAACGCCTGTAATCTGCCCAAAAAGAAACTGATGTACTTTTTTGAGCTTCAGGCGTTTTGCTTCAGGTGAAAAAACGCTTAGATGTGAACAGGTGTCATTGAAATGGGATTTTGCTTGTTAGGCATTTTTTGGGCATTTTTTTCGGGCGTTTTACAAGCGTTTTACGACCTGAAAGCGCTTAGATTTGAATGCAGCCTAAAGTTACAATATGATATTAACAATGTGAAGCACAATCATAAAATACGATTTTCTGATTAGGGGAGGGAATGAACAAAGACAAGAAGTGGTCTCCATATCTACTTAGCTTATCGCTGTTATTAACCAGTTGCCGACCGCCTCACGACGATATACGCCGGCAGAATGGCACGGGCAGGCAGAATCACGTACCTGTCCGATTGGACCCCCCCCCCCCCCGTAGCCGGAGGCGGTCGGCTTCTGTCCGGGAGCGATCAGACGTGAGGGGGAGGCCATCAATTCGTGGGCCCCCCCTCGCGATCGCTCCCAGCCAATGAAAATCTTCCTCTGCCTCTGTATAGTAAACAGAGGCAGAGGAAGTGATGTCATCTCTCCTCGGCTCAGTAATTTCCGTTCCGGCGCCGAGGAGAGAAGACATCGATGTGAGTGTAAAACACATACACACACAGTAGAACATGCCAGGCACACATTACACCCCCCATCACCCCCTGATCACCCCCCAATTACCCCCCCCCCGGTCACACTGACACCAAGCAGTTTTTTTTTTTTCTGATTATTGCATTGGTGTCAGTTTGTGACAGTTATGACCCGTACACACGGTCGGATTTTCCGACGGAAAATGTGTGATAAGACCTTGTTGTCGGAAATTCCGACCGTGTGTAGGCTCCATCACACATTTTCCATCGGATTTTCTGACACACAAAGTTTGAGAGCAGGCTATAAAATTTTCCGACAACAAAATTCGTTGTCGGAATTTCCGATCGTGTGTACACAAATCCGATGCGCATGCTCAGAATAAATAAAGAGATGAAAGCTATTGGCTACTGCCCCGTTTATAGTCCCGACGTACGTGTTTTACGTCACCACGTTTAGAACGATCGGATTTTCCGACACCTTTGTGTGTCCGTGTGTATGCAAGACAAGTTTGAGCCAACAAAAAATCGTAGGATTTTGTTGTCGGAATGTCCGATCAATGTCCGACCGTGTGTACGGGGCATAAGTGTGGTAGGGCAGTTAGGATTAGCCCCCTTTAGGTCTAGGGTACCCCCCTAACCCCCCCTAATAAAGTTTTAACCCCTTGATCACCCCCCGTCGCCAGTGTCACTAAGCGATCGTTTTTCTGATCGCTGTATTAGTGTCACAGGTGACACTAGTTAGGGAGGTAAATATATAGGTTCACCGTCAGCGTTTTATAGGGTCAGGGACCCCCCTTTCACCAGTGATCACCGTATAACTGTTACGGGTGACGCTGGTTAGTTAGTTTATTTTTTATAGTGTTAGGGCACCCGCCGTTTATTACCTAATAAAGGTTTGTCCCCCTGATCGCCCGGCGGTGATATAACTTAGGTTTTAGGGTCAGTTAGGGTCTGCGTTGCCCCAGGCAGCGTCAGGTTAGCGCCAGTACCGCTAACACCCACGCACGCACCGTACACCTCCCTTAGTGGTATAGTATCTGAACGGATCAATATCTGATCCGATCAGATCTATACTAGCGTCCCAGCAGTTTAGGGTTCCCAAAAACGCAGTGTTAGTGGGATCAACCCAGATACCTGCTAGCACCTGCGTTTTGCCCCTTGGCTCGGCCCAGCCCAGCCTACCCAAGTGCAGTATCGATCGATCACTGTCACTTACAAAACACTAAACGCATAACTGCAGCATTCGCAGAGTCAGGCCTGATCCCTGCGATCGCTAACAGTTTTTTTGGTAGCGTTTTGGTGAACTGGCAAGCACCAGCGGCCTAGTACACCCCGGTCGTAGTCAAACCAGCACTGCAGTAACACTTGGTGACGTGGCGGGTCCCATAAGTGCAGTTCAAGCTGGTGAGGTGGCAAGCACAAGTAGTGTCCCGCTGCCACCAAGAAGACAAACACAGGCCCGTCGTGCCCATAGTGCCCTTCCTGCTGCATTCGCCAATCCTAATTGGGCCACTTCAGCAGCACCCGTACTTCCCCCATTCACATCCCCAACCAAATGCAGTCGGCTGCATGAGAGGCATTTTGTTTATGTCCTCCCGAGTACCCCTACCCAACGAACCCCCCCAAAAAAGATGTTGTGTCTGCAGCAAGCGCGGATATAGGCGTGACACCCGCTATTATTGTCCCTCCTGTCCTGACAATCCTGGTCTTTGCATTGGTGAATGTTTTGAATGCTACCATTCACTAGTTGAGTATTAGCGTAGCGTACAGCATTGCACAGACTAGGCACACTTTCACAGGGTCTCCCAAGATGCCATCGCATTTTGAGAGACCCGAACCTGGAACCGGTTACAGTTATAAAAGTTATATATATATGCCGAAGCATGGGGGCAGCAGTGGGTGGAGGAGCGATTTGCTCCTACCTTTTGCGGGAGGATGCCCCCCTGCTTCGGCATATATAAATGGTGCATGTATGCCCATCATTAGAAGTGAGTGGATGAAGGGAGGTATTCTAATGGTGGGCATACCCACCGATCAATCTCTTTTTTTCGTTCAGCCCACAGGCTGCATGAAAAAAAAAGATTACAATATATGCCCAACAAGGACCAGCAACGTACTGGTATGTTGCTGGACGTTGAGTGGTTATACCAGAATGATGCCTGCAGGTTTAGGTATCATCTTGGTATCATTCTTTTAAGCCAGCGGTCAGCTTTCATGTAAAAGCAATCCTAGTGGCTAATTAGCCTCTAGACTGCTTTTACAAGCAGTGGGAGGGAACGCCCCCCCCCCACCGTCTTCCATGTTTTTCTCTGGCTCTCCTGTCCCAACAGGGAACCTGAGAATGCAGCCAGTGACCATAGAGCTGATCAGAGACCAGAGTGGCTCCAAACATCTCTATGTAGTAGTGACAGGTAGTGAGTACCTGTCACTACCTATTGCTATCATAGGGGATATTTACATTCCCTGAGATTACAATAAAAATGATAAAAAAAAAAAAAATGAAAGGAACAGTTTAAAAATAAGAAAAAAAAGCAAAAAAATAATAAAGAAAAAAAAAAAAAAAAAGCACCCCTGTCCCCCCCTGCTCTCCCGCAAGGGCGAACGCAAGCGTCGGTCTGGCGTCAAATGTAAACAGCAATTGCACCATGCATGTGAGGTATGACCGCAAAGGTCAGATCGAGGGCAGTAATTTTAGCAGTAGACCTCCTCTGTAAATCTAAAGTGGTAACCTGTAAAGGCTTTTAAAGGCTTTTAAAAATGTATTTCGTTTTTTTGTTTAGTGTTTTTTCCCAAAAAAATGCGTTTGAAAAATCGCTGCGCAAATACTGTATGAAAAGAAAAAAATGAAACACCCACTATTTTAATCTGTAGGGCATTTGCTTTAAAAAAATATATAATGTTTGGGGGTTCAAAGTAATTTTCTTGCAAAAAAAAATAATTTTTTCATGTAAACAAAAAGTGTCAGAAAGGGCTTTGTCTTCAAGTGGTTAGAAGAGTGTGTGATGTATGACATAAGCTTCTAAATGTTGTGCATAAAATGCCAGGACAGTTCAAAACCCCCCCAAATGACCCCATTTTGGAAAGTAGACACCCCAAGCTATTTGCTGAGAGGCATGTCGAGTCCATGGAATATTTTATATTGTGACACAAGTTGCGGGAAAGAGACAATTTTTTTTTTTTGTTGCACAAAGTTGTCACTAAATGATATATTGCTCAAACATGCCATGGGAATATGTAAAATTACACCCCAAAATACATTCTGTTGCTTCTCCTGAGTACAGCGATACCACATGTGTGAGACTTTTTGGGAGTCTAGCCGCGTACGGGACCCCAAAAACCAAGCACCGCCTTCAGGCTTTCTAAGGGTGTAAATTTTTGATTTTACTCTTCACTGCCTGTCACAGTTTCGGAGGCCATGGAATGCCCAGGTGGCACAAAACCCCCCCCAAATGACCCCATTTTGGAAAGTAGACACCCCAAGCTATTTGCTGAGAGGTATAGTGAGTATTTTGCAGACCTCACTTTTTGTCACAAAGTTTTGAAAATTGAAAAAAGAAAACAAAAAATGTTTTTTCTTGTCTTTCTTCATTTTCAAAAACAAATGAGAGCTGCAAAATACTCACCATGCCTCTCAGCAAATAGCTTGGTGTGTCTACTTTCCAAAATGGTGTCATTTGGGGGGGGGGGGGGGGGGTGCCACCTGGGCATTCCATGGCCTCCGAAACTGTGATAGGCAGTGAAGAGTGAAATCAAAAATTTACACCCTTAGAAAACCTGAAGGCTGTGATTGGTTTCGGGGTCCCGTACGCAGCTAGGCTCCCAAAAAGTCCCACACATGTGGTATCCCCGTACTCAGGAGAAGCAGCTGAATTTATTTTGGGGTGCAATTCCACATATGCCCATGGCCTGTGTGAGCAATATATCATTTAGTGACAACTGTTTGTAAATTTGTTTTGTTTTTTTTGTCATTATTCAATCAATCAATGGGCTCAACATGCCTCTCAGCAATTTCTTTGGGGTGTCTACTTTTCAAAATGGGGTCATTTGGGGGGGTTTGGTACTGCCCTGTTATTTTAGCACCTCAAGAAATGACATAGGCAGTCATAAATTAAAGGCTGTGTAAATTCCAGAAAATGTACCCTAGTTTGTAGACGCTATAACTTTTGCGCAAACCAATAAATATACACTTAGACATTTTTTTTACCAAAGACATGTGGCCGAATACATTTTGGCCTAAATGTATGACTAAAATTGAGTTTATTGGATTTTTTTTATAACAAAAAGTAGAAAATATCATTTTTTTTCAAAATTTTCGGTCTTTTTCCGTTTATAGTGCAAAAAATAAAAACGGCAGAGGTGATCAAATACTATCAAAAGAAAGCTCCGTTTGTGGGAAGAAAAGGACGCAAATTTCGTTTGGGTACAGCATTGCATGACATGCAATTAGCAGTTAAAGCGACGCAGTGCCAAATTGTAAAAAGTGCTCTGGTCAGGAAGGGGGTAAATCCTTCCGGGGCTGAAGTGGTTAAAGATGATGAAGATGATAACTCTTTTTTCTTTAGCAGTGTTTTTCTACTGCCGATTAAATAACATTGTAACTTCAACATCACACTCTGAATGTAACAATTCTTACTCTGGTTATTAATATTACTCTTTCCTTTATCCACAGAACCGATGTCTGTGAAATTACCGCAGATTGTTGCAAAAACTACCAATTCTACGTCCCTGACCTGGACACAACCAGACGAGTATCAGAGCTCATACACCTACAGGGTGCAGACCAATGTAACCTCATCATCTACACTGATAAATAATACAATCGTGAACAGTACATCGGCTACAATAGGATATCTGACAGCGGGAGAGACCTATACATTCACTGTATATACAATATCTGCCTGTAACATACAATCAGACCCCGTGCCTATAACTGACTGCACCCGTAAGTACTGCCGAACAGGAAAAGCAACTTATAAATGTCTTTGTCTATCAAATTTCCCGCAAGAAGTTCCCGTTATTCACAACATCCAATCTGATACTCCCCATCATTATCACATTCTGGAGGTGTAAAAGTGAAAAGCTGATTTGTTGCCACCAGAAAAAAGAACAGTCTTTGTTTCAGATGCATTGACTAAATTCCCACAAGCTTCTCAATGTGGTTGTAAAGGATTTTTTTTTTGAAATAACAAATATGTCTATATACTTACCCGATCCTCCTGTTCTGGGGTCCTCCGCTGGCCTGTAACATAGAATTAGACCCCTCGTTTATAACTGATAGACATGTGCACGACGAAAAAATTTGTTTTGTTTCGTTTAGATTCATTAATCTAGTTATTTCTTTTATTAAATTCAGTTGATTCGTTGAATTCATATTCAGGATTCGTAATCAGAATTCTTGTTATGTCTTCTTTTGAATTTACCAATTTTTTACGATTCAAAACGATCGAATTGATACATTTTTTCTAATAACACACACAATCTTTGATTTCAGAAATATGTTTACAGTTTGAATTTGAATGGAATTAAATGTAAAATTTGATTTGAATTTCAATTTGAATTGTGGAAATTCGGACAAATTTATTTTTATTCGGCGCAATCTGTAAATTTCATTAATACTGTAGCTCGAAACAAACTGCACATGTCTAATAACTGACTGTACCCATAAGTACCGCCAAAACGAAAATGTAACTTTTTAAACTATTGCCAAGGGGCAGGGGCGAGCTGCGGCTTGCTATTGCACTTGTCGAGGTGGAGGAGCCAGGAGCACCGGTGGGGGACCCAAGAAGAAGAGGAGGATCGGGGCTGCTCTGTGCTAAAACACTGCACAGAGCAGGTTAGTATGTTATGTTTATTACTTTTTTTTGTAAGAAATCCGAACCTTTAATGTCACTTTAATGCATGGACTCTGTCTGTAATCTGAGAACTAACATTTCCTATGTTCCACAACTACATATTCCACAATCCCTGGGTTTCTCAGTCTAGTGTCACTCAATTACCAGAGAGATCACCATGCAGTCTTTCACCACATTAGCACTCCCACATTTGTTATACAACACAGAGGAAATGGTGAGGCATGCATTGTGACCTGAAACAAGCACCGTGGTAGTTCATTGAAAACTACAAGCCAACAGCTGCAAAGGCTGCCGGACCTTGTAGTTTTCCATTCACAGGACACTGTGAATGAGTGACACGGCTGGGTTTTTTTTAAATTGAGACAGCTAGCGGGGAAGAGAAGATCTCCGCTAGCTGTCAGATTGGGGATTGGGAGGGTGCGGGGCTGGTCCGTTCGTAGCATGTTACATCATGAAAATGGGTGTAACATGTTACGAAAGGTGAACTTATCCTTTAAAGTTGAAGTTTAGTCAAATACTAACTAAGCCTAAACCTGTTCCCACCCCCATTCCAAGCCCTATATCAACTACAATGTAAAGGAAATCTGCTTATAGTTATAGCCAAGGTGAGCTGCGATCATACATGGTAAGACAGAAGTGTGGTCAGGAGGTCGGGAAGCTGGCAGAACAAGGTCCAGTAGCAAGCCAAAGTCAGAACCAGGAGATCAGGCTTAACTGTATACCATGTCTGAGTATCATTATTATACAGTGTGCCTTTCTAGAAAAGTAAATCATTGTCTTCTGGTCTGCACATCTGTTACTGCTTATTGCTCCAATTCAAGAAAAAAAAGGGTAATATAAAAACACAACCAGATAACATTTCCGTAGTCTGAAAGATAACTATGAATATCCCTTGATTTCCCCATCCCTCCACTACTCTCCATGCAGGAGGGGGAGGAAGGGGGAGGACCAAGACCATAGACTATTCCAGGAGAAGAATGAAAGTAAGAAGAAAAGAGTATCAGAGAGGGAAGGAAGGTCACTCCCTAAAATGAACTCGGTCAGTCCCTGAGATCTCACAAGGGGTCAGACAAGTATTTGATCCGGTGTTCCCAGATCTTATCAAATAGGACTCTTTTGCCCTGTAAAATCGCCGAAAGGCATTCATTTACCATGATCCATGACTTGTTTTTTATCAAGTCCAAAGGGATCGTGGGCGTCCTCCATGATCTGGCAATTACTATTCTGGCTGCCGTGAAGATAAAGGTTACAAGTTTCCCTGCCTGTTTAGATGTGCCTTCTACCGGGCGTCCCAGAAGAGCTTGCTGCAGTGATTTAGTTAAGTTCCCCTGTGTAAGTGAGAAGATGAAATTATAGAGGCGAATCCAAAAACATTTCACCTTGGGGCAGGACCACCATATATGGATCACCATGTCTTCCATACCGCACCCTCAAAAACAGGAGGGAGAGGCCCCTGGGACGAACAAAGCTATTCTCGTCGGTATCATGTATCATCTGAGCAAAACCTTGTAATTTGCTTAGATCAATGAAGTATTTATATATGATTTTGACGCACACTGTGACATTTTGGACCATTCATCTAGAGCGAATGTCTCCCCTATGTCTTGTACTCACTTCTTCATATAGAACAATTTTTCTGGACTAGAGGTCAATATACTATAGATTTTGGAGATAACGCCAGTGTGCTTATCAAGGGATCTGCATAAGTACTCCATTGAGGTGGACGTGGTTATATCAGCCGCCCGTTGTAAGGTTTGCAGAAAATGCACTATTTGCACATAATGAAAAGTTTGTGGAAGAAGGTATTTCTCTTGAAGGGTTCGTTGTGGTAGAATCCCCCTGTGATTACAGAGGTCAGCAAAACTCAATATTTTCAATTCAAATTTGACTCGAATACTTAGAATCCATTGGAAAAAATTTAATTTGGTTGAAAAAGAATAAACAAAACAAAACTAAACTAATTCGGTTACGAATGCAACCAAACTAAATTAGTAACCTAATGAATCGATCCGAAATGAAAATGTTTTCGTTCTGCACATGTCTATTCTCTACTGTCTTCTTTTAGGTGATCCTTAAAAACGTATCTTTTTCTAGAAATTCTATCCTGACTCCACCTACTTTCTCCATCAGCTCATTCCTTATACGTAATGCCTTTGGTATCACTAGCCCTACTGTATTGAATTGTATTACTGTACTCTCTCCCTTATTTTGCACAAATTGTTGACCCTATATAAATCCTGTATATTAATAATAAATGATGATAGGATCTTTTCTTCTGCTTGAAAAAATTCAGTCATTTAGAATGCTATAGCGAAAGAAAAGAATCCACACATACTGCTCAAAGCTGCTAAGAAGTAAAGGTGCACCAGCCAACAGGCATTTTTTTTTTTTTTGCATGGGAATGCAAAACGGGTATTTAAACCCCTTTAAATCAGGTCAAATGCAAGTCAGAAAAAGGTCAACTGCAGGTCAGATGCACCGGTCAATGAATTGTGAATGATCACTGAGGAGTATCACACTGATTTCAAGCTTATGCCATAAACTAAAGTCCTTAAACACAAGTCCAAACTCCACCAAGTTCATTTGGAAGGTGCAGTAAATAAACTGTACAATTGTGTGTAAAAATATTGTGGTGTGTATAAAATCATTACCTTTAACCACTTCCGGACCGCCGCACGCTGATATACGTCCTAAGTTTGAAGAGGAATATCGTTGTTATGGCAGCAGTAAGCTGCCATAACCCTGGTATCCTCTTCTTCAGTGAGCGGTCCGGTTTAAGATAAAAGTGGTCCCTGCGGTGGATTCGTCGCGATATGACTTTTATCTGTGGTGGGAGAGGGCCCCCCCCTTCCCGCCGTGCTCCGGTGCCCTCCTCCGGAGGAGATCGGATGTTCATCCATGCTGGGTATAGAGATGAGTGAGGGGAAGATGGCCCCCACCCGTCTCTATACCATTCTTGGGTGGAAGCGACGTCAAACGTCACTTCTGCCCATTGCTCTTAAAGGGCCATTTTTTTTTTTTTTTATGACATTTTTTTATTGCATTTTAGTGTAAATATGAGATCTGAGGTCTTTTTGACCTCAGATCTCATATTTAAGAGGTCCTGTCATGCTTTTTTTCTATTACAAGGGATGTTTACATTTCTTGTAAAAGGAATAAAAGTGACACAATTTGTTTTTTAAAAAAACAGTTTAAAAATAAAAAAAAAAGTGCCTCGTTCCACCGAGCTCGAGTGCAGAAGCAAACACATACGTGAGTAGCGCCTGCATATGAAAACGGTGTTCAAACCACACGTGAGGTATCGCCGCGATCGGTAAAGTGAGAGCAATAATTCTAGCCTCAGACCTCCTCTGTAACATAAAAAAAGGCAACCTGTAGAATTTTTTAAACGTCACCTATGGAGATTTTTAAGGGTAAAAGTTTGTCACCATTCCACGAGTGGGGGCAATTTTGAAGCGTGACATGTTGGGTATCAATTTACTGGGTATAACATTATCTTTCACAATATAAAAAAAAATTGGGCTAACTTTACTGTTGTCTTATTTTTTTAATTAAAAAAGTGTATTTTTTCCAAAAAAAGTGCGCATGTAAGATCGCTGCGCAAATACAGTGTGACAGAAAGTATTGCAACGACCGCCATTTTATTCTCTAGAGTGTTAGAAAAAAAAATTGATAATGTTTGGGGGTTCTAAGTAATTTTCTAGCAAAAAAAAACAGTTTTAAACATGTAAACAACAAATCTCAAAAAGAGGCTTGGTCCTTAAGTGGTAAAATACCTTAAGACCCCTTTCACACTGCCAGCATTTTTCAGGCGCTACAGCGCTAAAAATAGCGTCTGTATAGCGCCTGAAAAAAGCGGCTCCATACACTCCAGTGTGAAAGCCCGAGGGCTTTCACACCGGAGCGGTGCACTGGCAGGGCATCACAAAAAGTCCTGACAGCAGCTTCTTTGGAGCGGTGAACTCACTCAATACTTTGTAGAGACACTTTTTGCGGCTATCACAGCTCCAAGTCGCTTTGAATAAGTCTCTATGAGCTTGCCACATCTTACCACTGGTATTTTTGCCCATTCCTCCTTCCAAAACTGCTCCTTCAAGTTGGATGGTTTGCGCTTGTGAACAGCAATCTTTAAGTCTGACCACAGACTTTCTATTGGATTGAGTTCTGGGCTTTGACTAGGCCATTCCAACACATTTACATGTTTCCCCTTAAACCACTCAAGTGTTGCTTTAGCAGTGTGTTTGGGGTCATTGTCCTGCTGGAAGGTGAACCTCCATCCTAGCCTCAAATCACACACAGAGTGGTACAGGTTTTGTTCAAGAATATCCCTGTATTTAGCACCATCCATCTTTCCCTCAACTCTGACTAGTTTCCCAGTCCTGACTGCTGAAAAACATCACCACAGCATGATGCTGCCACCACCATGTTTCACAGTGGGGATGGTGTTCTTTGGGTGATGTGTTGGGTTTGTGCCAGACATAGCGTTTTCGTTGATGGCCAAAAAGTTCAATTTTAGTCTCATCAGACCAGTGCACCTTCCTCCATACATTTTGGGAGTCTTCCACATGCCTTTTCACAAACTCAAAACATGCCATTTTGTTTTTTGCTGAAAGTAATGGCTTTCTTCTGGCCACTTTGCCATAAAGCCCAACTCTATGGAGCGTGCGGCTTATTGTCGTCCAATGTACAGATAATCCAGTCTCTGCCGTGGAACTCTGTAGCTCCTCCAGGGTTACCTTAGGTCTCTGTGCTGCCTCTCTGATTAATGCCCTCCTTGCCCGGTCCGTGAGTTTTGGTGTGCGGCCGTCTCTTGGCAGGTTTTCTGTTGTACCATGTTCTTTCCCTTTGGTTATGATAGATTTGATGGTGCTCCTAGGGATCATCAAAGATTTGGATAATTTTTTATAACCTAACCCTGACTTGTACTTCTCAGCAACATTGTCCCTTCCTTGTTTGGAGAGTTCCTTGGTCTTCATGGCAGTGTTTGGTTAGTGGTGCCTCTTGCTTAGGTGTTGCAGCCTCTGGGGCCTTTAAAAAGGTGTGTCTATGTAATGACAGATCATGTGACACTTAGATTGCACACAGGTGGACATCATTTCACTAATTATGTGACTTCTGAAGGTAATTGGTTGTACCAGAGCTTTTTATGGGCTTCATAACAAAGGGGTTGAATACATACGCACATGCCAATTATCAGTTTTTTATTTCTGAAAAATAGTTTTATGTATATATTTTTCTAATTTTACTTCACCAACTTAGACTATTGTGTTCTGATCCATCACATATAATTCAGATTAAAAAAACATTGAACTAAAGGCTGCAATGTAACAAAATAGGTAAAAAGCTAAGGGGGTGAATACTTTTGTAAGGCACTGTAAATGCCACCACATTCATTTATGTGCCCCAATGAGGTTTATGCCATAAAGTGTTAGTATGCACCGCAAAACTTATGGCAAAGCTTAATTGAACAAGCTGAAGATAGAAGCTGATTGTCTACCATGCACATCTACACCAGATTTTGTACTCTCCGGTTTTAATAAATCCCCCCTTACAGTCTAGATCACCCACATTCAGAGATTCAAAGTCTTTGCCCCATATTCCTCCAACACAGATGATGCTGCTATGGGCAGGATCCCCCCCAGCCCTTCATCTTTGCTGTAGAACCCCTGCCCCCTTTATAATAAGATCTGTATGTGTACCTTTTTCACTAATAAAAATGTATTTTTCCTGTTAGTTCCCGGACAAGCTGTCGGTGCCGCAGCGAGCAGTAACACATCGGTGAATTCTCTGTTTGTGAGCTGGACCGCACCACAAGGAAAAGTGTCTAATTATACCGTCACTATAACAGAATATGTCAATAACACAATGCAGACTGGCACAATACAACCTAACATGACGCAAGTAAATTTTACTGGATTATTACCAGGAAGAGTCTACAATGTAACAATAGTGACAGTCAGCAGTTCCTGCAGCCAGGCAGCCCCTTCACTGTCACAGGCCACATGTAAGTATGATTAAGGTCATGTGTCTTCAATGAATATAGTATAGTGATCCTCTGCGCTATTATATAGTGAATGTGATAACAATAAATCCTAATTGGATACCCAGAATTGCTGCAAAACCTAGTGATTTCACAAATACACGTGCATAAGTAAGTGAATAAAATGATTTTGCGCTATTCCATGCTATGTGATTAAAAACAATGTGATATAAATGTAAACTGAAATCTTACAATAAACAAGTCCAGTGATGGTTTTGAATCAATAAAAATAATTAATTTCCAATTCAATAATATTATGATCCAATAGTGACTGTGATCCAAATATAAACACTGCGATCAATGTGCAGTCCTTCAATGAATAGATCCAATAAGCTTTTTAATAACACTTCAGAGAGTCTATGCTCCGCCACTAACACTTCAGTGCTCACATAACTCTCACCTCATATCCACAGAATGTAAGTCTTGAGTATTATTAAGGACAAGCTATTCCCTCATGCTGGAAAACTCCTCCGCAGATCCTCTCTCAGAAGGTCCAGGACCATGTGATGGGGTAAGGTTAACAGACAAGCCTCCAGAAGATGCATTAACATAACCAAACTAATTTATTTAAAAGTATAAAATATGCTTACATCTAAGCACAGTTAAAAGTGCTTCAAACAGCAAAAACAGCGTTATGTCACGTCACGTTGAGTCCCCTGAAGAAGTCACGTGATGTGGCGTAACGCGTAGGGCTTGGCCATAAGACGCAACGGACCGGAAGTGATGTGAGAGGCGGAAACGCCGCTGTTTTTGCTGTTTGAAACACTTTTAACTGTGCTTGGATGTAAGCATATTTTATATTTTTAAATAAATTGGTTTGGTTATGTTAATGCACTATTGGAGGCTTGTCTGTTTACCTTACCCCAACACATGGTCCTGGACCTTTGGATAGAGGATATGCGGAGGAGTTTTCTGGCATGAGGGAATAGCTTATCCCTAATAATACACAAGGCTTACATTCTGTGGATATGAGGTGAGAGTTCTGTGAGCACTGAGGTGTTGGTGGCGGTGCATAGACTCTCTGAAGTTTTATTAAGAAGGTTATTGGATCTATTCATTGAAGGACTGCACATTTGGATCACAGTCACTATTGGATCATAATATTATTGAATTGGGAATTGATTATTTTTATTGATTTATAACCATCACTGGACTTTTTTATTGTAAGATTTCAGTTCACATTTATATCACATTGTTTATTTAATCACATAGAATGGAATAGCGCAAAATCATTTGTCAAAGTTAAACAAAAAAAAATATGTGCGCCATTTCACTGAATGGTACAGAAACAAAGTTTTGTTTAAAGGACATATATGATAAAAAGGTATTGTATGATGATAATGCTATTAATTTAATAATGATATTCTACATATGCTTTTGTTTTTAATTTCACATATCCATTATTTAGACTTTTATCCATATACAGTATATACAGTTTATAGTTACATAGTAGGTGAGGTTGAAAAAAGACACAAGTCCATCAAGTCCAACCTATGGACTTGATGGACAGTTTATCTGGAAAGTATTCACAGCGCTTTACTTTTTCCACATTTTGTTATGTTACAGCCTTATTCCAAAATGGATTACATTCATTATTTTCCTCAAAATTCTACAGACAATCTCCCATAATGACAACGTGAAAGAAGTTTAAAATCTTTGCTGATTTATTAAAAATAAAAAACGAATAAATTATATGTACATAAGTATTCACAGCCTTTGCCATGACACTCAAAATTTAGTGCAGGTGCATCCTGTTTCCACTGATTATCCTTGAGATATTTCTACATCTTGATGGGAATCCACCTGTGGTAAATTCAGTTGCTTGGACATGATTTGGAAAGGCACACATCTGTCTATATAAGATCCCACAGTTAACAGTGGATGTCAGAGCACAAACCAAGCCATGAAGTCCAAGGAATTGTCTGTAGACCTCCAAGACAGGATTTTATGGAGGCACAGATCTGGAGAAGGGTACAGAAACATTTCTACAGCATTGAAGGTCCCAATGAACACAGTGGCCTCCATCAGATGTGAATGGAGGAAGTTTGGAACCACCAGGACTATTCTGAGAGGTCAAACTGAGCAATCAGGGAGAAAGACCTTAGTCAGGGAGGTGACCAAGAATCCGATGGTCACTCTGACAGAGCTCCAGCGTTTCTCTGTGGAGAGAGGAGAACCTTCCAGAAGAGCAACCATCTCTGCAGCACTCCACCAATCAGGCCTGTATGGTAGAGTGGCCAGATGGAAGCCATTCCTCAGTAAAAGACACATGACAGCCCGCCTGGAGTTTGCCAAAAGCCACCTGAAGGACTCTCAGACCATGAGAAACAAAATTCTCTGGTCTGATGAAATAAAGACTGAACTCTGGCCTGAATGGCAAACGTCATGTCTAGAGGAAACCAGGCTCATCACCTGGCCAGTACCATCCCTACAGTGATGCATGGTGGTGGCAGCATCATGCTGTGGGGGTGTTTTTTAGCGGCAGGAACTGGGAGACTAGTCAGGATCGAGGGAAAGATGAATGCAGCAATGAACAGAGACATCCTTGAGGAAAACCTGCTCCAGAGCGCTCTGGACTTCAGACTGGGGCAAAAGTTCTTCTTCCAACAGGACAATGACCCTAAGCACACGGCCAAAATAACAAAGGAGTGGCTACTGTACATGACAACCCTGTGAAAGTCCTTGAGTGTTCCAGCCAGAGCCCAGACTTAAACCCTATTAAACATCTCTGGAGAGATCTGAAAATGGCTGTGCACCGACGCTCGCCATGCAACCAGATGGAGCTTGAGATGTCCTGCAAAGAAGAATGGGAGAAACTGCCCAAAAATAGGTGTACCAAGCTTGTAGTATCATACTCAAAAAGACTTGAGGCTGTAATTGGTGCCAAAGGTGCTTCAACAAAGTATTGAGCAAAGGATGTGAATACTTATGTACATGGGGTTTTTTTTATTTTTAATACATTTGCAAACATTTCAACTAAACCTCTTTCACGTTGTCATTATGGAATATTGTGTGAAGAATTTTGAGGAAAATAATGAGTTTAAACCATTTTGGAATAAGGTTCTAACATAACAAAATGTGGAAAAGTGAAGCACTGTGAATACTTTTCTGGATCCACTGTTAATGCCGAAAAAAGTGACAGGGGTTGGGACAAAGGTTTTTTTTTTTAAACTTTTTATTAACTGAACGAAAGGTGGCCATTGTGAACACCCCTACCATCGTATTCCTTCAAAGCAGATGATTATTCTTCCATCTCATTGATTTATTTTTTTTCTTACATTGTTATATTTTGAAGTCATTAAAGCGGAACTTCACCCAAAAGGGGAAGTTCTGCTTGTTTGTATCCTCCCACCCCTTCACTGCCACATTTGGCACTTTTTTTTGGGGGGGGGTAGGTACCTTTCTGAGTGGAAGGTCAGCCGACCTCCCCCACACATCACAGGTCCCAGAAGACTGCGGGACCATTTGCAAAGCGCAGCGTGGCTCGTGCATGGATTGTAGGAAACCGGCAGTAAAGATGCCGGCGTCTGGAACCGAAGCCGATTGAAGAATCGGCTTGGGTGAGGACATTGTTGGATCCCTGGACAGGTAAGTGTACTTATAATGAAAGTCAGCAGCTACAGTATTTTTCAGCTGCTGACTTTTAAATTTGGGGGGAGACTGGAGCTCCTTTTTAATTTTAAATATAACTTTTGGGAAGCAGGTAGAAAGATCTGTGTGTCTGTCACAGCCACCATAGAACAGAGAACTGAAGGCTCCTAATTAACAAAGGGGCTTGCATGTGCTCCTATATTTTTTATGTTTAGAAGAGTGATGTAAGCATTATGCTTGCACCACTCTTTGGTAATTCATCCCATTATATGTATTGTTTTTATAGCAGATACATTTTCTTCCATCTCACTCATTTTTTTCCTAACATTGTTTTATCTCCAAACAGATCCCACCCCACCGAGCAGCATAAACTTTACTATGATAGGAACTAAAGATGTTACCTTATCTTGGGGAGATCCAGTAAATATGACCGGAGTGGTGAAGTCATATAATATCACTTATTGGAATTCTTCTTCTCCTTCAATCATTTCTGGAACTGTGATAAGCAACACAACATATGTCACCCTTCAAAACTTGATATCGGGGACTAATTACAGTTTCTCTGTGGTAACGGTCATACCCTGGGGGTATCAGAGCACATCTGTAATTGGATCAGTCTGTACAAGTAAGTTTTTGCTCCTTGAGCCTAGGTTCACACTTGTGCGACGTGGGAACCAGCGCGATTACAGCGCCAGTTCCCACATCGCATCCCTCCCGCAAACCGCTGCTGGTGTCAATACATCGTTAATGACACCCCCAGATCTGTTCACAGATCGCAGTGTGAACTGTGAACTTGCACAGGAATCGGATCGCATAGGTGAGAACACCTATGCAATCCGATTTCAGTGCGGGGGGGAGGGTCCTTGCACCGTTTTTTGTACAACTGTATGGCTGAACTCGCATTGCACAGACATCGCATGCAAACGGCCCCAGTGACCCGCAGTGCGGGTACAAATCACATGCAATGTCTGTGTTCACACAAATGTGAACATAGCCTTAAAAGCTATATTCAAAAAGTGTTACAGTGTTTTGAAAAAGTCTTGTGAGTGCCCAGATTCTTGACTGACCCCCTCCCCCCCCCATTTGCTCAAGAGGCAAAAGTTACCAAGCAAAGATATATCTGACCTTGCTGCCGAACACTGGTTCATCCCGCTGACTTTCAACTCATTACAGAAGAGAGTAGTGCCATGGAGGTCAGCAGGAGGAACCAGCTGAACTATGCTTAAATACTAGAAAATGATGCATTTTGCTGGGAAACAACACTTTCCGGAGGGTTGGTCTCTTGGGTCCCCCACAGCTCATACTGGTTTATCCTGCTAACCTCCACATCTTTACTGGAGGTCAGCAGGAGAAGCCAGTAAGATCTGTAGAGAACCCAGAAGTTTGACACAACCAGAAGTGTTGGTTTCCCAGTGGACTTTAGAAGATGATCTTACAGCATCAGAGTGGTGTTCAGTGGTGCGGGCAGTGGGAAAGATAAGTATTTAGAGTCATCACTTATAAGGCTACTTTCAGACTGAGGCGGGCGATCGCTGGCGGTAAAGCGGCGCTATATTTAGTGCCGCTTTACTGTTGTTCTAGCGGCGCTATTCGGCCGCTAGCGGGGTGGTTTTTATCCCCGCTAGCGGCCGAAAAAGGGTTAAAACCGCCCTCAAAATCGCCGCTGCAGCAGCGCTTTTCCGGCGGCTTTGCTTTCAATGGGAAGGGGCGCTTTAGGAGCAGTAAATACATCGCTCCTATAGCGCTGCAAAGTTGCGGCTTGCAGGACTTTTTTGACCATCCTGCAAGCGCACTGCTCCAGTGTGAAAGCCCTGGAGTGAATTGAGCAGCTCTTTCAGGGCGCTTTGCAGGCGCTATTTTTAGCACTTTAGCGCCTGCAAAGCGCCTCAGTTTGAAACAGCCCAAGTGTTCATTTTTTTTGGTAACTCTTGTACGGTGACAGGGTCCCTTGGTGCATAATGACCTATGTACATTGGTAAGGCTCCAAGGTTTCTTTATCCTCTCTCTCTGCTCTAGAAGGGGAAGGAGACCTTGCATGTCTTATTATAAGACAGATGACTTTTAGAGCTAGTTTATATTGTTGCTTTTTAGGTCTCATACACACGGGTGCCTGCGGCTGTACAATGTACAATTTGGGTGTATTTCTCCAACCAGAAACTACAGATACTGCCTACAACCTGCCCATAGTTATTAATGGCTGCACATGGATATACGCCAGTACTTGCGCAAACACACATTACATTTTTATTCCTAGCTATGTCTGGGTGCAAGCAGAGCTCTAGTAGGGTAATGGGGAAAGGACCATAGAAAAACTTTAGCTACCTAGGCTTTAGCTGTAAGACTGCATTCACACCTGAGCTGATAAATAAAAATATATGTTTCGCTACCCCACTAAATAGACAATAACCAATAATCCAAAGGAAAGTGATAAATAAATAAAGGAAAAATAATCAACAGTACTAGCAGACTGGTTGCCGGTTGCATAAGACTGGAGGTTCTTTTCTGCTCCATTATCCTTAAAACCCCCCCGCACTACATCTGAGGGAACCTTATCCTAGGACCTAGGACGGTGAGGGATGCGCAGGAGCCCCTAGGTGGATGAGAAAAAGAGCCCTTTTGGTCATATGCTTTTGCCCCATTACTTTAAGGTAAGGGGCCACTACCCACTGAAGTGTCTGCACACGAAGATGCAGGAGATTTGATTCACAAAGCACTTTAACTGCCACATGTGCATGCTAGCACGTTGCTGTCACAGATTTCATTAAAAAAGGACATTTTTTGTGTGAAATTCTTTTTTCATTATATATACCTTTATTTTTTTGGGACATTAATTACCGTATTTATTTTTGGAGTTTTTTGCACATTTTGCACTTTATATGAAGTTTTGTTCATTAACACCGTATGCAAATAGAGGTGTAGCCATTTATATTGTGCACATTGGTTGCACAATGCACACTGTCACTTTTGGACTGTATATGTATATAGTCTAAATCACTTTGCACTTTATTTAAAAATTGTCTTTTGTCACTAACGTTGAACTAGATATTTATTATGGTGATTTAAGTTTGTAATATCCGTATTTCATTTATATTTGCTTACACCCATATTATTTTTATTTAGTCCAGTGAGACGCATCACCTGTAGGAGTCATCCTACCAGTTTTTTAATATTTTTTATTATTTATATATACTTTGGTGATACAAATTATGATCAACATTTAAACCACTTTTGGTTTTACATATAGGACTAGCGCAGCACCACTCATCCATATATTCAACTAAAAGGTCAGGTGTTTACCCGAATAGGTGCATGCAGCTTTTCCACCCTCAGCCACCTCCATATTTGATAGCGCAGGAATATCTCTCTTAAATATTGGAGTACTAGCACAATGATGAACTGTAAACACTGACAGTGCTAACGTGCAACAAGGCAATGAAGTGAATCTAAAAGTGCAATGTGCATAGAAATGAATACCATATGAACATAGCAAGGAAAATAATAGAAATGTGTGAACTAATAAATAATGAAGTATCCAAAATAGTAGATAAGGTACAAAAAAGGCAAAAGTACAATCCAAAAACGCATAAGATGTGACTAATTATCGACATCCAAAATCTTCTAAAGAATGAAGTGCAAGTGCAATATAAAGCATAAATATCAGTGTGCAACAATAACACAGTAATGAGAAATATACACTATGCTAGCGTGCAACAAAGCAGTGAGGTAAAGCAGGTCCTAAAGTGCAATGTGCAAAAAAGTGAAGACCATATCAAGCGATGTAGCTAAACTCTGTGAACTACTAAATAGTGAAATGACCAAAAAATATAACAAATGAAGATCAAAAATGCAATCCCAAATCGCATAAGATGCGACTAAATAAGGGTATCCAAAAACTACTGCAAATGAAAGTGCAAGTGCAATGATAAGCATAGAAAGCAGTGTGCAGCAAAAGCTACATAAACTGAAAAAAGGAGTCCAAAATAGAAACAGTTCAAGATCGCATGTAGTGCAATTCCCGGTGTCAGCCCAGTGCAATCTTCTACAGATGGTGCAAAAGTGCAAGTGCCAGATAACTAATAGGTAGGTCCAATCTTGTTCCAGGGGTGCAGCAATAGTTTCCCCAGCCTCTCACCTGAAGTTGCGGCCCCCAATGGGCCGAATCGAGCATATATCGACAGGCGGTGGGATGATAACCTGGGGATCAGCTCACTGCTTTGTTGCACGCTAGCATAGTGTATATTTCTCATTACTGTGTTATTGTTGCACACTGATATTTATGCTTTATAGTGCACTTGCACTTCTTTCTTTAGAAGATTTTGGATGTCGATAATTAGTCGCACCTTCTGCTTTTTTGGATTGTATTTTTGACTTTTATACCTTATCTACTATTTTGGATACTTCATTATTTATTAGTTCACACATTTCTATTATTTTCCTTGCTATGTTCATATGGTATTCATTTCTATGCACATTGCACTTTTAGATTCACTTCATTGCTTTGTTGCACGTTAGCACTGTCAGTGTTTACAGTTAATCATTGTGCTAGTACTGTTGATTATTTTTCCTTTACTTATTTATCACTTTCCTTTGGATTATTGGTTATTGTTTATTTAGTGGGGTAGCGCCACATATATTTTTATTTATCATCTTTTGAGTTATGTGGGTACACTTTTTGATGTAGACGGCTTCCACTTGTTATATTGGTGAGTTTGGTTTCTTGCGCATTAGTTATATTTTCTGTTTATTCACACCTGAACGTTTCGTTTTCAGGCAGAAAGTCGTGCGTTTTTACCACGATTTTGCCGCGATTTGTACCACGTTTTTTTGCTGTGATTTTGCACAGGTCAAAAGGTCACCAATGTAAAAAGGTGAAAAACGCCTGTAATCTGCCCAAAAAGAAGCTGGTGTACTTTTTTGAGCTTGAGGCGCTTTGCTTCAGGTGACAAAACGCTTAGATGTGCCATTGAAATGGGATTTTGCTTGTTGGGCGTTTTTTGGGCGTTTTTTTTCGGGCGTTTTACAAGTGTTTTACGACCTGAAAGCGCTTAGGTGTGAATGCAACCTAAAGTTACAATATGATGTTAACAATGTGAAGCACAACCATACAATACGATTTTCTGAATAGGGGAGGGAATGAACGAAGACAAGAAGAGGTCTCCATATCTACTTAGCTTATCGCTGTTATTAAAGATAATGATGAAGATGATAACTCTTTTTTCTTTAGCAGTGTTTTTCTACTGCCGATTAAATAACATTGTAACTTCAACATCACACTCTGAATGTAACAATTCTTACTCTGGTTATTAATATTACTTTTTCCTTTATCCACAGAACCGATATCTGTGAAATTACCGCAGATTGTTGCCAAAACTACCAATTCTACGTCCCTGACCTGGACACAACCAGACGAGTATCAGAGCTCATACACCTACAGGGTGCTGACCAATGTAACCTCATCATCTACACTGATAAATAATACAATTGTGAACAGTACATCGGCTACAATAGGATATCTGACAGCGGGAGAGACCTATACATTCACTGTATATACAATATCTGCCTGCAACATACAATCAGCCCCCGTGTCTATGATTGACTGCACCCGTAAGTACTGCCGAACAGGAAAAGCAACTTATAAATGTCTTTGCCAACAAATGCTCCAGTCCTTGTCTATCAAATTTTCTGCAAGAAGTTCCCGTTATTCACAACACCCAATCTGATACTCCCCATCATTATCACATTCTGGAGGTGTAAAAGGGAAAAGCTGATTTTTTGCCACCAGAAAAAAGAACAGTCTTTGTTTCAGATGCATTGACTAAATTCATACAAGCTTCTCAAGGTGGTTGTAAAGGATTTTTTTTTTTAAATAACAAACATATCTATACTTACCTGCTCTGTGCAATATAATTGCACAGAACGGCCCGATCCTCCTGTTCTGGGGTCCTCCGCTGGCCTGTAACATAGAATTAGACCCCTCGTTTATAACTGATAGACATGTGCATGACGAAAAAATGTGTTTTGTTTCGTTTAGATTCATTAATCTAGTTATTTAGTTTTGTTAAATTCCGTTGATTCATTCAATTCATATTCAAAATTCGTATTCAGAATTCTTGTTATCTTCTTTTGAATTTACCAATTTTTTACGATTCAAAATGATGGAATTGATACATTTTTTGAATTTTTTTTTATTCAAATGCGGCAAAGTGAACAAATAAAAGAAAATTCTTCATCAAGTGATTACAATGACTCTTTAAATTACCTTTGGCTTAACAAAAACAGTGTTATTTCGAAATGGTCCTCTAATAACACACACAGTCTTTGATTTCAGAAATACTTTTACAGTTTGAATTTGAATGGAATTAAATGTAAAATTTGATTTGAATTTCAAATCAAAGTAAGTAAGTAGGTAAGTATTTTGCAGCTCTCATTTGTTTTTGAAAATGAAGAAAGACAAGAAAAAAACATTTTTTTTTTCTTTTTTCAATTTTCAAAACTTTGTGACAAAAAGTGAGGTCTGCAAAATACTCACTATACCTCTCAGCAAATAGCTTGGGGTGTCTACTTTCCAAAATGGGGTCATTTGGGGAGGGTTTTGTGCCACCTGGGCATCGCATGGCCTCCGAAACTGTGATAGGCAGTGAAGAGTGAAATCAAAAATTTACGCCCTTAGAAAGCCTGAAGGCGGTGCTTGGTTTTCGGGGTCCCATATGCGGCTAGGCTCCCAAAAATCTCACACATGTGGTATCCCCGTACTCAGGAGAAGCAACAGAATGTATTTTGGGGTGAAATTTCACATATTACCATGGCATGTTTGAGCAATATATCATTTAGTGACAACTTTGTGCAAAAAAAAAAAAATTTGTCTCTTTCCCGCAACTTGTGTCACAATATAAAATATTCCATGGACTCGACATGCCTCTCAGCAAATAGCTTGGGGTGTCTACTTTCCAAAATGGGGTCATTTGGGGGGGTTTTGAACTGTCCTGGCATTTTATGCACAACATTTAGAAGCTTATGTCACACATCACTCACTCTTCTAACCACTTGAAGACAAAGCCCTTTCTGACAATTTTTGTTTACATGAAAAAAATATTTTTTTTTGCAAGAAAATTACTTTGAACCCCCAAACATTATATATTTTTTAAAGCAAATGCCCTACAGATTAAAATGGTGGGTGTTTCATTTTTTTTTTCACACAGTATTTGCGCAGCGATTTTTCACACGCATTTTGGGGAAAAAACACACTTTTTAAAATTTTAATGCACTAAAACACACTATATTGGCCAAATGTTTGATGAAATAAAAAAGATGATCTTAGGCCGAGTACATGGATACCAAACATGACATGCTTTAAAATTGCGCACAAACGTGCAGTGGCAACAAAATAAATACATTTTTAAAAGCCTTTAAAAGCCTTTACAGGTTACCACTTTAGATTTACAGAGGAGGTCTACTGCTAAAATTACTGCCCTCTATCTGACCTTCGTGGTGATACCTCACATGCATGGTGCAATTGCTGTTTACATTTGACGCCAGACCGACGCTTGCGTTCGCCTTAGCGCGAGAGCAGGGGGGGACAGGGGTGCTTTTTTTTTTTGCTATTTTTTTTTTTTTTTGGCTTTTTTATCTTATTTTTAAACTGTTCCTTTCATTTTTATTTTTTAATCATTTTTATTTTTATCTCAGGGAATGTAAATATCCCCTATGATAGCAATAGGTAGTGACAGGTACTTTTTTTTTTTTTTTTTTATAAATCTTTATTTATACAAAACACTTTTACAAATTTTTAACATAACATACAAAACACATATACATCTAAAACCATGGAATTTCCAATGTACAATGTAGCATTATTCCATAACAACTACCTATCTACCTTGTTATAGAGATGTGTGTTTCCCGATTCAGCCCCCCCCCCCCACCCCCCTACTATCATACACCATACACTCTAGGGGAAGGACAGACAAACAAACAAACAAACAAAAAAAGGGATATTAGGGGACCAATATCCTTTCTCCCTCCCTCCATACATCAAAAAAAACCTGTCTTATCGTGTTTCTTTAGGCTCCTCTCTCTCGCTGAGGAGTTGCGAGGAGGCACTATACTCTGTCCATCTAGACCATGTATTAAATATCTGTTTATTTAATCCCTCCTCTAATACCTTTCTCTCCTCCAAGGTACGCATCTCCACCATCTCACATTCCCACTCCAACATGGAGGGCGCATTTGTATTTTTCCATTTTCTTGCTATGCAAGTACGTGCTGCCATCAAGAAATATTTTAATAGACCTTTCTTTATGCTTTTCAATGATCCAGGTATCATAGATAATACCGTTATTTGTATGTCAGGATATAGGTCCTTCCCAGTCACGTCTCTGTAGATCTCAAAAATTTTTTGCCAGAATGGTTGTATTTTGGAACAATAGTACCATATATGGGACATTGTACCCCGAGCTACATGACACCTCCAGCACGCCTCGTTATTAATCGTGTTTATCTTATGTAGATCCACGGGGAACGTATACCATCTGGCTAAAATTTTGTAGTTTCTTTCCTGATGTTTAGTAGATAATGACAATTTATGAGTTACTGTAATAGCCCTTTCCCATTTTTTCCTTGGAAATTCCAAGCCCAACTCTACCTCCCATTTCTTAATATAGGGTATATCCTGGTTTTGACCCTCAATATTCAGGATCTTATATACCTTTGATAAAACATGTAGAGGTCTATCCTCTTGAATAAAAAACGTTTCTAATGATGTTAAGGGCCTATCTATTACAGCTTCTTTTATCAAGGATGTAATATATCTTTGGAGTAGGCCATGCTGCATCCATTCTTTTTTATGGTCCTCACCTATATCTTCCAATGGGAGAATTTTTTCCCCTACCATCGTTTCTATTATCCTAGTATTCCTGTCTCTTTTCCATTTAAGAAATGACTTCGCTTCCAGTGCAAGTGGGAATTCTGGGTTACCAAATAGTGGGGTCATAGGCCCTCTAAAGGTAGATCCATACCCCCTTTTTATCATAGTATCCCATGCTTTCAATGTCGAAACTACTAAGGAAGGCATATATCCTTCCGGCGGTCTTTGTTATCTTTTGATCCAAGGCAGTGATTTTAGTTTTAACTCTGTTATCTCTTCTTCTAATCTCACCCACTGTTTATTATTACCGTTATGAAACCAGTCTACTATTCTAGTAACCATTATTGCTCTGAGGTATATTGCTATGTCAGGGAGGGCAAGGCCCCCATATTCTTTGGGCTTATTTAGCACTATTCTACTGATTCTAGGCGTTTTGCCCGCCCATACGAATTGCCCGATTACCCTGCGAAGCCTTTTCAAGATGTTTGTTGCAGGAAATATGGGGATCGTTTGTAAGATGTATAATATTTTGGGGAGTATGTCCATTTTTATAATATTTATCCTACCGATCCATGAGAATGTGCCTTTTTCATATTGCTGGAGTGTTTTCGTTATTTTTTGCACCATCGGGACGTAATTATAATCCTCTAGTTTATTTAAATCAGTGGGGATAAAAGTGCAGAGATATTTAATAGCCTTTTTCTGCCATTTGAAGGAAAAATCCTTTTTAAGCAGTTCCACCATGGTCTTTGACATATTGATATTCATTACTTCAGATTTGCTATAGTTCACCTTAAAATTACTCAAAACACCAAATCGATTAAATTCTGCTATCAAATTAGGTAGTGTTATCAGAGGATTTGTAATATATAACAAAATGTCATCTGCATATACAGACATCTTATACTCTATATCCCCCACCATTACTCCTTGTATATCTTTATTCTCTCAAATCGCTCTTAATAAATGCTCCATTACAAGTATATATAATATTGGAGATAGTGGACAACCTTGTCTAGTTCCATTTGATATATATATTTCCTCCGATAAACCACTATTCACCCGGATCTTAGCAGTTGGGTGCTGGTAAAGGGCCATTATTTTATCCAACATTACAGACCCCAATCCCCATTGTGTTAATGTCTCTTTAAGGAAGCTCCATCCCACCCTGTCAAACGCTTTTTCAGCATCTATTGCTATTAAACAGGATGGGATGGAGCCCCTCTGTACATATTCCATTAGTGTAAGTGTTTTCAAGGTATTGTCTCTCGCCTCTCTACCTTTTACGAACCCCACCTGATCCAAATGTATATAACTGGGTATTATGGGGGTGAGTCTATTAGCAATAATTTTGGAGTATAATCTGAGATCAATGTTCGTTAAAGAGATTGGTCTATAGTTACTACATAAGGTATGGTCCTTATCCGGTTTTGGTACAAGAGCGATAAATGCCTGCATACTTTGTGAGCCAAAGGGCACCGTTGTAGATACTGCATTAAAGGTCCACTTAATTATAGGCGTAAGCTCCTCTTTAAATATTTTATAAAACCGTGGGGAAAAGCCATCTGGACCTGGACTTTTCCCCGGTGTTAATGAATCAATTACCCTTTGTATTTCTTCTTCAGAGAATTCTTGCTCTAACTGTGTTGTTTCTCTTAGTGTTAAAGCAGGGAGTGCAGTTTCTTTTATATATTGATGTATATTTTGCTGATAACCTTCTGGATCTTTATTTGCCTTATGATTAGGTATGTTATATAGTTTCATATAAAATGTCTGAAACTCTTTCAGAATCCCTTTTGGGTCATATCTCATGTCCCCTGTTTCTGTCTTAATCTTAACAATAAGCAATATATTTCCCCTATTTTTTAAGGCCCTTGCCAAAAGTTTACCTGGTTTGTTACCCTGTTGGTAATATAGGGAACGATTGTTATCCCTAATATGTAATGTCCTCTCATTCAGCAGTGTTTGTAGCTCTGTTTTTAACTCCGTTAATTCTATTAAGGTTTCCCGTGTCAAATTTTCTTTATGTTGGGCTTCCACGATCGATATTTCTTTAAATAGTTGAGTTGTTCTGCTATTTTTCATTTTTTTCAATCTAGCCCCGTGTTTTATAAAAAGTCCTCGAATAACACACTTTATTGCCTCCCATTGGATCGGTAAGGATGTATTATCTCCAATATGATCGTTTGAAAAATCCATTATCGTCTTTCTTATCTCTTTTACACATGCTTCATTATACATCAAATTATCATTAAGTCTCCAATTTCCCCTTTTATTCTCGCCCATAAGTATGTCTATTTTCAAAAATACAGGCGCGTGATCAGACCATATAGTACTCCCTATCTCGGCTGAAGTAATAGCATTTATCCCCCTCTGATTTATTTAAAAAAAGTCTAATCGATGATATGATCCATGAACTTTTGAATGAAACGTGAAGTTTTTCTCTAGTGGATGCAACACCCGCCAGATATCCACCAACAGACACTTTGCCATCATATCTTTAAACTTTTTTTTATCCTTACTGGTCTGTATATTCAACGGTACCGTGGTATCCATATTTTTATCCATAACGAAAATAAGTCACCACCAATTATTATTATTCCTTCCGCCTTTTCCATAAGTTCATTGATCACTTGTAATCCTACTTTAAGCTGTTTTTGATTGGGTAAGTATAAATTAATAAAAGTATATTTTTTTACCATATATATTAAGTTTAATTAATATTGCTCTTCCATCTCTTTTACGCCATTCTTCCAGCACTTGATAGGGAATTGTTTTATGAATTGCAATAGACACACCCTTTGATTTAGAGTACCTATAAGAATCATGGAACCATGTAGTATAGTATCTATTATGAAAATTGGGAATGTGATCCGTACGGAAATGCGTCTCCTGGAAAAAGACAACCCCCACTTTCTGCTTGTGGAGAGAGTATAACACCTGAGACCTCTTTGATCCTGAGTTAAGACCTCTGATATTGTATGAGCATATTTTCATTATCTTTTAAGGCTTAGTAGTAAGGCGATGGAGAAAGAGAGAGAGGAAGAGAGAGAAAAAAAAAAGAAGGGGAATAGTACGACCCACTCACGCACACTACACACACTACCCGACTCACAACCTATTGGCTCTAAAACAGTCTATCTTACTAATATGTAAGTTCCCTAAAATGGGGAGATCCGACCCTGACGACCAGTTACTGCCGCTCAGTCGGTGACTACATGCTGCTTTTTAACTATTATTCTCTTGTTTCTATAATTCTTTATATTTCCTCTATTTCCCAAAAGACCTCTCAACAATGAGGATTTATAAGTCTTATACCATATTTATTCCATTTCCCTATTTCTTCCCTCCATCTCAAAATCTAATCCTAACATATAGAGAGAGAGGAGAAGAAGGAGGGAAGGGGAGAGAAAAAAAAAAAAAAAAGGAAAGGGGGGGAGGGGAGAAAAAACCCCACCCTCCATCCCTCATTCATACATTATATTCCGTGTTGTATCACACAGTATATTGTGATGTGTGTATTATACATGACTTCAAATTATCCTTATGACAAATATTACTTTTAGACCTGTACAACCCCATGTGATCTCACATTAACCCTATTCATAACATATTATGAGAAAAAAAAAAGAAAAAAAAAAACAACAATTAAAATATATCACAACTTATCTGTTGCTTGTCCACTACTAATTTATCCTGGTGATAATTATTAAGCACAGCTCCATACCACCATTTATGATTGGGAAGTGGGGGGGGGGGGAGAAAATACCCCGCCCCCATCCCATATCATAGATATGCCACTTAGTGCAAAACCTATCAATATGTACAAAATGTCTGTAATTCATCCGTTCAAAAACTAATATAGTGATAACATTATTATATAGTCTATATAAAATACTGTCCTAGAGTCTTTAAACCCATATACATAACCTACTATTAATAACCCTTAGAAAGAAAAGGAAAAAAAAAAAGGAATTATTTAAAGGGGGGGGGGGGGAGGGGGGTAGGGAAAAACATCCCCCCTAGTCCTCCATACATACAATACCCTCCGGTCTGTATCTATCAGTATATCACAACTTATCCGTTACTTGTCCACTACTAATTTATCCTAGTGATAATTATTATACAAAGTCCCAAACCACCACTTATGATTGGGAAGGGGGTGGGGGAGAAAATGCCCCATCCCCCATCTCAAATCACACCTATGACACATAGTGCAAATCCTATCAATATGTGCGAAGTATCTATAATTCATCCATTCAAAAACGAATCTAGTGATAAAAGTATTTTATGGTCTACATAAATATCACTGTGATAGCCTCTTTAAACCCATATCTAAAATATACTATTAATAATCCTGAAGAAAAAAAAAAAAAGCAGAACGAAAAAGACCCCACCCTCTTCCCCCTCCCCCTCCCTGACTACCTATACTCAATGTCTTGGCATACTATTTGAGACTACCATATCTAGTCAGTCAAAATATTATACTTAAAATCCTCTCCCTCCCTCCCCCGCCTAACAACCAATGACCCAACAGGACTATCTGAATACTTTCATGTATGAAATAGGCCAGTCCGGTAATTCTATTTCTAATAAATTAAAGGTTGACAAAAACTGTGGAAGATCTTCCAAGTCCCTAAATATTGGAATTAGTCCCTCTTTTTGTGCCTGTAATTGGAATGGGAATTTCCATCTGTATTGTAGATTGTTCTTCCTTAGCTGCTCCACTAGGGTTTTTAATGCCCTTCTACGATCCAGTGTAAATTTTGATAAATCTTGGAAGAGTTGTATTGGGTCTCCCTCATACTGGATAGCATTATTTTGACGTGCAGCAGACATAATCCTATCTTTTATATGAGCATAGTGCATCTTACAGATAACGTCCCGTGGCTTACTAGGATCCAATCTTCTCATTCCTGCTATCCTATGAGCCCGATCAATTATTAATTCATTTGCTTCTATCCCCTGAATTAGCTCTTGAAAAATCTTTTGTAATGTAGTTATTAACTCTTTAGCACTCACATCTTCCTTTAATCCTCTAATTCTAAAATTAGATCTTCTACTTCTATTTTCTTGCTCATCAAGACTATTTATTAATTGATTTATTTGGTTTCCTAGTTTTTGTACACTTTCCTTTATTTTCCTTAGTTCTTGTTCCGTTTGCGAGACTTTTGTATCTAATCTAGTTGTTTTTTCTTGTGTGGCTTTAGTGGACTCCTTAAGCTCCTGTATCTCCGCTTTATATGAATTTTCCAATCTATGCACATAATGGTCCATATCTTCTCTAGTTGGAAGGGATTGAATGTATTTTCTCACATCCCAATTTTCTTTATCCACTTCTTTTGGATCACTTACTGAGCCTGTTGTATCTATTAATGAGCTACTTCTAGGATGTTGCATTTGTACTTCCCCTGACGATCTGGATGTAACTGATGTTTCCGCAATGTTTGAGATATCTTGTGATGTATGTAGGGCTTGTGCTGCTCGGGGAGATTGTAGCTGTAATTGTTGAAAAATCTCTTTTATATCCGATGTCTGCGTAGTTTGTGTCCCTGTGGGGTTTTTGCTTTTGTTTTCCACTTTAACCTTCTTATTTTTCTGAAGTTGTGGTGTTTTATTTCCCTTCTTCCGCGCCATATTTTAAAAGGGTTCTTTTCTTTACTTTTTACTTCCTTCCCTTTCCTTCCTCCCTCCTTCCACCTCCCCTGTGGGGTATTTTATATGTTTGGAAAGTTGTTATCCCTTTTATTTCTCGTATGACTATGTTATACAGAGGGCAGCCTTTGTCTTTGTCATCTTTAATCTCTCATGTTAACCCCTTAGATAAAGGTCCGAGATTTTTATCAGCCCTATGAATATGATGTCCACTGTTGACAAATCTGTTATTAAACTCTTGTAACCACTATATTTCCATCAAGAAAGTCGCACACTCCTATCCTCTTGATCCATATAATATATTTTTTCCGGGGGACTATTATGTTACTTAACACCGACCACAGCTTATAAGTAGTTTATAAATCTTTTTTATGTCTCTTTGTATATGTTTTATAAATCTTACAAGTCCATAGACAAACCTGGTTTCTAGCAGGTATGTTTATCTTACCCGTTCCAGGTAGCGCCTTACTTGTATAGTAGAGATTTCTTCTATAATGCGTTTAACAGAAAAAAAAGGGGGAGATCACCCGGTCCTCCTGATCACTGCCGTTTTGAGATCCAAGGCATCCACCGCGGTGAGCGTCATGCCAGCGAGCTGTCCCCACCGTCCCTGCCGTGTGTGTGTGCAGACCCCCCAAGGCTCCCGTCTGGCTCCGCGCTATCACGTGGTACCGTCCCCGATCACTCCATCGGCACTCCACAGGTAACGCTTCTCCACCGGGACTTACGATCTCCCTTAATAGCCGTCTGTTCAAATGTTTGCAATTCCTGTTGAGTCCAAACGATTATTAAACAAGGCATTCCATTGATGATGCTAGGATTTTGGGGCCAAGCATAGGTGTTTGGGCCTTTGAATCAGCGGCCCACACCTTCCTATACTACGGCGTCTTCAGCATCTAGTCTCTGGAGCATGTCAGCGTGTCAGCCACTCTGGTTCACTGAGCGGCCATCTTGGGCGTCAGCTCCTCCCCCCCGGGCGCAGATCCAGGTACTCTTTTTTGAAAAAATTGGGGTCTATTAGACCCTAGATCTCTCCTCTGCCCTCAAAGCATCTGACCACACCAAGATCGGTGTGATAAAATGCTTTCCCAATTTCCCAATGGCGCTGTTTACATCCGGCGAAATCTAAGTCATAAAATGCTCATAGCTTCCGGTTTCTTAGGCCATAGAGATGTTTGGAGCCACTCTGGTCTCTGATCAGCTCTATGGTCAGCTGGCTGAATCACCGGCTGCATTCTCAGGTTCCCTGTTGAGACAGGAGAGCCAGAGAAAAACACGGAAGACGGTGGGGGGGCATTCCCTCCCACTGCTTGTAAAAGCAGTCTAGAGGCTAATTAGCTGCTAGGATTGCTTTTACATGAAAGCCGACCGCTGGCTGAAAAGAATGATACCAAGATTATACTTAAACCTGCAGGCATCATTCTGGTATAACCACTCAAAGTCGTGAATGGTGTACCTGAAGACAAAAAAATGGTTAACAATAAAGCACAGTAAACAGTAAAGTATAAAAAATTGCATACCTGAAAAGCAAACATGATAAAACATAATAACAATAAAACATTGCAGAATAGTAAAATACAGTAAAAAAGAGCAGAACAATAGAGAGAGAATAGAGAGAGAGAGAGAGAACAATAAAACGACAACTATTTTTTTTATTTTATATTATTTTTTGTGTTTTTGTTTTTTTTTACACTGTTTTTGTAACTGTAACTTTTATAACTGTAACCGGTTCCAGGTTCGGGTCTCTCAAAATGCGATGGCATCTTGGGAGACCCTGTGAAAGTGTGCCTAGTCTGTGCAATGCTGTACGCTACGCTAATACTCAACTAGTGTATGGTAGCGTTCAAAACATTCACCAATGCAAAGACCAGAATTGTCAGGACAGGAGGGACAATAATAGCGGGTGTCACGCCTATACCTGCGCTTGCTGCAGACACAACATCTTTTTTGGGGGGGTTCGTTGGGTAGGGGTACTTGGGAGGACATAAAGAAAATGCCTCTCATGCAGCCGACTGCATTTGGTTGGGGATGTGAATGGGGGAAGTACGGGTGCTGCAGAAGTGGTGGGTTCCCAATTAGGATTGGCGAATGCAGCAGGAAGGGCATTATGGGCAGGACGGGCCTGTGTTTGTCTTCTTCTTGGTGGCAGTGGGACACTACTTGTGCTTGCCACCTCACCAGCTTGAACTGCATTTATGGGACTCGCCACGTCACCAAGTGTTACTGCAGTGCTGGTTTGACTAGGACCGGGGTGTACTAGGCCGCTGGTGCTTGCCAGTTCACCAAAACGCTACCAAAAAAACTGTTAGCGATCGCAGGGATCAGGCCTGACTCTGCAAATGCTGCAGTTATGCATTTAGTGTTTTGTAAGTGTCAGTGATCAATGGATACTGCACTTGGGTGGGCTGGGCTGGGCTGGGCGGAGGGGCAAAACGCAGGTGCTAGCAGGTATCTGGGCTGATCCCGCTAACACTGCGTTTTTGGGAACCCTAAACTGCTGGGGACGCTAGTATAGATCTGATTGGATCGGATATTGATCCATTCAGATACTATACCACTAAGGGAGGCGTATGCTGCGTGCGTGGGTGTTAGCGGTACTGGCGCTAACCTGACGCTGCTTGAGGCTGGTGCTTGCCAGTTCACCAAAATGCTACCAAAAAAACTGTTAGCGATCGCAGGGATCAGGCCTGACTCTGCGAACGCTGCAGTTATGCGGTTAGTGTTTTGTAAGTGACAGTGATCGATCGATATTGCACTTGAGTGGGCTGGGCTGGGCGGAGGGGCAAAACGCAGGTGCTAGCAGGTATCTGGGCTGATCCCGCTAACACTGTGTTTTTGGGAACCCTAAACTGCTGGGGACGCTAGTATAGATCTGATCAGATATTGATCCATTCAGATACTATACCACTAAGGGTGGCGTATGCTGCGTGCGTGGGTGTTAGCGGTACTGGCGCTAATCTTACGCTGCCTGGGGCGACGCATATCACCGCCGGGCGATCAGGGGGCTAAACCTTTATTTGGTAATAAACGGCGGGTGCCCTGACAATATAAAAAATAAACGAACTAACCAGCGTCACCCGTAACGGTTATACGGTGATCAGTGGTGAAAGGGTTAACTAGGGGGCAATCAAGGGATTAAAACATTTATTAGGTAGTATATGGGGGTCCCTGACGCTATAAAACGCTGACGGCGAACCTATATATTTACCTCCCTAACTTGCGTCAACAGTGACACTAATACAGCGATCAGAAAAATGATCGCTTAGTGACACTGGCGACGGGGGGTGATCAAGGGGTTAAAACTTTATTGGGGGGGTTAGGGGGGTATCCTAGACCTAAAGGGGGCTAACCCTAACTGCCCTACCACACTAACTGTCACAAACTGACACCATGCAGTAATCAGAAAAAAAAAAAACTGCTTGGTGTCAGTGTGACGGGGGGGGGGGGGGGTGATCGGGGGGTAAAGGGGGGTGTTATGTGTGCCTGGCATGTTCTACTGGGATGTGTAGTGTTGTGCACTCACATTGCAGTCTTTTCTCCTCGGCGCCGGAGCGGAAAATACCGAGCCGAGGAGAGATGACGTCACATCCCCTGCCTCTGTGTACTATACAGAGGCAGGGGAAGATTCTGATTGGCTGGGAGCGATCGCGAGGGGGGGGCCACGAATGGATGGCCTCCCCCTCATCCCTGAACGCTCCCAGACCAAAGCCGACCGCCTCGGGCACCGCCCGCGGGAAGGCAATCACGTACCAGGTACATGATTTTGCCTGCCCGTGCCATTCTGCTGACGTATATCAGCATGAGGCGGTCGTCAAGTGGTTAAAGACCAAAAAGTTCAATTTTAGTCTCATCAGACCAGAGCACCTTCCTCCATACATTTTGGGAGTTGCCCACATGCCTTTTCGCAAACTCAAAACTTGCCATTTTGTTTTTTGCTAAAAGTAATGGCTTTCTTCTGGCCACTCTGCCATAAAGCCCAACTCTATGGAGCGTACGGCTTATTGTCATCCTATGTACAGATACTCCAGTCTCTGCTGTGGAACTCTGCAGCTCCTCCAGGGTTACCTTAGGTCTCTGTGCTCCTCTCTGATTAATGCCCTGCTTGCCCAGTCCGTGAGTTTTGGTGTGCGGCCGTCTCTTGGCGGGTTTGCTGTTGTGCCATGTTCTTTCCATTTGGTTATTATAGATTTTATGGTGCTCCTAGGGACCATCAAAGATTTGGATATTTTTTTATAACCTAACCCTGACTTGTACTTCTCAACAACATTGTCCCTTACTTGTTTGGAGAGTTCCTTGGTCTTCATGGCAGTGTTTGGTTAGTGGCGCCTCTTGCTTAGGTGTTGCAGCCTCTGGGGCCTTTCAAAAAGGTGTGTCTATGTAATGACAGATCATGTGACACTTAGATTGCACACAGGTGGACATCATTTCACTAATTATGTGACTTCTGAAGGTAATTTTAATTGTACCAGAGCTTTTTATGTGCTTCATAAGAAAGGGGGTGAATACATACGCACATGCCACTTATTTTTTATTTCTGAAAAATAGTTTTATGTATATATTTTTCTAATTTTACTTCACCAACTTAGACTATTGTGTTCTGATCCATCACATATAGTTCAGATTAAAAAAAACATTGAACTAAAGGCTGTAATGTAAAAAATAGGTAAAAAGCTAAGGGGGTGAATACTTTTGCAAGGCACTGTAAATGCCACCACATTCATTTATGTGCCCCAAGGAGGTTTATGCCATAAAGTACTAGTATGCACCGCAAAACTTAAAGTTAGAAGCTGATTGGCTAATATGCACATCTACACCAGATTTTGTACTCTCCGGTTTTAATAAATCCCCCCTTACAGTCTAGATCACCCACATTCAGAGATTCAAGTTCTATGCTCCCTATTCTTCCAACACAGATGATGCTGCTATGGACAGGATCCCCCCCAGCCCTCCATCTTTGCTGTAGAACCCCTGCACCCTTTATAATAAGATCTGTATGTGTACCTTTTTCAGTAATAAAAAATTATTTTTCCTGTTAGTTCCCGGACAAGCTGTCGGTGCCGCAGTGAGCAGTAACACATCGGTGAATTCTCTGTTTGTGAGCTGGACCGCACCACAAGGAAAAGTGTCTAATTATACCGTCACTATAACAGAATATGTCAATAACACAATGCAGACTGGCACAATACAGCCTAACATGATGCAAGTAAATTTTACTGGATTATTACCAGGAAGAGTCTACAATGTAACAATAGTGACAGTCAGCAGTTCCTGCAGCCAGGCAGCCCCTTCACTGTCACAGGCCACATGTAAGTATGATTAAGGTCATGTGTCTTCAATGAATATAGTATAGTGATCCTCTGCGCTATTATATAGTGAATGTGATAACAATAAATCCTAATTGGATACCCAGAAATGCTGCAAAACCTAGTGATTTCACAAATACACGTGCATAAGTAAGTGAATAAAATGATTTTGCGCTATTCCATGCTATGTGATTAAAAACAATGTGATATAAATGTAAACTGAAATCTTACAAAAAAAAGTCCAGTGATGGTTATGAATCAATAAAAATAATCAATTCCCAATTCAATAATATTATGATCCAATAGTGACTGTGATCCAAATATAAACACTGTGATCAATGTGCAGTCCTTCAATGAATAGATCCAATAACCTTCTTAATAAAACTTCAGAGAGTTTTTTCATTGTATAGGCATTATGCTTGCACCACTCTTTGTTAATTCATCCCATTATATGTATTCTTTTTATAGCAGATACATTTTCTTCCATCTCACAAATTTTTTTCCTAACATTGTTTTATCTCCAAATAGATCCCACCCCACCCGGCAGCATAAACTTTACTATGATAGGAACTAAGGATGTCACCTTATCTTGGGGAGATCCAGTAAATATGACCGGAGTGGTGAAGTCATATAATATCACTTATTGGAATTCTTCTTCTCCTTCAATCATTTCTGGAACTGTGATAAGCAACACAACATATGTCACCCTTCAAAACTTGATATCGGGGACTAATTACAGTGTCTCTGTGGTGACGGTCATACCCTGGGGGTATCAGAGCACATCTGTAATTGGATCAGTCTGTACAAGTAAGTTTTTGCTCCTTGAGCCTAGGTTCACACTTGTGTGATGCAGGAACCAGCGCGATTACAGTGCTGATTCCCACATCCCTCCCGCAGGCAGTCCACACTGCCCTCTGTAAACTGCTGTGGGTGTCAATACATTGTTAATGACACCCCCAGATCGGTTCACAGATCGCAGTGTGAACTGTGAACTCGCACAGGAATCTGATCGCATAGGTGAGAACACCCATGCGATCCGATTTCAGTGCGGGGGGGGGGGGAGTCCTTACACCTTTTTTGTGCAAATTCAATGCGAGTTCAGCCATACCACTGTATGGCTGTACTCACATTGCACAGACATCGCATTCAAATGGCCCCAGTGACCCGCAGTGCAGGTACAAATCACATGCAATGTCTGTGTTCACACAAATGTGAACATAGCCTTAGCTAAAATGTGAATATAGCCTAAGCTATATTCAAAAAGTGTTACAGTATTTTGAAAAAGTCTTGTGAGTGCCCAGATTCTTGACTGACCCCCCCCCCCCCATTTGCTCAAGAGGCAAAAGTTACCAAGCAAAGATATATCTGACCTTGCTGCCGAACACTGGTTCATCCCACTGACTTTCAACTCATTACAGAAGAGAGTAGTGCCATGGAGGTCAGCAGGAGGAACCAGCTGAACTATGCTTAAATACTAGAAAATCATCCTTTTTGCTGGGAAACAACACTTTCCGGAGGGTTGGTCTCCTGGGTCCCCCACAACTCATACTGGTTCATACTGCTAACCTCCACATCTTTACTGGAGGTCAGCAGGAGAAGCCAGTAAGAGCTGTGGAGAACCCAGAAGTTTGACACAACCAGAAGTGTTGGTTTCCCAGTGGACTTTAGAAGATGATCTTACAGCATCAGAGTGGTGTTCAATGGTGCGGGCAGTGGGAAAGATAAGTATTTAGAGTCATCACTTATAAGGCTACTTTCACACTGAGGCAGGCGGTTGCTGGCGGTAAAGCGCCGCTTTACTGTCATTCTAGCGGCGCTAGCAGGGCGGTTTTAACCCCCGCTAGCGGCCGAAAAAGGGTTAAAACCACCTGCAAAGTGCCCGCAAAGCGCCGCTGCAGCAGTGCTTTGCCGGCGGCTTTGCAGCGCTGCACCATTGTTTTCAATGGGAAGGGGCGCTTTAGGAGCGGTAAATACAGCGCTCCTATAGCGTTGCAGAGATGCGGCTTGCTGGACTTTTTTGACCATCCTGCAAGTGCACCGCTCCAGTGTGAAAGCCCTCGGGGCTTTCACATTGGAGTGAATTGAGCAGCTCTTTCAGGGCGCTTTGCAGGCGCTATTTTTAGCACTTTAGAGCCTACAAAGCGCCTCAGTGTGAAAGCAGCCTAATGCCCCCTACACACGATCGGGCATTGATCGGACATTCCCACAACAAAATCCATGGATTTTTTCCGACGGATGTTGGCTCAAACTTGTCTTGCATACACACGGTCACACAAAGTTGTCGGAAAATCCGATCGTCCTGAACGTGGTGACGTAAAACATGTACATCGGGACTATAAACGGGGCAGTAGCCAATAGCTTTCGTCTCTTAATTTATTCTGAGCATGTGTGGCACTTTGTGTGTCGGATTTGTGTACACACGATCGGAATTTCCGACAACGGATTTTGTTGTCGGAAAATTTTATAGCCTGCTCTCAAACTTTGTGTGTCGGAAATTCCCATGGAAAATGTGTGATGGAGCCCACACACAGTCAGAATTTCTGACAACAAGGTCCTATCACACATTTTCTGTCGGAAAATCCTATTGCGTGTACGGGGCATAAGTGTTCATTTTTTTTGGTAACTCTTGTACGGTGACAGGGTCTCTCTGCTCTAGAAGGGGAAGGAGACCTTTCATGTCTTATTAAAAGACAGATGACTTTTAGAGCCGGTTCACACGGGGGCGACTTGTCAGGTGACCTAGCCGCCTGACAAGTCGCCTCCCGTTCTGTACAATGGAACCATTCTAATCGGAGCGACGCAAGTCGCTCCGACTTAGAAGAAAGGTTCCTGTACTACTTTGGGGGCGACTTGCATAGACTTCTATACAGAAGTCGTCTTGCAAGTCGCCGCGGCAGTCGTGTGCAGGTCGCCTCGGTGAGGCGACCTGCAAGTCGTGCCGCTTCTAATGTGAACCGGCGCTTAGAGCTAGTTTATATTGTTGCTTTTTAGGTCTCATACACACGGGTGCCTGGGGCTGTACAATGTACAATTCGGGTGTATTTCTCCAACCAGAAACTACAGATGCTGCCTACAACCTGCCCATAGTTATTAATGGCTGCACATGGATATACGCCAGTACTTGCGTAAACACACATTGCATTTTTTATTCCAAGCTATGTCTATGTGCAAGCAGAGCTCTAGTAGGGTAATGGGGAAAGGACCATGTAAAAACTTTAGCTACCTAGGCTTTAGCTGTAAGGCTGCATTCACACCTGAGCATTTAGTTTTCAGCCAGAAAGTCGTGCGTTTTTACCACGATTGTGCCGCGATTTGTACCACTTTTTTTGCTGCGATTTTGCACAGGTCAAAAGGTCACCAATGTAAAAAGCTGAAAAACGCCTGTAATCTGCCCAAAAAGAAGCTGGTGTACTTTTTTGAGCTTCAGGCATTTTGCTTCAGGTGACAAAACGCTTAGATGTGAACAGGTGCCATTGAAATGGGATTTTGCTTGTTTGGCGTTTTTTGGGCATTTTTTTCGGGCGTTTTACAAGCGTTTTACGACCTGAAAGCGCTTAGATTTGAATGCAGCCTAAAGTTACAATATGATGTTAACAATGTGAAGCACAATCATACAATACAATTTTCTGATTAGGGGAGGGAATGAACAAAGACAAGAAGAGGTCACCATATCTACTTAGCTTATCGCTGTTATTAAAGATAATGATGAAGATGATAACTTTTTTCTTTAGCAGTGTTTTTCTACTGCCGATTAAATAACATTGTAACGTCAACATCACACTCTGAATGTAACAATTCTTACTCTGGTTATTAATATTACTTTTTCCTTTATCCACAGAACCATTATCTGTGACATTACCGCAGATTGTTGCCAAAACTACCAATTCTACGTCCCTGAACTGGACACAACCAGACGAGTATCAGAGCTCATACACCTACAGGGTGCAGACCAATGTAAACTCATCATCTACACTGATAAATAATACAACCGTGAGCAGTACATTGGCTACAATAGGAAATCTGACAGCGGGAGAGACCTATACATTCACTGTATATACAATATCTGCCTGCAACATAGAATCAGACCCCGTGTCTATAACTGACTGCCCCCGTAAGTACTGCCGAACAGGAAAAGCAACTTATAAATGTCTTTGCCAACAAATGCTCCAGTCCTTGTCTATCAAATTTCCCGCAAGAAGTTCCCATTATTCACAACATCCAATCTGATACTCCCCATCATTATCACATTCTGGAGGTGTAAAAGTGAAAAGTGGATTTGTTGCCACCAGAAAAAAGAACAGTCTTTGTTTCAGATGCATTGACTAAATTCATACAAGCTTCTCAATGTGGTTGTAAAGGATTTTGTTTTTTAAATAACAAACATGTCTATATACTTACCCGATCCTCCTGTTCTGGGGTCCTCCGCTGGCCTGTAACATAGAATTAGACCCCTCGTTTAATACTAATAGACATGTGCATGACGAAAAAATGTGTTTTGTTTAGTTTAGATTCATTAATCTAGTTATTTCTTTTGTTAAATTCCGTTGATTCGTTCAATTCATATTCAGGATTCGTATTCAGAATTCTTGTTATGTCTTCTTTTGAATTTACCAATTTTTTACGATTCAAAACGATCAAATTGATACATTTTTTAAAAATGTTTTTATTCGAATGTAGCAAAGTGAACAAACAAAAGAAAAATCTTCATCAAGTGATTACAATGACTCTTTAAATCACCTTTGGATTAACAAAAACAGCGTTATCTGGTAGGTTGGCAATACTGGTGGACGTGGTTATATCAGCCGCCCGTTGTAAGGTTTGCAGAAAATGCACTATTTGCACATACTGAAAAATCTGAGTTTGTGGAAGAAGGTATTTCTCTTGAAGGGTTTGTTGTGGTAGAATCCCCCTGTGATTACAGAGGTCAGCAAAACTCAATATTTTCAATTCAAATTTGACTCGAATACTTAGAATCCATTGGAAAAAATTGAATTTGGTTGAAAAAGAATAAACAAAACAAAACAAAACTAATTTCGTTACGAATGCAACCAAACTAAATTAGTAACTTAACGAAACGATCCGAAATGAAACAAATTCTTTCGTTCTGCACATGTCTATTCTCTACTCTGTCTTCTTTTAGGTGATCCTTAAAAATGTATCTTTTTCTAGAAATCCTTTCCCGACTTCACCTTCAAACTGAACTTTTACTTTCTCCATCAGCTCATTCCTTATACGTAATGCCTTTGGTATCACTAGCCCTACTGTATTGAATTGTATTACTGTACTCTCTCCCTTTTGCACAAATTGTTGACCCTATATAAATCCTGTATATTTATAATAAATGATGATAGGATCTTTTCTTCTGCTTGAAAAAGTTCAGTCATTTAGAATGCTATAGCGAAAGAAAAGAATCCACACATACTTCTCAAAGCTGCTAAGAAGTAAAGGTGCACCAGTCAACGGGCATTTTTTTGCATGGGAATGCAAAACGGGTATTTAAACCCCTTTAAATCAGGTCAAATGCAGGTCAGAAAAAGGTCAACTGCAGGTCAGATGCACCGGTCAATGAATTGTGAATGATCACTGAGGAGTATTACACTGATTTCAAGCTTATGCCATAAACTAAAGTCCTTCAACACAAGTCCAAACTCCACCAAGTTCATTTGGAAGGCGCAGTAAATAAACCGTACAATTGTGTGTAAAAATATTGTGGTGTGTATAAAATCATTACCTTTAACCACTTCCGGACCGCCGCACGCCGATATACGTCCTAAGTTTGAAGAGGAATATCGTTGTTATGGCAGCAGCAAGCTGCCATAACCCGGGTATCCTCTTCTTCAGTGAGTGGTCCGGTTTAGGATAAAAGTGGTCCCTGCGGCGGTTTCCTAATTTTCTAGCAAAAAAAACAGTTTTTAACATGTAAACAACAAATCTCAAAAAGAGGCTTGGTCCTTAAGTGGTTAAAATACCTTAAGACCCCTTTCACACTGCCAGCATTTTTCAGGCGCTACAGCGCTAAAAATAGCACCTGTATAGCGCCTGAAAAAAGCGGCTCCATACACTCCAGTGTGAAAGCCCGAGGGCTTTCACACCGGAGCGGTGCACTAGCAGGGCATCACAAAAAGTCCTGCCAGCAGCTTCTTTGGAGCGGTGAAGGAGCGGTGAACTCACTCAATACTTTGTAGAGCCACTTTTTGCGGCTATCACAGCTCCAAGTCGCTTTGAATAAGTCTCTATGAGCTTGCCACATCTTACCACTGGTATTTTTGCCCATTCCTTCTTCCAAAACTGCTCCTTCAAGTTGGATGGTTTGCGCTTGTGAACAGCAATCTTTTAGTCTGACCACAGACTTTCTATTGGATTGAGGTCTGGGCTTTGACTAGGCCATTCCAACACATTTACATGTTTCCCCTTAAACCACTCAAGTGTTGCTTTAGCAGTGTGTTTGGGGTCATTGTCCTGCTGGAAGGTGAACCTCCATCCTAGCCTCAAATCACATACAGAGTGGTACAGGTTTTGCTCAAGAATATCCCTGTATTTAGCACCATCCATCTTTCCCTCAACTCTGACCAGTTTCCCAGTCCTGACTGCTGAAAAACATCACCACAGCATGATGCTGCCACCACCATGTTTCACAGTGGGGGTGGTGTTCTTTGGGTGATGTGTTGGGTTTGCGCCAGATATAGCGTTTTCTTTGATGGCCCAAAAAGTTCAATTTTAGTCTCATCAGAGCAGAGCACCTTCTTCCATACATTTTGGGAGTCTCCCACATGCCTTTTCGCAAACTCAAAATGTGCCATTTTGTTTTTTGCTGAAAGTAATGGCTTTCTTCTGGCCACTTTGCCATAAAGCCCAACTCTATGGAGCGTACGGCTTATTGTCATCCTATGTACAGATACTCCAGTCTCTGCTGTGGAACTCTGCAGCTCCTCCAGGGTTACCTTAGGTCTCCGTCCTGCCTCTCTGATTAATGCCCTCCTTGCCCGGTCCGTGAGTTTTGGTGTACGGCCGTCTCTTGGCAGGTTTTCTGTTGTGCCATGTTCTTTCCATTTGGTTATGATAGATTTGATGGTGCTCCTAGGGATCATCAAAGATTTGGATAACCTAACTCTGACTTGTACTTCTCAACAACATTGTCCCTTACTTGTTTGTAGAGTTCCTTGGTCTTCATGGCAGTGTTTGGTTAGTGGTGCCTCTTGCTTAGGTGTTGCAGCCTCTGGGGCCTTTCAAAAAGGTGTGTATATGTAATGACAGGTCATGTGACACTTAGATTGCACACAGGTGGACATCATTTAACTAATTATGTGACTTCTGAAGGTAATTGGCTGCACCAGAGCTTTTTATGGGCTTCATAACAAAGGGGGTGAATACATACGCACATGCCAATTATCAGTTTTTTATTTCTGAAAAATAGTTTTATGTATATATTTTTCTAATTTTACTTCACCAACTTAGACTATTGTTTTCTGATCCATCACATATAATTCAGATTAAAAAAACATTGAACTAAAGGCTGCAATGTAACAAAATAGGTAAAAAGCCAAGGGGGGGTGAATACTTTTACAAGGCACTGTAAATGCCACCACATTCATTTATGTGCCCCAAGGAGGTTTATGCCATAAAGTGCTAGTATGCACCGCAAAACTTATGGCAAAGCATAACTGAACAAGCTGAAGTTAGAAGCTGATTGGCCACCATGCACATGTACACCAGATTTTGTACTCTCCGGTTTTAGTAAATCCCCCCTTACAGTCTAGATCACCCACATTCAGAGATTCAAGGTCTTTCCTCCCTATTCTTCCAACACAGATGATGCTGCTATGGGCAGGATCCCCCCCCCAGCCCTCCATCTTTGCTGTAGAACCCCTGCACCCTTTATAATAAGATCTGTATGTGTACCTTTTTCACTAATAAAACATTATTTTTCCTCTTAGTTCCCGGACAAGCTGTCGGTGCCGCAGCGAGCAGTAACACATCGGTGAATTCTCTGTTTGTGAGCTGGACCGCACCACAAGGAAATGTGTCTAATTATACCGTCACTATAACAGAATATGTCAATAACACAATGCAGACTGGCACAATACAGCCTAACATGACGCAAGTAAATTTTACTGGATTATTACCAGGAAGAGTCTACAATGTAACAATAGTGACAGTCAGCAGTTCCTGCAGCCAGGCAGCCCCTTTACTGTCACAGGCCACATGTAAGTATGATTAAGGTCATGTGTCTTCAATGAATATAGTATAGTGATCCTCTGCGCTATTATATAGTGAATGTGATAACAATAAATCCTAACTGGATACCCAGAATTGCTGCAAAACCTAGTGATTTCACAAATACACGTGCATAAGTAAGTGAATAAAATGATTTTGCGCTATTCCATTCTATGTGATTAAATAAACAATGTGATATAAATGTAAACTGAAATCTTACAATAAAAAGTCCAGTGATGGTTTTGAATCAATAAAAATAATCAATTCCCAATTCAATAATATTATGATCCAATAATGACTGTGATCCAAATATAAACACTGCGATCAATGTGCAGTCCTTCAATGAATAGATCCAATAACCTTCTTAATAAAACTTCAGAGAGTCTATGCTCCGCCACCAACACCTCAGTGCTCACAGAACTCCCACCTCATATCCACAGAATGTAAGCCTTGATTATTATTAAGGACAAGCTATTCCCTTATGCTGGAAAACTCCTCCGCAGATCCTCTCTCAGAAGTTCCAGGACCATGTGTTGGGGTAAGGTAAACAGACAAGCCTCCAATAGTGTATTAACATAACCAAACTACCGTATTTATCGGCGTATAACACGCACTTTTTTCCCCTTAAAAAAAGGGGAAAATCGTGGGTGCGTGTTATACGTCGATCCCCGCTATTTTGTGATCTGTCGGAGCGATCGCCGCGATTGCCGCCGACATTCACATAGCTTGTATTTTTAAACATGGCGCCGCGGAGTTTGGAGGGACTCGGCGGCACTCGTTCAGCTGAACGAGCACCGCCGAGGACACAGTGACTGGGTGGAGCCGAGATACACATAGCCAAGGGTTCTCGGCTTTTCTCGGCGCCGTTCACAGTCACGCCCAGTCCCGCCATTAGACCTGTGTTATGTCCATCATAGGGACTGGGCGTGACTGTGAACGGCGCCGAGAAGAGCCGAGAACCCTCGGCTATGTGTATCTCGGCTCCGCCCAGTCACTGTGTCCTCGGCGGCGCTCGTTCAGCTGAACGAGCGCTGCCGAGTCCCTCCGAACTCCGCGGCGCCATGTTTAAAAATACAAACTAAACGTTTGTATGTCGGCGGCGACAAGGCTGCACGGACCACTGGGGCAAGGCTGCACTGGGGCAAAGCTGCACTGGGGACAAGGCTGCACTGGGGCAAAGCTGCACTGGGGACAAGGCTGCACTGGGGACAAGGCTGCACTGGGGCAAAGGCTGCACTGGGGCAAAGCTGCACTGGGGACAAGGCTGCACTGGGGACAAGGCTGCACTGGGGACAAGGCTGCACTGGGGCAAAGCTGCACTGGGGACAAGGCTGCACTGGGGCAAAGCTGCACTGGGGACAAGGCTGCACTGGGGCAATGCTGCACTGGGGACAAGGCTGCACTGGACACTGGGGAAAGGCTGCAGATGAACACTGATGAGGCTGCATTGATGGGCATTTAAATGTAAGTTTTTTTCCCTTAAACTTCCCTCCTAAAAGTTTTTTTCCTTAAAATTCCCTCCTAAACTTGGGGTGCGTGTTATACGGTAATTTATTTAAAAGTATAAAATATGCTTACATCTAAGCACAGTTAAAAGTGTTTATGTTTGTATCATAATATTATTGAATTGGGAATTGATTATTTTTATTGATTCATAACCATCACTGGACTTTTTTTTTAAGATTTCAGTTCACATTTATATCACATTTATATCTCATTTTATTCACTTACATGTGTCTTCAATGCTTTGTCAAAGTTAAACAAAAAAAATAGCAAATGTGCGCCATTTCACTGAATGGTACAGAAAAAAAGTTTTGTTTAAAGGACATATATGATAAAAAGTTATTGTATAATGATAATGCTATTCATTTAATAATGATATTATACATATGCTTTTGTTTTTAATTTCGCATATCCATTATTTAGACTTTTCTCCATATACAGTATATACAGTTACATAGTAGCATAGTAGGTGAGGTTGAAAAAAAGACACAAGTCCATCAAGTCCAACCTATGGACTTGATGGACAGTTTATCTGGAAAGTATTTACAGCGCTTTACTTTTTCCACATTTTGTTATGTTATAGCCTTATTCCAAAATGGATTAAATTCATTATTTTCCTCAAAATTCTACAATCAATCTCCCATAATGGCAACGTGAAAGAAGTTTGAAATCTTTGCCGATTTATTAAAAATAAAAAACAAAGAAATTATATGTACATAAGTATTCACAACCTTTGCCATGACGCTCAAAATTGAGCTCAGGTGCCTCCTGTTTTCACTGATCATCCATTAGATGTTTCTTCAACTTGATTGGAGTCCACCTGTGGTAAATTCAGTTGATTGGACATGATATGGAAAGGCACACCCCTGTCTATATAAGGTCCCACAGTTAACAGTGCATGTCAGAGCACAAACCAAGCCATGAAGTCCAAGGAATTGTCTGTAGACCTCAGAGACAGGATTGTATGGAGGCACAGATCTGGGGAAGGGTACAGAAACATTTCTACAGCATTGGAGGTCCCAATAAAGGGGAGAAAGACCTTAGTCAGTGAGTTGACCAAGGACCCGATGATCACTCTGACAGAGCTCCAGTGTTTCTCTGTGAAGAGAGGAGAAACTTCCAGAAGAACAACCATCTCTGCAGCACTTCACCAATCAGGCCTGTATGTTAGAGTGGCCAGACGGAAGCCACTCCTCAGTAGAAGGCACATAGTAGCCCGCCTGGAGTTTGCTAAAAGGCACCTGAAGCAAAATTCTCTGGTCTGATGAAATAAAGATTGAACTCTTTGGCCTGAATGGCGAGTGTCATGTCTAGGGGAAACCAGGCACCGCTCATTACCTGGCCAGTACCATCCCTACAGTGAAGCATGGTGGTGGCAGCATCATGCTGTGGGGGTGTTTTTCAGCAGCAGGAACTGGGAGACTAATCAGAATCGAGGGAAAGATGAATGCAGCAATGTACAGAGACATCCTTGATGAAAACCTGTAACAGAGCGCTCTGGACCTCAGACTGGGGCAAAGGTTCATCTGCCAACAGGACAATGACCCTAAGAACACAGCCAAGATAACAAAAGAGGTGGCTACATGACAACCCTGTGAAAGTCCTTGAGTGGGCCAGCCAGAGCCCAGATTTGAACCCCATTGAACATCTCTGGAGAGATCTGAAAATGGCTGTGCACCGACACTCCCCATCCAACCTGATAGAGCTTGAGAGGTCCTGCAAAGAAGAATTGGAGAAACTGCCCAAAAATAGGTGTGCCAAGCTTGTAGCATCATACTCACAAAGATTTGAGGCTGTAATTGGTGCCAAAGGTGCTTCACCAAAGTATTGAGCAAAGGATGTGAATACTTATGTACTGTACATGGAATTTGTTTCATTTTTTATTTTTAATAAATTTGCAAAGATTTCATCTAAACCTCTTTCACGTTGTCATTTTTTTGTAGAATTTTGAGAAAAATAATGAGTTTAAACCATTTTGGAATAAGGCTCTAACATAACAAAATGGGGAAAAAGTGAAGCGCTGTGAATACTTTTCCAGAAGCACTGTTCATGCAGACCCGGCTGAAAAAAGTGACAGGGGTTGGGACAAAGGTTTTTTTTTAAACCTTTAATTATTTGAACGAAAGGTGGCCATTGTGAACACCCCTACCATCGTATTCCTTCAAAGCAGATGATTTTTCTTCCATGTCATTGATTTCTTTTTTTTTCTTACATTGTTATATTTTGAAGTCATTAAAGTGGAACTTCACCCAAAAGGGGAAGTTCTGCTTGTTTGTATCCCCCCCCCACCCTTTCCACATTTGCCACTTTTTTTGGGGGGGTGGGGGACCTTTTGACAGGTACCCTTTCTCACTTCCGGGCAGATTGTCGCGGTGATCTGAGTGGAAGGTCAGCCCACCTCCCCCACACATCACAGGTCCCAGAAGACTGCGGGACCATTAGCAAAGCGCAGCGTGGCTCGTGCATGGATTGTAGGAAACCGGCAGTAAAGATGCCGGCGTCTGGAACTGAAGCCAATTGAAGAATCGGCTTGGGTGAGGACATTGTTGGATCCCTGGACAGGTAAGTGTCCTTATAATAAAAGTCAGCAGCTACAGTATTTGTAGCTGCTGACTTTTAATTTTTTGGGGGAGACTGGAGCTCCTTTTTAATTTTAAATATAACTTTTGGGGAGCAGGTAGAAAGATCTGTGTGTCTGTCACAGCCACCATAGAACAGAGAACTGATGGCTCCTAATTAACAAAGGGGCTTGCATGTGCTCCATTTTTTATGTTTAGAAGAGTGATGTAAGCATTATGCTTGCACCACCCTTTGGTATTTCATCCAATTATATGTATTCTTTTTAAAGCAGAAACATTTTCTTCCATCTCACTCATTTTAGTCCTAACATTGTTTTATCTCCAAACAGATCCCACCCCACCGGGCAGCATAAACTTTACTATGATAGGAACTAAGAATGTCACCTTATCTTGGGGAGATCCAGTAAATATGACCGGAGTGGTGAAGTCATATAATATCACTTATTGGAATTCTTCTTCTCCTTCAATCATTTCTGGAACTGTGATAAGCAACACAACATATGTCACCCTTCAAAACTTGATATCGGGGACTAATTACAGTGTCTCTGTGGTGACGGTCATACCCTGGGGGTATCAGAGCACATCTGTAATTGGATCAGTCTGTACAAGTAAGTTTTTGCTCCTTGAGCCTAGGTTCACACTTGTGCGATGCAGGAACCAGAGCGATTACAGCGCCGGTTCCCACATTGCATCCCTCCCGCAGGCAGTTCACACTGCCCTCTGCAAACCGCTGCGGGTGTCAATACATTGTTAATGACACCCCCAGGTTGGTTCACAGATTGCAGTGCAAACTGTGAACTCGCACAGGAATCAGATCGCATAGGTGAGAACACCCATGCAATCCGATTTCAGTGCGGGGGGAAAAAAAAGTCCCTGCACCTTTTTTGTGCGAATTCAATGCGAGTTCAGCCATACAACTGTATGGCTGGACTCGCATTGCACAGACATCGCATGCAAACGGCCCTGCAATGCGGGAGCAAATCACATGCAATGTCTGTGTTCGCACAAATGTGAATGTAGTCTTAAAAGCTATATTTAAAAAGTGTTACAGTATTTTGAAAAGGTCTTCTGAGTGCCCAGATTCTTGACTGACCCCCCCCCCCCATTTGCTCAAGAGGCAAAAGTTACCAAGCAAAGATATATCTGATATGAACAATGATGAAAATGTAAAGTCCCATATACAGTTGTGTAGTCCCATATATAAGTCCAAGACAAAAAAAAAGTTGAATCTGTCATAGGTGAATAACGTGAAATTCATCCAGAACAAATAAATAGGTGATGAGAAGACATATAACTGGAACACATCAATAGGTACTGCGCTTACCAGCTAAGCAAGCCAAAAATGGGGCAAGTGGCTTAAACCCAGCCTGGGCCTTTAGATGGACGATCCAGGTGAGGCAGGATAAACGCACTTGTCCCGTATATCCAGTCCACAGACATTTATCCAAAAATATATGACAAAAACATAGCGTAATACTGATAACGTAAAACACTCCAAAAACAAATAATAAGTGCAACACTCAACATAAACCTAAATCATGTGTAGTCATAAAACATCCAGTGTCAGTAGCAACAACTAGGATGGTTGTGTGAGTGTCATGCAATCATGCAAAGATATATATTATAGTGAGTAAAGATAGAAACGTGAACGATACCCAGAATCTGCTTACCAGATTTAGGTGGAAAGTAAGCATGCAACGATCACCCAGATAAGACGTGAAAAAGGATCCCTCTAGGTGCAGCAAACCACATGTACAAACTGCTTACCAGATGGCAAACCGTTGTGAGCAGACTCCATACAGCCAAAGATTAATCACCATAGGTAGAGAACACAGGATATAAAACTGCAGCGAACCTTAGGGAAATCCTGCTTACCAGATATCCAAACAAGATGGGCAGATGCAATAAAGCACAAGACGGACTCCTGACAGGAACGGCGTGGATACGTCTTGACCAAATGGACCCGAGCTCAGCAGTGCATATATGGTAAAAAACAGCCAATAGTGTAATACTGTATAATACTTGATTTATAGAGATAGAGTAACACTTACACTTAAACGAAAGATAAAAACGAGGGATAAAAACGAAGCCGGCCGGCACTCAGACACACTCCCATCCTCAACAGGGCAACGTGGTGACGTCAGCACGTCCCTCCCAGACGCGTTTCGTCATACGTTGACGTTTTCAATGACGTTTTTATTGGTTCTGGATGAATTTCACGTTATTCACCTATGACAGATTCAACTTTTTTTTGTCTTGGACTTATATATGGGACTACACAACTGTATATGGGACTTTACATTTTCATCATTGTTTATATCACCTTATAGCGCGTTTTTTTTGTTATAATTTTGTATTGGTGTGCCTCACTTGTAACCACAGCTCGTTTATTTATTCCAAGCGCAGTTTTTTCTTTTTTATTAAAGATATATCTGACTTTGCTGCCGAACACTGGTTCATCCCGCTGACTTTCAACTCATTACAGAAGAGAGTAGTGCCATGGAGGTCAGCAGGAGGAACCAGCTGAACTATGCTTAAGTACTAGGAAATCATCCTTTTTGCTGGGAAACAACACTTTCTGGAGGGTTGGTCTCTTGGGTCCCCTACAACTCATACTGGTTTATCCTGCTCCTCCACATCTTTACTGGAGGTCAGCAGGAGAAGCCAGTTAGAGCTGTAGAGAACCCAGAAGTTTGACACAACCAGAAGTGTTGGTTTCCCAGTGGACTTTAGAAGATGATCTTACAGCATCAGAGTGGTGTTCAATGGTGCGGGCAGTGGGAAAGATAAGTATTTAGAGTCATCACTTATGTGTTAAGTGTTCATTTTTTTTTGGTAACTCTTGTACGGTGACAGGGTCCCTTGGTGCATAATGACCTATGTACATTGGTAAAGCTCCAAGGTTTCTTTGTCCTCTCTCTCTGCTCTAGAAAGGGAAGGAGACCTTGCAAGTCTTATTATAAGACAGACGACTTTTAGAGCTAGTTTATATTGTTGCTTTTTAGGTCTCATGCACACGGCCTGGGGCTGTACAATGTACAATTCGGGTGTATTTCTCCAACCAGAAACTACAGATGCTGCCTACAACCTGCCCATAGTTATTAATGGCTGCACATGAATATACGCCAGTACTTGTGTAAACACACATTGCATTTTTTATTCCTAGCTATGTCTGGGTGCAAGCAGAGCACTAGTAGGGTAATGGGGAAAGGACCATGTAAAAACTTTAGCTACCTAGGCTTTAGCTGTAAGGCTGCATTCACACCTGAGCATTTCAGGCAGAAAGTCGTGCGTTTTTACCACAATTTTGCCGCGATTTGTACCACGGTTTTTTTTTGCTGCGATTTTTCACAGGTCAAAAAGTCACCAATGTAAAAAGCAGAAAAACTCCTGTAATCTGCCCAAAAAGAAGCTGATGTACTTTTTTGAGCTTCAGGCATTTTGCTTCAGGTGACAAAATGCTTAGAACAGGTGCCATTAAATTGAATAGGATTTTGCTTGTTGGGCGGTTTTTGGGTGTTTTTTTCAGGCTTTTTTTGGGGCGTTTTACGAGCTGAAAGCGCTTAGGCGTGACCGCAGCCTAAAGTTACAATATGATGTTATCAATGTGAAACACAATCATACAATACGATTTTCTGATTAGGGGATTAGGGGAGGGAATGAACGAAGACAAGAAGAGGTCTCCATATCTACTTAGCTTATTGCTGTAATTAAAGATAATGATGAAGATGATAACTCTTTTTTTTCTTTAGCAGTGTTTTTCTACTGCCGATTAACATTGTAACTTCAACATCACACTCTGAATGTAACAATTGTTACTCTGGTTATTAATGACTTTTTCCTTTATCCACAGAACCGATATCTGTGACATTACCGCAGATTGTTGCCAAAACTACCAATTCTATGTCCCTGACCTGGACACAACCAGACGAGTATCAGAGCTCATACACCTACAGGGTACAGACCAATGTAACCTCATCATCTACACTGATAAATAATACAATAGTGAGCAGTGCATCGGCTACAATAGGATATCTGACAGCGGGAGAGACCTATACATTCACTGTATATACAATATCTGCCTGCAACATACAATCAGACCCCGTGTCTATAACTGACTGCACACGTAAGTACTGCCGAACAGGAAAAGCAACTTATAAATGTCTTTGCCAACAAATGCTCCTTTATTCACCACATCCAATCTGATACTCCCCATCATTATCACATTCTGGAGGTGTAAAAGTGAAAAGCTGATTTGTTGCCACCAGAAAAAAGAACAGTCTTTGTTTCAGATGCATTGACTAAATTCATACAAGCTTCTCAAAGTGGTTGTAAAGGATTATTTTTTTTTTCAAATAACAAACATGTCTATACATACCTGCTCTGTGCAATATAATTGCACAGAACGGCCCGATCCTCCTGTTCTGGGGTCCTCCGCTGGCCTGTAACATATAATTAGACCCCTCGTTTATAACTGATAGACATGTGCATAACGAAAAAATGTGTTTTGTTTTGTTTAGATTCATTAATCTAGTTATTTGTTTTGTTAAATTCGGTTGATTCATTCAATTTGTATACAGGATTCGTATTCAGAATTAGTTTTATGTCTTCTTTTGAATTTACCAATTTTTTACGATTCAAAAAGATCAAATTGATAAATTTCAAATCTGTCGAAACGAAAATGTTTTTTTTTTTTTTTTTTTGATTCGAATGCGGCAAAGTGAACAAACAAAAGAAAAATCTTAATCAAATGATTACAATGACTCTTTAGATCACCTTTCGCTTAACAAAAACAGCGTTATTTCGAAATGGTCCTCTAATAACACACAGTCATTGATTTCAGAAATATGTTTACAGTTCGAATTTGAATGGAATTGAATGTAAAATTTAATTCGAATTTCAATTTGAATTTCGGAAATCCGGACAAATTTAATTTCGTTATTCGGCGCAGTCTATAAACTTCGTTAATACTGTAGCTTGAAACGAACTGCACATGTCTAATAACTGAATTTACCCATAAATACTGCTAAACGGAAAATGTAACTTTTTAAACTATTGCCAAGGGGGCAGGGGCGAGCTGCGGCTTGCTATTGCACTTGTCGAGGTGGAGGAGCCAGGAGCACCGGTGGGGGACCCAAGAAGAAAAGGAGGATCGGGGCTGCTCTGTGCTAAAACACTGCACAGAGCAGGTTAGTATGATATGTTTATTACTTTTTTTTTTTGTAAGAAAACCGAACCTTTAATGTCACTTTAATGCATGAACTCTGTCTGTAGTCTGAGAACTAACATTTCCTATGAAGAAACTACATATTCCACAGTCCCTGGGTCTCTCAGTCTAGTGTCACTCAATTACCAGAGAGATCACCATGCAGTCTTTCACCACATTAGCACTCCCACATTTGTTATACAACACAGAGGAAATGGCGAGGCATGCATTGTGACCTGAAACAAGCACTGTGGTAGTTCATTGAAAACTACAAGCCAACAGCTGCAAAGGCTGCCGGACAGGTGGGTGGAGCCCCGCGCGGCCAAGTTTTTTTTAAAATTGAGACAGCTAACGCGGAAGAGAAGAGACCCCCGCTAGCTGTCAGATCGGGGATTGGGGGGGCGCGGGTCTGTTTGTAGCATGTTACATCATGAATATGGGTGTAACATGTTACGAAACTTAAACTTATCCTTTAAAGTTGAAGTTTAGTCAAATACTAAGCCTAAACCTGTTCCCACCCCCATTCCAAGCCCTATATTAACTACCACGTAAAGGAAAGCTGCTTATAGTTATAAAAATTGGAAAAATGTGTAAAATTCATAAAGATACTTTATTTGCCATCCTTGGATGAAAATATTTAAAACATTACAGTTTGAATGGAAATACAATTTACTTTTAAGTTGATCAATGTTGTGCGAGTCCTGGTATAGAGTATCAAGAATGTGGCCTACGCGTTTCGTGGGAGCCCCGCTTTGTCAGGGCCATTTAGAGCGGCACAAACAGCATGTAAATACTAAAGATGTCCTAGAGATACAAGACTGCAAGATTAGCTAAATCATAAAATGATATTAGGTAAAATGTTAATAATGCATATATATAACATAAAAAAAACTCCTACATCATTGTAGGGCATTTATCATTACCCTTTGGTGTAAGATACTGATATAACAACGTAAAGATATTTTTAACAAAAATGCAGTTACAGGTCATGCTTATTTATGTTCAGCGGTGTCCTATAGACACAGGAATATTCCATACAGAGAGAGAAAGAGAGAAATGGATGTTCAAGTTTAACATGCAAAAATAAAATTTATTAATACCAAATATGTTTGTTTATAGCTTACCTTCAGGTTTCGTGTGTGGCATGTAATGTATTTTCATCCAAGGATGGTAAATTAAGTATCTTTATGAATTTTTAAAAAAAAATACTGTGTCATAAATTATTATCCATACTCCATCGAGGCACATGTAAAGTCCCACTTCACGTTTTTTCCAAAATTTGTTTCCACTAGGGACGGTGCCTCTCTGTGAGTTATAATTATCTCACGATTACCCCCCACACTCATTCAGCTGCTTTATAGCCAAGGTGAGCTCGGGTCATACATGGTAAGACAGAAGGGTGGTCCGGAGGTCGGTACCAGGGAAGCAGGCAGAGCAAGGTCCAGTAGCAAGCCAAAGTCAGAACCAGGAGATCAGGGAATAGTCAGAAGCAAGACATTTTTAACATTTAAGTCTTAACTGTATACCATGTCTCAGTATTATTATTATTATACAGTGCGCCTTTCTAGAAAAGTAAATTATTGTCTTCTGGTCTGCACATCTGTTACTGCTAAATTCCTCCAATTCAAGAAAAAAAAGGGGAAAATGAAAACACAACCAGATAACATTTCTGTAGTTTGAAAGATAACTATAAATATCCCTTGGTTTCCTTGTCCCTCCACTACTCTCCATGCAGGAGGGGGAGGAAGGGGGGGAACCAAGACCATATTCCATATTCCAGGAGAAGAAAAGGAGAAGAATGAAAGGAAGAAGAAAAGAGTATCAGAGAGGAAAGGAAGGTCACTCCCTAAAATTAACTCGGTCAGTCCCTGAGATCTCACAAGGGGTCAGACAAGTATTTGATCCGGTGTTCCCAGATCTTATCAAATAGGCCTCGTTTTTCCTGTAAAAGGCGTTCATTTACCGTGATCCATGACAACTTGTTTTTTACCAAGTCGAAAGGGATCGTGGGCGTCCTCCATGATCTGGCAGTTACTATTCTGGTTGCCGTAAAGATCAAGGTTACCCTGTCTGTTTAGATGTGCCTTCTACCGGGCGTCCCAGAAGAGCTTGCTGCTGTGATTTAGTTAAGTTCACCTGTGTAAGTGAGAAGATGAAATTATAGAGGTGCATCCGAAAATGTTTCACCTTGGGGCAGGACCACCATATTTGGATCATGTGCCTTCCATACCGCACCCTCGAAAACAGGAGGGAGAGACCCCTGGGACGAACGAAGCTATTCTCTTTGGTACCCTGTAATTTGCTTTGATCAGTGAAGTATTTATATATAATTTTGACGCACACTGTGACATTTTGGACCATTCATCTAGAGCGAGTGTCTCCCCAATGTCTTGTTTGGAGTAGAGGTCAGTATAATGTAGATTTTGGAGATAACGCCAGTGTGCTTGTCAAGGAATCTGCATAAATACTCCATTGAGGTGGACGTGGTTATATCAGCCGCCCGTTATAAGGTTTGCAGAAAATGCACTATTTGCACATAATGAAAAATCTCTGAGTTTGTGGAAGAAGGTATTTCTCTTGAAGGGTTCATTGGGGTAGAATCCCCCTGTGATTACAGAGGTCAGCAAAACTCGATATTTTCAATTTAAATTTAACTTGAATACTTAGAATCCATTGGAAAAATTTGAATTTGGCTGAAAAAGAATAAACAAAACAAAACAAAACTAATTTTGCTACGAATGCAACCAAACTAAATTAGTAACTTATCGAATCGATCCGAAATGAAACATATTTTTTCGTTCTGCACATGACTATTCTCTGCTCTGCCTTCTTTTAGGTGATCATTGAAAACGTATCTTTTTCTAGAAATCCTATCCGGACTCCACCTTCAAACTGAACTTTTACTTTCTCCATCAGCTCATTCCTTATACGTAATGCCTTTGGTATCACTAGCCCTACTGTATTGAATTGTATTACTGTACTCTCTCCCTTATTTTGCACAAATTGTTGACCCTATATAAATCCTGTATATTTATAATAAATAATGATAGGATATTTTCTTCTGCTTGAAAAAGTTCAATCATTTTGAATGCTATAGCGAAAGAAAAGAATCCACACATACTTCTCAAAGCTGCTAAGAAGTAACGGTGTACCAGACAACAGGAATTTTTTTGCATGGGAATGCAAAATGGGTATTTAAACCCCTTGAAATCAGGTCAAATGCAAGTCAGATGCACCAGTCAAGGAATTGTGAATGATCACTGAGGAGTATCACACTGATTTCAAGCTTATGCCATAAACTAAAGTCCTTCAACACAAGTCCAAACTCCACCAAGTTCATTTGGAAGGCGCAGTAAATAAACTGTACAATTGTGTGTAAAAATATTGTGGCGTGTATAGAATTATTACCTTTAACCACTTCCGGACCGCCGCATGCCGATATACCTCCTAAGTTTGAAGAGGAATATCGTTGTTATGGCAGCAGCTAGCTGCCATAACCCCGGTATTCTCTTTTTCGGTCAGTGGTCCGGATTTCGATAATAGTGGTCTCTGCGGTGGATTCGCAGCGAAATCACTTTTATCGGCGGCGGGAGAGGGCCCCCTCCCGTCACACTCCAGTTCGCTTACCAGAGCCGTCAGCAGCGCCGGAGGCGAACAGATGTTCCTCCATGCTGGGTATGGAGACTACTGAGGGGAAGATGGCCCCCACCCGTCTCCATACCATTTCTGGACAGAAGCGTCGTCAAGACGTCACTTCCACCCATAGCTCTTAAAGGGCCATTTTTTTTTTTTTTTAAGTGACAACATTTTTTTTTTTCATTTTAGTGTAAATAATTAAGAGGTCCTGTCATGCTTTTTTTTCTATTACATTACATCTTTGTTTACATTCCTTGTAATAGGAATAAAAGTGACACATTTTTTTTTTAAAGAACAGTGTAAAAATAAAAAAAAAAAGGTAAAATAAATAAGAAAAAAGAAACATTTTTTTAAACGCGCCCCGTCCCGCCGAGCTCGCGTGCAGAAGCGCCCGCATATGAAAACTGTGTTCAAACCACACATGTGAGGTATCGCCGCGATCAGTAGAGCGAGAGCAATCATTCTCTTCCTAGACCTCAAAACATGCAACCTGTAGAATTTTTTCTATTCCACGAGCAGGTGCAATTTTGAAGCGTGACATTTTGGGTATCAGTTTACTCGGCGTAACATTATCTTTCACAATATAAAAACAATTGTGCTAACTTTACCGTTGTCTTATTTTTTAATTCAAAAAAGTATATTGTTTCCAAAAAAAGTGCGCTTGTAAGACCGCTGCGCAAATCCGGTGTAACAAAAAGTATTGCAACAACTGCCATTTTATTCTCTAGAGGCTCGGTCCTTAATTGGTTAAAATACCTTTACAAATAGCATTTAAAGTTGAATTTTAGCCAGATAGTAAAGTGGTTCTAAAGCCTCATGGTTTTCCACCTTAAGGCATTCTATGCCTTAAGGTGAAAAATCTTCTGTGCTTCAGCTGCCCCCCAGACCCCCCCTTTTTCTTACCTGAACCCGATCGTGTGACGAGCACAAGCCCAGCAGCTCCAGCCGCTGTCTCTGTCCTCATTGGATAGATTGATAGCAGCGGGAACCATTGGTTCCCTTTGCTGTCAATCAAATCTAGTGACACGGGAGTCGGGGGTGGGGCCTAGTCCTGCTGTCTTTGTCAGTGGACGCAGCAGGGGGACTCGTGAGCACGCCCGCTTGGGTGCCCCCATGGAAAGTGGCTCTCCATGGGGGCACTCGATAAAGAGGAGGAGCCAGGAGCGCCGCTGGGAGACCCCAGAAGAGGAGGATTGGGGCTACTCTGTGCAAAACCCTTGCACAGAGGAGGTAAGTATGACATGTTTGTTATTAAAAAAAAAAAAAAACCTTTACAATCACTTCAAGGACACAAATTCATGCATCTCTGTAATCATTAAAGAGGTATTAACCACTGCAATACCGGGTGTTTTCACCGTCTTCCTGCCCAAGCCAGTTTTCAGTGCTGTCACACTTTGAATGACAATTGCCCAATGCACGACCCGGGGGCGTGTACGTGAAAAGACATCTATGGACATCCTCCCAGAACCAAAGAGCTGCGCTGTAGCCATCTTTTGGCTATAGTGCAGGCAGAAACTGGTTACAGTGCCTTGAAGAAGTATTCACCCCCCTTGGCATTTTTCGTGTTTTGTTGCCTCACAACCTGGAATTAACATGGATTGTTTGAGGATTTGCACCATTTAATTTACAGAACATGTCCACAACTTTGAAGATGTTTCTTTTTTTATTGTGAAGCAAACAAATAGTACAAAATAACAGAAACAGTCAATGTGCATAACTATTCACCCCCCTAAAATCAATACTTTGTAGCGCCGCCTTTTGCGGCTATCACAGCTCCAAGTTGCTTTGGATAAGTCTCTATGAGCTTGCCACATCTTACCACTGGGATTTTTGCCTATTCCTCCTTCCAAAACTGCTCCAGCTCCTTCAAGTTGGATGGTTTGCGCTTGTGAACAGCAATCTTTTAGTCTGACCACAGACTTTCTATTGGATTGAGGTCTGGGCTTTGACTAGGCCATTCCAACACATTTACACATTTCCCTTTAAACCACTCAAGTGTTGCTTTAGCAGTGTGTTTGGGGTCATTGTCCTGCTGGAAGGTGAACCTCCGTCCTAGCCTCAAATCACACACAGAGAGTGGTACAGGTTTTGCTCAAGAATATCCCTGTATTTAGCACCATCCATCTTTCCCTCAACTCTGACCAGTTTCCCAGTCCCGACTGCTGGAAAACATCCCCACAGCATGATGCTGCCACCACCATGTTTCACTGTGGGGATGGTTTTCTTTGGGTGATGTGATGTGTTGGGTTTGCGCCAGACATAGCGTTTTCTTTGATGGTCAAAAAGTTAAATTTTAGTCTCATCAGACCAGAGCACCTTCCTCCATATATTTTGGGAGTCTCCCACATGCCTTTTCACAAACTCAAAACGAGCCATTTTGTTTTTTGCTGAAAGTAATGGCTTTCTTCTGGCCACTCTGCCATAAAGCCCAACTCTATGGAACGTACAGCTTATTGTCGTCCTATGTACAGATAAATATGTAAAAAATACCGCACTATAAACCAAATATGTTAGGCAGAAAAAAATGTTTTCCTTAGGAAAATTTTTTTCTTCAGGAAAAAAGTGTTTGTGAAGAAAACAAACTATTGAAAGTAAAAAGCTATAAACTAAGAGCAGCTGCTAGAGGTGGGATACAAACATAAATAGATGGAAAAGTTTGTAGCAGCGCTAAAAATTGCTATACTAAATTATACCAGTGATAATTAACAACAGTACTTCAATATAAACTGTAATGATTACAATATTATTTTAAAGTTCGTTAATTATGGTGAGTATAGAAAAAGAAAAACGTCCTTCTATGTATATTGATTGTGCTCAAAATCCATAACCAAAGTAACCGGTGTGGGTAAAGCTTCTTAAAAATTGATTGAATAAATCCTCCACCGCAACCACAGTGATAACTCCACACAGAATGCACGCTTACCCTAAGGCAAGCTCTGTAAGCCTGCGACCTATTACTCGGCCAGGGCCTTTATCCAGGGGAGATTCAAGGAGAACGATGTCCCAGCGAATCTTACGGAAGTGGTCAGCATGCAGCACAAGTTTCCCCAATCACAGGTTCAAACGAGTGGCCAGATTGGATACCATTCAGATGTTCCCTAGAATAAAAAGGTTCACCATAGCGTAATACTCTGTGAAGTCCCCCATGGCTGTACTCATACACACTGCTAGAAGATACTCCAGTCTCTGCTGTGGAACTCTGCAGCTCCTCCAGGGTTACCTTAGGTCTCTGTGCTGCCTCTCTGATTAATGCCCTCCTTGCCCGGTCCGTGAGTTTTGGTGTGCGGCTGTCTCTTGGCAGGTTTTCTGTTGTGCCATGTGCTTTCTTTCCATTTGGTTATGATAGATTTGATGGTGCTCCTAGGGATCATCAAAGATTTGGATATTTTTTTATAACCTAACCCTGACTTGTACTTCTCAGCAACATTGTCCCTTCCTTGTTTGGAGAGTTCCTTGGTCTTCATGGCTGTGTTTGGTTAGTGGTGCCTCTTGCTTAGGTGTTGCAGCCTCTTGTCTATATGTAATGACAGATTATGTGACACTTAGATTGCACACAGGTGGACATCATTTCACTAATTATGTGACTTCTGAAGGTAATTGGTTGCACCAGAGCTTTTTGTGGGCTTCATATCAAAGGGGGTGAATACATACGCACATGCCAATTATCAGTTTTTTATTTCTGAAAAATAGTTTTATGTATATATTTTTTTAATTTTACTTCACCAACTTAGACTATTGTGTTCTCATCCATCACATATGTGTTAAGTATGTAAACTGTAAAAAAGGAGGACAGACCATATTGGCCCCATAAAGAATGAGGAAGGACATCTAGTTACAAAGGATGGGGAGATGGCGAAGGTATTGAATTTATTCTTCTCCTCAGTCTTCACAAGTGAATCGGGGGGCTTCAGTAACCAAAACTGCAGTGTTTATCCTCATGACACAACACAGGAAACACCTCCATGGTTAAGAGAGGACAGAATTAAAATTAGACTTGAGAAACTTAACATTAATAAATCACCAGGACCAGATGGCTTGCATCCGAGGGTACTTAGGGAACTCAAGTGATTCAAGTCTTAGGGAAGTCAAGTGATTGCCAGACCGTTGTTCCTAATTTTTACAGACAGTCTACTGACTGGAATGGTACCAGCTGATTGGAGAAAAGCCAATGTAGCACCAATATTTAAAAAGGGCCCAAAATACATCCCTGGGAATTACAGACCAGTTAGCCTAACATCAATAGTATGTAAATTCTTGGAGGGGATGATAAGGGACTATATACAAGATTTTAGTAATAAGAACGATATCATTAGCAGTAATCAGCATGGATTCATGAAGAATCGTTCTTGCCAAATCAATCTATTAACCTTCTATGAGGAGGTGAGTTGCCATCTAGATAAAGGAAGGCCCGTAGACGTGGTGTATCTGGATTTTGCAAAAGCATTTGACACAGTTCCCCATAAACGTTTACTGTACAAAATAAGGTGCGTTGGCATGGACCATAGGGTGAGTACATGGATTGAAAACTGGCTACAAGGGCGAGTTCAGAGGGTGGTGATAAATGGGGAGTACTCAGAATGGTCAGGGGTGGGTAGTGGGGTTCCCCAGGGTTCTGTGCTGGGACCAATCCTATTTAATTTGTTTATAAACGACCTGGAGGATGGGATAAACAGTTCAATCTCTGTATTTGCAGACGATACTAAGCTAAGCAGGGCAATAACTTCTCCGCAGGATGTGGAAACCTTGCAAAAAGACCTGAACAAATTAATGGGGTGGGCGACTACATGGCAAATGGGGTTCAATGTAGAAAAATGTAAAATAATGCATTTGGGTGGCAAAAATATGAATGCAATCTATACACTGGGGGGAGAACCTCTGGGGGAATCTAGGATGGAAAAGGACCTGGGGGTCCTAGTAGATGATAGGCTCAGCAATGGCATGCAATGCCAAGCTGCTGCCAATAAAACAAACAGAATATTGGCATGCATTAAAAGGGGGATCAACGCAAGAGATAAAACGATAATTCTCCCACTCTACAAGACTCTGGTCCGGCCGCACCTGGAGTATGCTGTCCAGTTCTGGGGACCAGTCCTCAGGAAGGATGTACTGGAAATGGAGCGAGTACAAAGAAGGGCAACAAAGCTAATAAAGGGTCTGGAGGATCTTAGTTATGAGGAAAGGTTGCGAGCACTGAACTTATTCTCTCTGGAGAAGAGACGCTTGAGAGGGGATATGATTTCAATTTACAAGTACTATATTGGTGACCCCACAATAGGGATAAAACTTTTTCGCAGAAGAGAGTTTAATAAGACACAATTAGAAGAAAAGAGGTTTAACCTTAAACTACGTAGAGGGTTCTTTACTGTAATTGCGGCAAGGATGTGGAATTCCCTTCCACAGGCGGTGGTCTCAGCGGGGAGCATTGATAGCTTCAAGAAACTATTAGATAATCACCTGAATGACCGCAACATACAGGGATATACAATGTAATACTGACACATAATCACACACATAGGTTGGACTTGATGGACTTGTGTCTTTTTTCAACCTCACCTACTATGTAACTATGTAACATATAATTCAGATTTAAAAAATATTGAACTAAAGGCTGTAATGTAACAAAATAGGTAAAAAGCCAAGGGGGTGAATACTTTTGCAAGTCACTGTAAATGCCACCACATTCATTTATGTGCCCCAAGGAGATTTATGCCATAAAGTGCTAGTATGCACCGCAAAAACTTATGGCAAAGCTTAATTGAACAAGCTGAAGTTAGAAGCTGATTGGCTACCATGCACATCTACACCAGATGTTGTACTCTCCGGTTTTAATAAATCCCCCCTTACAGTCTAGATCACCCACATTCAGAGATTCAAGGTCTTTGCTCCCTATTCTTCCAACACAAATGATGCTGCTATGGGCAGGATCCCCCCCAGCCCTCCATCTTTGCTGTAGAACCCCTGCACCCTTTATAATAAGATCTGTATGTGTACCTTTTTTACTAATAAAAATTATATTTCCTCTTAGTTCCCAGACAAGCTGTCGGTGCCGCAGCGAGCAGTAACACATCGGTGAATTCTCTGTTTGTGAGCTGGACCGCACCACAAGGAAAAGTGTCTAATTATACTGTCACTATAACAGAATATGTCAATAACACAATGCAGACTGGCACAATACAACCTAACATGACGCAAGTAAATTTTACTGGATTATTACCAGGAAGAGTCTACAATGTAACAATAGTGACAGTCAGCAGTTCCTGCAGCCAGGCAGCCCCTTCACTGTCACAGGCCACATGTAAGTATGATTAAGGTCATGTGTCTTCAATGATTATAGTATAGTGATCCTCTGCGCTATTATATAGTGAATGTGATAACAATAAATCCTAATTGGATACTCAGAATTGCTGCAAAACCTAGTGATTTCACAAATACACGTGCATAAGTAAGTGAATAAAATGATTTTGCGCTATTCCATTCTATGTGATTAAATAAACAATGTGATATAAATGTAAACTAAAATCTTACAATACAAAAGTCCATTGATGGTTTTGAATCAATAAAAAATAATCAATTCCCAATTCAATAATATTATGATACAATAATGACTGTGATCCAAATATAAACACTGTGATCAATGTGCAGTCCTTCAATGAATAGATCCAATAACCTTCTTAATAAAACTTCAGAGAGTCTATGTGCCGCCACCAACACCTCAGTGCTCACAGAACTCTCACCTCATATCCACAGAATGTAAACCTTGATTATTATTAAGGACAAGCTATTACCTCATGCTGGAAAACTCCTCCGCAGATCCTCTCTCAGAAGGTCCAGGACCATGTGTTGGGGTAAGGTAAACAGACAAAATGCATTAACATAACCAAACCAATTTATTTAAAAATATAAAATATGCTTACATCTAAGCACAGTTAAAAGTGCTTCAAACAGCAAAAACAGCGTTATGTCACATCCCCTGAAGAGTCCCCTAAAGAAGTCATGTGACACATAACGCGTAGGGCGTGGCCGTAAGACGCAGCGGACCGGAAGTGATGTGAGAGGCAGAAACGCTGCTGTTTTTGCTGTTTGAAGCACTTTTAACTGTGCTTAGATGTAAGCATATTTTATATTTTTAACCACTTCAATACTGGGCACTTTGGCCCCTTCCCGCCCAGGACAATTTTCAGCTTTCAGCGCTGTCGCACTTTGAATGACAATTGCGCGGTCATGCTACACTGTACCCAAACAAAATTTTTATCATTTTGTGCCCACAAATAAAGCTTTCTTTTGGTGGTATTTGATCACCTCTGCGGTTTTTATTTTTTGCTAAACAAACTAAAAAAGAACAATATTTTTGGAAAAAAAAAAGTTTTTCTTCGTTTCGGTTATAAAATGTAGTTTTCTCCTTCATTGACGGGCACTGATGAGTTGGCACTAATGAGCACTGATGAGTTGGCACTGATAAGGTGGCACTGATGGACACTGATGAGGATGCACTGATATGTAGAATTGATGGGCACTGATAGGCGGCACTGATATGCAGCACTGATGGGCACCAATAGGTGGCACTGATATGCAGCACTGATGGGCACTGATAGGTGGCACTGATGGGCACTGATAGGTGGCACTGATGGGCACTGACTGGCGGCACTGATGGGCACTGACAGGCGGCTGTGATGGGCACTGACAGGCGGCTGTGATGGGCACTGATTGGCAGATTGGCGGTACTGAATGTCAATGACAGGTGGCACTGACAGATGGCACTGATGGGCAGCACTGATGTTGAGGTACTGACAGGTTTTACTGCTGGGCACTGTGGTGGGCACTGATTAGCACTGATATGGGCACTGATTGGCACTTTGATGGGAACTATGAGCTTTTTATGGGGCACTGACTGACAGCTTATGGGCACATTTTAAAAGGTGTTGTGGCACATCTGAGGGGGCTGTGCTGATAATCAATATGCTGATTATCAGCACAAACCCCCCCCAGGGAGAGCCGCCGATCGGCTCACCCTGTCAGTGCGAACCGAGAAATGCCGTTTACCGGCACTTCCTGGTTCACGCGATGATCAGATGTGATTGGTCGAACAGAGGCTTCTTATCACGATCGGCGTTGCGGGGTGTTTGGATATGTTAATACACTATTGGAGGCTTGTCTGTTTAACTTACCCCAACACATGGTCCTGGACCTTCTGAGAGAGGATCTGCGGAGGAGTTTTCCGGCATGAAGGAATAGCTTCTCCTTAATAATACTTAAGGCTTACATTATGTGGATATTATTATTATTATACAGGATTTATATAGCGCCAACAGTTTACGTAGCGCTTTACAACTTGAGGGTAGACAGTACAAATACAATACACTTTAATACAGTAGGAATCAGAGGGCCCTGCTCCTTAGAGCTTACAATCTAAGAGGGAAGGTCAAGAGATACAAGAGGTAATAACTGTGGGTGATGTGCTGATTGAGAAGATAAATGTACAGTTGTTAGGTGGGGGCCAGATAGGCTTCTCTGAAGAGATGAGTTTTCAGGGATCGTCTGAAAGTGGATAAAGTAGGAGAAAATCGGACGGATTGGGGTAGAGCATTCCAGAGGATGGGGGAGGCTCTGGAGAAGTCCTGAAGGCGAGCATGGGAGGAGATAACAAGTAGACATGTGCAGGATGAAAAAATTTGTTTAGTTTCATGTTGTTTCGATTCGTTATTTAACCGGTTCAATACCGGGCAATTTCACCCCCTTCCTTCCCAGGCCAATTTTTAGTTTTCAGCGCTGTCGCACTTTAAACGTCAATTGCGCGGTCATGCGACGTTGTACCCAAAAAAAATTGACGTCCTTTTTTCACCACAAATAGAGCTTTTTTTTGGTGGTATTTGATCGCCTCTGCGGTTTTTATTTTTTGCGCTATAGACAAAAGAAGAGCGACAATTTTGAAAAAAACACAATATTTTTTACTTTTTGCTATAATAAATATCCCAATTTTTTTTTAAAAAAACACATTTTTTCCTCAGTTTTGGCCGATACGTATTCTTCTACATATTTTTGGTAAAAAAAAATCGCAAAAAGCGTATATTGATTGGTTTGCGCAAAAGTTATAACGTCTACAAAATACGGGATAGATTTATGGCACTTTTAAAAAAAAAATATTTTTACATTTTTTTAGCGGCGATCGCGATTTTTTTTGGTGACTGCGACATTATGGCGGACACATCGGACACTTTTGACACATTTTTGGGACCAATCACATTTATACAGCGATTAATGCTATAAAATTGCATTGATTACTGTGTAAATGTGACAGGCAGTGAAGGGGTTAACCACTAGGGGGCGGGGAAGGGATAATATGTTTCCTAGGGAATGATTCTAACTGAAGGGGGAGGGGACGCACTAGGGGAGGAGACCGATCTGTGTTCCTCCGTTCTGGGAACACAGATCGCTCTCCTCAGAGCTGACAGGCTGTGGATCTGTGTGTTTACACACACAGATCCACATGCCGGCCCGGTTAATGGGCAATCGCGGGTGCCCGGCGGACATCGCGGCCGCCGGGCACATGCACCGGGTCCCGAGGAATGCGGCGGGCGCGCGCGCGCCCCCTAGACGGCCGGGAATCCCAGGACGTCATATGACGTCCACCCAGGATGGGAGATCCCATCTGTGGACGTCATATGACTATGGGCGGGTAGGGAAGTGGTTAACTAAATTTGCTGCATTCCTTACACTCGTTTTTGGGATTCGTTTAGTTTTGTATTCGAATTCGAAAAATTAGCCCATGTTCAAAAAAATTTGTCTGCATTCGAAAACAAAATATCAGATTCGAAAAAATTCTACCGCATTCGAAAAAAAACTATCAAATTCGAAAAAATTCTACCGCATTCGAAAAAAAACTGTCAGGTTCGAAAAATTCTACCGCATTTGAAAAAATTTGACCGAGTTTGTGAAATTTGTGAAATTCGAAATTCGTATAGAATGAAAGTGAATTCAAATAGAATGGAAAATAATAGAAAAGAATAGCATAGAAAAACAATAGAACAGAATATACAAAAATATAATATATTCTATTCTAATTTTTTCTATTTGAATTCGTATTCATTCTGTATCAAATTCCAATTTCGGAATAGCATAGAAAAACAATAGACCAGCATAGAAAAAAAAAAAAAATATATATATATAGTATATCTATATAGATATATATATATATCTATATAGATATATATCTATATATATATATATAGATAAATATATATATAGATATAGATATATATCTATATCTATATCTATAGATATAGATATATATATATATATATCTATATCTATAGATCTATATCTATAGATATAGATATATATATATCTATATATATATAAAACATCTTCCAAAATTCGAATTTTGTATAGGATGAATTTGAATTTAAATAGAATTAAAAGATTAGAATAGAAAATAATAGAAAAACAATGGAACAGAATAGAAAAAAAAAATATATATATATATATAACATCTTCCAAAATTCGAATTTTATGTAAACTGAAAATCAAATTTGAATAGAAAAGAATAGAAAAGATTGAACTAGAATAGAAAATAATAGGACAGTATAGCATAGAAAAACAATAGAACAGAATAGAATAAAATATAGTATATACCTATATTGTTTTTATAATCTATTCTTTTCTATTATTTTCTATTCAAATTCGAATTCATTCTATACGAAATTCGAATTTCAGAAGCCAAATTCGAGCAGAAAGGTTTAGAATAGAATAGAAAATAATATAACAGAATAGCATAGAAAAACAATAGAACAGAATAGAATAAAATATAATATATATATATATATATATATATATATATATATATATATATATATATATATATATATATATATATATATATTATATTTTATTCTATTCTGTTCTATTGTTTTTCTAGTCTATTCTTTTCTATTATTTTCTATTCTAATCTTTTCTATTCAAATTCATTCTATACGAAATTTGAATTTCAGAAGCCAACTTCCGAAATTCAAATTTCGTACAGAATTAATTCAAATTCGAATAGAAAAGTTTAGAATAGAAAAGAATAGCATAGAAAAGCAATGGAACAGAATAGAAAAAAAAAAATTATATATATATATATATATATATATATATATATATATATATATCTTCCGAAATTGGAATTTGGTACAGAATGAATTTGAATTTGAATAGAAAAGATTAGAATAGAATATATTATATTTTTTTCTATTCTGGACTATTGTTTTTCTATGCTATTCTTGTCTATTAACCCTTCTGGTCTGGTATGGATTTTAAGGGGAACCCCTTAAATTGAAAAAAAATGGCGTGGGGTCCCCCCAAAAATCAATACCAGACCCTTATCTGAGCAGGCAACCTGGCAGATGAGAGAGCCCCCCCCCCCCTGAACCGTACCAGGCCACATGCCCTCAACATAGGGAGGGTGCTTTGGGGTAGCCCCCCAAAGCACCTTGTCCTTATGTTAATGGGGAGAAGGGCCTCATCCTCACAACCCTTGCACGGTGGTTGTGGGGGTCTGCGGGCGGGGGGCTTATCAGAATCTGGAAGCCCCCTTTAACAAGGGGACCCCCAGATCCCGGCCCCCCCTGTTTGAAATGGTAACGGGTACATTGTACCCGTACCATTTCACAAAAAATGTGTGAAAATGGTAAAAAAAAAACAACACACACCGTGGGAGAAGTCCTTTATTAAAAAATAAAAAAATAAAACTGTCCCACGTAGTCCATTCACCTCCGCTGACGGACCGAAAAAAATAAATAAAGAAGATCTGCCTCCACGGGAGGCACACGCCATATGACGCGTCCTCACAGGTGACAGCTCTTTTAAAACTGTGGGCGGGGCCACACAGTGACGCCGCCCCCCTCTGACGAACGGGGACATCCCTATGGCTTCCCCTGTAGCGTCAAAGGGGGGGGGGCCACCGGGATGATAATGCTATTAATTTAACCTCCCTGGCGGTATTCCCGAGTGTGGCTAGGGGTTAAATTTCAGCACCATTAGCGGTAGCCCCGAGCCACACTCGGGATTACATCTCAAGATCCGGGTGCGGTATAATTACCTTGTCCCTAGGATCCTGCGATGTCCCCCCCCGCTGTGTCTGCGGGCTCTGTCCTCCGCTCCGATGTCCTGTGTGCCAGGCTCCGTTGACTGTGAGCGTCGCAACGCATGGGGGTGGAGCCTGGCGGCAAATTAAAAAAAAGTGAAAATTCATAACACATACAATACTGTAATCTTACAGATTTAACATCCCTTTTGTCCCCAGTGCTTTGTCCAATGCCTTGCATGTAGTTTTATATTATATATACTGTTCTTTCTGCCTGGAAACTGGAGATTGTCCATAGCAACCAAAAAGTGTCCCTTTACGTCAAAAGTGGCTTTAGACCGGCTAGAAAACAGCGATACTAAATTAGATCACTTGCAGAATTGAGCGATAGTGAATCGTGGGGAAAATAATTTTATTACTATTATATTATTATTTTTATAATTATTTATATTTATTTATTATATTATAATTTATGATTTTGTGTTTCAAACTTCATCATACCCGGGATATCTACTAGACTCTTGTTTGGACAGATTTAAGTGTGTTATTGCTAAGAATTACAGGCCTACAATATAAAACACCAAATTTCCATGCAAAATAATTGTACCGCTTTCAGCACCTAAAATCCTATATAATCATACCGCCAGGGAGGTTAATAATGATATTCTACATATGCTTTTGTTTTTAATTTCGCATATCCATTATTTAGACTTTTCTCCATATACAGTATATACAGTTACATAGTAGGTGAGGTTGAAAAAAGACACAAGTCCATCAAGTCCAACCTATGGACTTGATGGACAGTTTATCTGGAAAGTATTCACAGCGCTTTACTTTTTCCACATTTTGTTATGTTACAGCCTTATTCCAAAATGGATTAAATTCATTATTTTCCTCAAAATTCTACAAACAATCTCCCATAATGACAACGTGAAAGAAGTTTGAAATCTTTGCAGATTTATTAAAAATGAAAAACAAATAAATTATATATACATAAGTATTCACAGCCTTTGCCATGACACTCAAAATTGGGCTCAGGTGTATCCTATTTCCACTGATCATTCTTGAGATATTTCTACAACTTGATTTGAGTTCACCTGTGGTCAATTCAGTTGATTGGACATGATTTGGAAAGGCACACACCTATCTATGTAAGGTCCCACAGTTAACAGTGCATGTCAGAGCACAAACCAAGCCATGAAGTCCAAGGAATTGTCTGTAGACCTCTGAGACAGGATTGTATGGAGGCACAGATCTGGGGAAGGGTACAGAAACATTTCTACAGCATTGAAGGTCCCAATGAACACAGTCCATCATATGTAAATGGAGGAAGTTTGGAACCACCAGGACTGTTCCTAGTGCAGGCCGACTGGCCAAACTGAGCGATCGGGGAGAAAGACCTTAGTCAGGAAGGTGACCAAGAACCCGATAAATAGTTTGACAGAGCTCCAGCGTTTCTCTGTGGAGAGAGGAGAACCTTCCAGAAGAACAACCATCTCTGCAGCATTCCACAGGCCTGTCTGGTCGAGTGGCCAGACAGAATCCACTCCTCAGTAAAAGGCCCACCTGATGTTTGCCAAAAGGCACCTGAAGGACTCTCAGACCATGAGAAACAAAATTCTCTGGTCTGATGAAATAAGGACTGAACTCTTTGGCCTGAATGGCAAACGTCATGTCTAGGGGAAACCAGGCACCGCTCATCACCTGGCCAGTACCATCCCTACAGTGATGCATGGTGGTGACAGCATCATGCTGCGGGGGTGTTTTTCAGCGGCAGGAACTGGGAGACTAGTCAGGATTGAGGGAAAGTTGAATGCAGCAATGTACAGAGACATCCTTGATGAAAACCTGCTCCAGAGCGCTCTGGACCTCAGATTGGGGCGAAGGTTCATCTTCCAACAGGACAACGACCCTAAGCACACAGCCAAGATAACAAAGGAGTGGCTACCTGACAACCCTGTGAATGTCCTTGTGGCGGCGGGGCCAGCCAGAGCCCAGACTTGAACCCAATTGAACATCTCTGGAGAGATCTGAAAATGGCTGTGCACCGACGCTCCCCATGCAACCCAATGGAGCTTGGGAGGTCCTGCAAAGAAGAATGGGAGAAACTGCCCAAAAATAGGTGTGCCAAGCTTGTAGCATCATACTCAAAAAGACTTGAGGCTGTAATTGGTGCCAAAGGTGCTTCACCAAAGTATTGAGCAAAGGCTGTGAATACTTATGTATTGTACATGGAATTTGTTTCATTTTTTATTTTTAATAAATTTGCAAAGATTTCATCTAAACCTCTTTCACATTGTCATTATGGGGTATTGTTTGTAGAATTTTGAGGAAATAATGAGTTTAAACTATTTTGGAATAAGGCTCTAACATAACAAAATGTGGAAAAAGTGAAGCGCTGTGAATACTTTTCCAGATGCACTGTTCATGCAGACCCGGCTGACAGAAGTGACAGGGGTTGGGACAAAGGTTTTTTTTTTTAAACTTTTTATTATTTGAATGAAAGGTGGCCATTGTGAACACCCCTACCATCGTATTCCTTCAAAGCAGATGATTATTCCTATTCTTCTCATTGATTTCTTTTTTTCTTACATTGTTATATTTTGAAGTGATTAAAGGGGAATTTCACCCAAAACGGGAAGTTCTGCTTGTTTGTATCCTCCCACCCCTTCACTGCCACATTTGGCACTTTTTTTTGGGGGGGGGACAGGTACCTTTCTGAGTGGAAGTTCAGCCGACCTCCCCCACACATCACAGGTCCCAGAAGACTGCTGTACCATTTGCATAGCGCAGCGTGGCTCGTGCATGGATTGTAGGAAACTGACAGTAAAGATGCCGACGTCTGGAACCAAAGCCGATTGAAGAATCGGCTTGGGTGAGGACATCGTTGGATCCCTGGACAGGTAAGTGTCCTTATAATAAAAGTCAGCAGCTACAGTATTTGTAGCTGCTGACTTTTAATTTTTTGGGGGATACTGGAGCTCCGTTTTAATTTTAAATATAACTTTTGGGGAATAGGTAGAAAGATCTGTGTGTCTGTCGTGGCCACCATAGAACAGAGAACTGAAGGCTCCTAATTAACAAAAGGGGCTTGCATGTGCTCCATTTTTTATGTTCAGAAGAGTGATGTAAGCATTATGATTGCACCACTCTTTGTTAATTCATCCCATTATATGTATTCTTTTTAAAGCAGAAACATTTTCATGCATCTCACTAATTTTTTTCCTAACATTGTTTTATCTCCAAACAGATCCCACCCCACCGGGCAGCATAAACTTTACTATGATAGGAACTAAGGATGTCACCTTATCTTGGGGAGATCCAGTAAATATGACCGGAGTGGTGAAGTCATATAATATCACTTATTGGAATTCTTCTTCTCCTTCAATCATTTCTGGATCTGTGATAAGCAACACAACATATGTCACCCTTCAAAACTTGATATCGGGGACTAATTACAGTGTCTCTGTGGTGACGGTCATACCCTGGGGGTATCAGAGCACATCTGTAATTGGATCAGTCTGTACAAGTACGTTTTTGCTCCTTGAGCCTAGGTTCACACTTGTCTGCAAACCACTGCAGGTGTCAATACATTGTTATCGCAGTGTGAACTGTGAGAACACCCATGCGATCCGATTTCAGGGGGGGGAGTCCTTGCACCTTTTTTTGTGCAAATTTAATGCGAGTTCAGCCATACAACTATATGGCTGAACTCGCATTGCACAGACATTGCATGCAAACGGCTCCAGTGACCCGCAGTGCGAGTACAAATCACATGCAATGTCTGTGTTCACACAAATGTGAACATAGCCTTAAAAGCTATATTCAAAAAGTGTTACAGTATTTTGAAAAAGTCTTGTGAGTGCCCAGATTCTTGACTGACCCCCTCCCCCCCCGCCCCATTTGCTCAAGAGGCAAAAGTTACCAAGCAAAGATATATCTGACCTTGCTGCCAAACACTGGTTCATCCCACTGACTTTCAACTCATTACAGAAGAGAGTAGTGCCATGGAGGTCAGCAGGAGGAACCAGCTGAACTATGCTTAAATACAATGAAATCATCCTTTTTGCTGGGAAACAACACTTTCCGGAGGGTTGGTCTCCTGGGTCCCCCACAACTCATACTGGTTTATCCTGCTAACCTCCACATCTTTACTGGAGGTCAGCAGGAGAACCCAGAAATTTGACACAACCAGAAGTGTTGGTTTCCCAGTGAACTTTAGAAGAGGATCTTACAGCATCAGAGTGGTGTTTAATGGTGCGGGCAGTGGGAAACATAAGTATTTAGAGTCATCACTTATAAGGCTACATTCACACTGAGGCGGGCGGTCGCTGGCGGTAAAGCGGTGCTATATTTAGCGCTGCTTTACTGTCGTTCTAGCGGCGCTATTCGAAAAAGGGCTTTGCAGCACTGCACCATTGTTTTCAATGGGAAGGGGCGCTTTAGGAGCGGTAAATACACCGCTCCTATAGCGCTGCAAAGATGCGGCTTGCAGGACTTTTTTGACCATCCTGCAAGCGCACCGCTCCAGTGTGAAAGCCCTCGGGGCTTTCACATTGGAGTGAATTGAGCGGCTCTTTCAGGGCACTTTGCAGGCGCTATTTTTAGCACTTTAGCACCTGCAAAGAGCCTCAGTGTGAAAGCAGCCTAAGTGTTTATTTTTTTTTGGTAACTCTTGGTGTATGGTGACAGGGTCCCTTGGTGCATAATGACCTATGTACATTAGTAAAGCTCCAAGGTTTCTTTATCCTCTCTCTCTGCTCTAGAAGGGGAAGGAGACCTTGCATGTCTTATTATAAGACAGACGACTTTTAGAGCTAGTTTATATTATTGCTTTTTAGGTCTCATGCACTCGGGTGATTGGGGCTGTACAATGTACAATTCGGGTGTATTTCTCCAACCAGAAACTACAGATGCTGCCTACAACCTGCCCATAGTTATTAATGGCTGCACATGGATATACACCAGTACTTGCGCAAACACACATTGCATTTTTTATTCCTAGCTATGTCTGTGTGCAAGCAGAGCACTAGTAGGGTAATGGGGGAAGGACCATATAAAAACTTTAGCTACCTAGGCTTTAGCTGTAAGACTGCATTCACACCTGAGCGTTTTGTTTTCAGGCAGAGTCGTGCGTTTTTGCCGCGATTTGTACCACATTTTTTTTGCTGCGATTTTGCACAGGTCAAAAGGTCACCAATGTAAAAAGCTGAAAAACGCCTGTAATCTGCCCAAAAAGAAACTGATGTACTTTTTTGAGCTTCAGGCGTTTTGCTATAAGTGACAAACGCTTAGATGTGAACAGGTGCCATTGAAATTAATGGGATTTTGCTTGTTGGGTGTTTTTTGTGCGTTTTTTTCAGGCGTTTTTTTTTTGGGGGGGGCGTTTTACGAGCTTAAAGCGCTTAGGTTTGAATGCAGCCTAAAGTTACAATATGATGTTAACAATGTGAAGCACAATCATACAATACGATTTTCTGATTAGGGGAGGGAATGAAGGAAGCCAAAAAGAGGTCTCCATATCTACTTAGCTTATCGCTGTTATTAAAGATAATGATGAAGATGATAACTCTTTTTTCTTTAGCAGTGTTTTTCTACTGCCGATTAAATAACATTGTAACTTCAACATCACATTCTGAATGTAACAATTCTTACTCTGGTTATTAATATTACTTTTTCCTTTATCCACAGAACCGATATCTGTGACATTACCGCAGATTGTTGCCAAAACTACCAATTCTATGTCCCTGACCTGGACACAACCAGACGAGTATCAGAGCTCATACACCTACAGGGTGCAGACCAATGTAACCTCATCATCTACACTGATAAATAATACAATCGTGAGCAGTGCATCGGCTACAATAGGATATCTGACAGCGGGAGAGACCTATACATTCACTGTATATACAATATCTGCCTACAACATACAATCAGACCCCATGTCTATAACTGACTGCACCCGTAAGTACTGCCGAACAGGAAAAGCAACTTATAAATGTCTTTGCCAACAAATGCTCCAGTCCTTGTCTATCAAATTTCCCGCAACAAGTTCCCATAATTAACTACATCCAATCTGATACTCCCCATCATTATCACATTCTGGAGCTGTAAAAGTGAAAAGCTAATTTGTTGCCACCAGAAAAAAGAACAGTCTTTGTTTCAGATGCATTGACTAAATTCATACAATCTTCTCAAGGTGGTTGTAAAGGATTTTATGTTTTTATAATAACACACACAGGCTTTGATTTCAGAAATATGTTTACAGTTCGAATTTGAATGGAATTAAATGTAAAATTTGATTTGAATTTCAATTTGAATTTTGGAAATTCGGACAAATTTATTTTTATTCGGAGCAGTCGGTAAACTTTGTTAATACTGTAGCTCGAAACGAACTGCACATGTCTAATAACTGACTGTACCCATAAGTACTGCCAAACGGAAAATGTAACTTTTTAAGCTATTGCCAAGGGGGCAGGGGCGAGCTGCGGCTTGCTATTGCACTTATCGAGGTGGAGGGGCCAGGAGCACCGGTGGGGGACCCAAGAAGAAGAGGAGGAGTTAGTATGATATGTTTATTACTTTTTTTTTGTAAGAAACCTGAACCTTTAATGTCACTTTAATGCATGGACTCTGTAGTCTGAGAACTAACATTTCCTATGAAGAAACTACATATTCCACAATCCCTGGGTCTCTCAGTCTAGTGTCACTCAATTACCAGAGAGATCACCATGCAGTCTTTCAGCACATTAGCACTCCCACATTTGTTATACAACACAGAGGAAATGGTGAGGCATGCATTGTGACCTGAAACAAGCACTGTGGTAGTTCATTGAAAACTACAAGCCAACAGCTGTAAAGCCTGCCGGACCTTGTAGTTTTCCATTCACAGGACACTGTGAATGAGTGACACGGCTGGGTGGGTGGAGCCCCGCTCGGCCAAGTTTTTTTTAAATTGAGACAGCTAGCGGGGAAAAGAAGATCACCGCTAGCTGTCAGATCGGGGATTGGGGGGTGCAGGGCTGGTCCTTTCGTAGCATGTTACATCATGAATTTGAATTTGGTTGAAAAAGAATAAACAAAACAAAACTAATTTTGTTACGAATGCAACCAAATGAAATTAGTAACTCAATGAATCAATCCGAAATGTAACACATTTTTTCGTTCTTCACATGTCTATTCTCTACTCTGTCTTCTTTTAGGTGATCCTTGAAAACGTATCTTTTTTTAGAAATCCTTTCCCGACTCCACCTTCAAACTGAACTTTTACTTTCTCCATCAGCTCATTCCTTATACGTAATGCCTTTGGTATCACTAGCCATACTGTATGGAATTGTATTACTGTACTCTCTCCCTTATTTTGCACAAATTGTTGACCCTATATAAATCCTGTATATTTATAATAAATAATGATAGGATCTTTTCTTCTGCTTGAAAAAGTTCAGTCATTTTGAATGCTATAGCGAAAAAAAAGAATCCACACATACTTCTCAAAGCTGCTAAGAAGTAACGGTGCACCAGTCAACAGGCATTTTTTTTTTGCATGGGAATGCAAAACGGGTATTTAAAGTGGAGGTCCCTAGTGTGTTCTGTGTCTCACGGAATACAGCGGTGGAGGAGAGTGTAGGCGCCGGAAGTGGCGTAGGTCACTGCAAGCGCCGTGGTGATCTATGCCAGGAAGTGGGAGCAAATACCTGTATTGGACAGGTATCTGCTCCCTCCTCCCCCCTGAAAGGTGCCAAATGTGACACTGGAGGGGGGAGGAATCCAAAAAGTGGAAGTTCCATTTTTGGGTGGAACTCCACTTTAAACCCCTTTAAATCAGGTCAAATGCAAGTCAAGATGCACCAGTCAATGAATTGTGAATGATCACTGAGGAGTATCACACTGATTTCAAGCTTATGTCATAAACTAAAGTCCTTCAACACAAGTCCAAACTCCACCAAGTTCATTTGGAAGGCGCAGTAAATAAACTGAACAATTGTGTGTAAAAATATTGTGGCGTGTATAAAATCATTACCTTTAACCACTTCCAGACCGCCGCACGCCGATATACGTCCTAAGTTTGAAGAGGAATATCGATGTTATGGAAGCAGCTTATGGCAGCAGCTAGCATGCCATAATAGTGGTCTCTGCGGTGGATTCGCCGCAAGATCACTTTTATCAGCGGCGGGAGAGGGCCCCCCTCCAGTCACGCTCCGGTACCCTCCGCCGCTGCTGACAGCTCTGGTAAGCGGCGATCGGATGTTCCTCCATGCTGGGTATGGAGACGAGTGAGGGGAAGATGGCCCCCACCCATCTCCATACCATTTTTGGGCGGAAGCATCGTCAAAACGTCACTTCCACCCATAGCTCTTAAAGGGCCATTTTTAAAAAAATGTTTTAAATGACATTTTTTTGGGGGCATTTTAGTGTAAATATGAGATCTGAGGTCTTTTTGACCCCAGATCTCATATTTAAGAGGTCTTGTCATGCTTTTTTTCTATTACATTACATCTTTGTTTACATTCCTTCTAATAGGAATAAAAGTGACAATTTTTTTTAAAAGAACAGTGTAAAAATAAAAAATAAAAAGGTAAAATAAATAAGAAAAACAGAACCATTTTTTTTAAAACGCTCTCCGTCCCGCCAAGCTCGCGTGCAGAAGCGAACGCATACGTGAGTAGCGCCCGCATATGAAAACAGTGTTCAAACCACACATGTGAGGTATTGCCGCGATCAGTTGAGTGAGAGCAATAATTCTATCCCTGGACCTCCTCTGTAACTCAAAACATGCAACCTGTAGAATTTTTTAAATGTCGCCTATGGAGATTTTTAAGGGTAAAAGTTTGTCGCTATTCCACGAGCGTGCGCAATTTTGAAATGTGACATGTTGGGTATCAATTTACTCGGCGTAACATTATCTTTCACAATATAAATGCCATTTTATTCTCTAGGGTGTTATAAAAAAAATTGATAATGTTTAGGGGTTCTAAGTAATTTTCTAGCAAAAAAAACTGTTTTAAACAACAAATCTCAAAAAGAGGCTCGGTCCTTAATTGGTTAAAATACCTTTACAAATAGCATTTAAAGTTGAACTTTAGCCAGATAGTAAAGTGGTTCTAAAGCCTCATGGTTTTTCACCTGAAGGCATTCTATGCCTTTGGGTGAAAAATCTTCTGTGCTTCAGCTGACAGACCCCCCTTTTTCTTACCTGAACCCGATCGTGTGACGAGTATAAGCCCAGCAGCTCCAGCCGCTGTCTCTGTCCTCATTGGATAGATTGATAGCAGCGGGAGCCATTGGCTCCCTTTGCTGTCAATCAAATCCAGTGACACAGGAGTCAGGGTGGGGCCGAGTCCTGCTGTCTTTGTCAATGGACGCAGCAGCGGGACTCGTGAGCGCACCCCCTTGAGTGCCCCCATGGAAAGTGCCTCTCCGTGGGGGCACTCGATAAAGAGGAGGAGCCAGGAGCGCCGCCAGGGGACCCCAGAGAAGGAGGATCGGGGCTGCTCTGTGCAAAACCCTTGCACAGAGGAGGTAAGTATGACATGTTTGTTATTAAAAAAAACAAAACTTTACAATCACTTCAAGGACACAAATTCATGCATCTCTGTAATCATTAAAGAGGTATTAACCACTGCAATACCGGGCGTTTTCACCGCCTTCCTGCCCAAGCCAGTTTTCAGCTTTCAGTGCTGTCACACTTTGAATGACAATTGCGCTGTACCCATATGACATTTTTATAATTTTTTTTGAGACAGATAGAACTTCCTTCTGGTGGTATTTTTTCACCACTGTGGTTTTTATTCTTTGCTAAACAAGTGAACGCATTTTGAAAAAGAAAAAGTTTTTCCTTGTTTCTGTAATAAAGTTTTGCAAACAAGCAATTTTTCTTCTTCACTGTTGTGCGCTGATGAGGCTGCACTGAAGGGCATATTTGGGCACTGATAATTTGTACTGATGGGCACTGATAACCTGCACTGATGGGGCTGCTCTGATAATCAGTGTAAACAATATTCTCACTGTGCCCTGTCAGACTTACCAACTATTGGCTCTCCTTTCCTCACACAGTGGCAGTGCGTGAGGAAAGCAATGCTGATAACTAGCAAGTCTGTTTACATGTGACCAGCTGTGATTGGATACAGCTGATCACATGGTAAAGAGCTGCTGAGATTGGCCCTTTACCACTATTAGCTATATCCAAAGGACACAGAGGTAACAGAGCGTGCCCAATGCGTGACCTGGGGGCGCACGGGAGGCGCGTACATGAAAAGACATCTATGGATATCCTCCCAGAACCAAAGAGCTGCGCTGTAGCCATCTTTCGGCTATAGTGCAGGCAGAAACTGGTTAAATGCCACCACATTCATTTATGCCATAAAGTGTTAGTATGCACCGCAAAACTTATGGCAGAGCGTAATTGAACAAGCTGAAGTTGGAAGCTGATTGGCTACCATGCACATCTACACCAGATTTTGTACTCTCCGGTTTTATTAAATCCCCCCTTACAGTCTAGTTAACCCACATTCAGAGATTCAAGGTCTTTCCTCCCTATTCTTCCAACACAGATGATGCTGCTATGGGCAAGATCCTCCCCTAGCCCTCCATCTTTGCTGTAGAACCCCTGCACCCTTTATAATAAGATCTGTATGCGTACCTTTTTTACTAAAAAAAAAATTTTTTTCCTGTTAGTTCCCGGACAAGCTGTCGGTGCCGCAGTGAGCAGTAACACATCAGTGAATTCTCTGTTTGTGAGCTGGACCGCACCACAAGGAAAAGTGTCTAATTATACCGTCACTATAACAGAATATGTCAATAACACAATGCAGACTGGCACAATACAGCCTAACATGATGCAAGTAAATTTTACTGGATTATTACCAGGAAGAGTCTACAATGTAACAATAGTGACAGTCAGCAGTTCCTGCAGCCAGGCAGCCCCTTCACTGTCACAGGCCACATGTAAGTATGATTAAGGTCATGTGTCTTCAATGATTATAGTATAGTGATCCTCTGCGCTATTATATAGTGAATGTGATAACAATAAATCCTAACTGGATACCCAGAATTGCTGCAAAACCTAGTGATTTCACAAATGCACGTGCATAAGTAAGTGAATAAAATGATTTTGCGCTATTCCATTCTATGTGGTTAAATAAACAATGTGATATAAATGTAAACTAAAATCTTACAATAAAAAAGTCCAGTGATGGTTTTGAATCAATAAAAAAAAAAAATTCCCAATTCAATAATATTATGATCCAATAGTGACTGTGATCCAAATATAAACACTGTGATCAATGTGCAGTCCTTCAATGAATAGATCCAATAACCTTCTTAATAAAACTTCGGAGTCTATGCGCCGCCACCAACACCTCAGTGCTCACAGAACTCTCACCTCATATCTACAGAATGTAAGCCTTGTGTATTATTAAGGACAAGCTATTCCCTCATGCCGGAAAACTCCTCCGCAGATCCTCTCTCAGAAGGTCCAGGACCATGTGTAAGGTTAACAGACAAACCTCCAGAAGATGCATTAACATAACCAAACCAATGTATTTAAAAGTATAAAATATGCTTACATCTAAGCACAGTTAAAAGTTCTTCAAACAGAAAAAACAGGGTTATGTCACGTCACGTTGAGCCCCCTTAAGAAGTCACGTGATGTGACGTAACGCGTAGGGCTTGGGCATAAGACGCAGTGGACCAGAAGTGATGTGAGAGGCGGAAACGCCACTGTTTTTGCTGTTTGAAATGCTTTTAACTATGCTTAGATGTAAGCATATTTTATATTTTTAACCACTTCAATACCGGGCACTTTTGCCCCTTCCCGCCCAGGACAATTTTCAGCTTTCAGCTCTGTCGTAATTTGAATGACAATTGCGTGGTCATGCTACACTGTACCCAAACAAAATTTTGGTGGCACTGACAGGTGGCACTGATGGGCAACACTGATGTTGAGGTACTGACAGGATTTACTGCTGGGCACTGGGATGGGCATTGATTGGCACTATGGTGGGCACTGATTAGCACTGATATGGGCACTGATTGGCACTTTGATGGGCACTGTAAGCTGTGTTTTTATGGGGCACTGACTGACAGCTTATGGGCACATTTTAAAAGGTGTTGTGACACATCTGAGAGGGCTGTGCTGATTATCAGCACAGACCCCCCTCTGACAGGAAGAGACGCCGATCGGCTCTCCCTGTCAGTGCAAACCGAGAAATGCCATCTACCGGCACTTCCTGGTTCACACGATGATCAGCTGTGATTGGTCACAGCTGATTACGTGGTAAGAAGGCTTCTTATCACGATCGGAGATGCGGGGTGTCAGACTGACACTCCGCACTCACAAGCGCCGCGTTGCGCGCCCCCGTGGGCGTGCCGGCATGTTATCCTGCTGGACGTCATATGACGCCTAGTCAGGATAACAGAACCACTTTCTGGCCGTCATTCTGCATACGGCGGGCGGGAAGTGGTTAAATAAATTGGTTTGGTTATGTTAATGCACTATTGGAGGCTTGTCTGTTTACCTTACCTCCACACATGGTCCTGGACCTTCTGAGAGAGGATCTGCGGAGGAGTTTTCCGGCATAAGGGAATAGCTTATCCTTAATAATACTTAAGGCTTACTATCTGTGGATATGAGGTGAGAGTTCTGTGAGCACTGAGGTGTTGGTGGCGGCGCATAGACTCTCTGAAGTTTTATTAAGAAGGTTATTGGATCCATTCATTGAAGGACTGCACATTGATCACAGTGTTTATATTTGGATCACAGTCACTATTGTATCATAATATTATTGAATTGGGAATTGATTATTTTCATTGATTTATAACCATCACTGGACTTTTTTATTGTAAGATTTCAGTTCACATTTATATCACATTGTTTATTTAATCACATAGAATGGAATAGCGCAAAATCATTTGTCAAAGTTAAACAAAAAAAAAAAAAAAAAGCAAATGTGCGCCATTTTACTGAATGGTACAGAAAAAAGTTTTGTTTAAAGGACATATATGACAAAAAGGTATTGTATGATGATAATGCTATTAATTTAATAATGATATTCTACATATGCTTTTGTTTTTAATTTCACATATCCATTATTTAGACTTTTCTCCATATACAGTATATACAGTTACATAGTAGGTGAGGTTGAAAAAAGACACAAGTCCATCAAGTCCAACCTATGGACTTGATGGACAGTTTATCTGGAAAGTATTCACAGCGCTTTACTTTTTCCACATTTTGTTATGTTATAGCCTTATTCCAAAATGGATTAAATTCATTATTTTCCTCAAAATTCTACAAGCAATCTCTCATAATGACAACGTGAAAGAAGTTTGAAAGCAGATTTATTAAAAATAAAAAACAAATAAATTATATATATATAAGTATTCACAGGCTTTGCCATGACACTCAAAATTGAGCTCAGGTGTATCCTATTTCCACTGATCATCCGTGAGATGTTTCTACAACTTGATTGGAGTCCACCTGTGGTAAATTCAGTTGATTGGACATGATTTGGAAAGGCACACACCTGTCTATATAAGATCCCACAGTTAACAGTGCATGTCAGAGCACAAACCAAGCCATGAAGTCCAAGGACTTATCTGGAGGCATCCGAGACAGGATTGTATGGAGGGACAGATCTGGGGAAGGGTACAGAAACATTTCTACAGCATTGAAGGTCCCAATTAGCACAGTGGCCTCCATCACATGTGAATGGAAGAAGTTTGGAACCACCAGGACTCTTCCTAGAGCGGGCTGACCGGCCAAACTGAGCGATTGGGGAGAAAGACCTTAGTCAGGGAGGTGACCAAGAATCTGATGGTCACTCTGACAGAGCTCCAGCATTTCCCTGAAGAACAACCATCTCTGCAGCACTCCACCAATCAGGCCTGTATGGTAGAGTGGCCAGATGGAAGCCACTTCTCAGTAAAAGGCACATGACAGCCCGCCTGGAGTTTGCCAAAAGGCACCTGAATGACTCTCAGACCATGAGAAACAAAATTCTCTGGTCTGATGAAATAAAGATTGAACTCTTTGGCCTGAATGGCGAGTGTCATGTCTAGAGGAAACCAGGCACTGCTCATCACCTGGCCAGTACCATCCCTACAGTGAAGCATGGTGGTGGCAGCATCATGCTGTGGGAATGTTTTTCAGCAGCAGGAACTGGGAGACTAGTCAGGATTGAGGGAAAGATGAATGCAGCAATGTACAGAGACATTCTTGATGAAAACCTGCTCCAGAGCGTTCTGGACCTCAGATTGGGGCAAAGGTTCATCTTCCAACAGGACAACGACCCTAAGCACACAGCCAAGATAACAAAGGAGTGGCTACCTGACAACCCTGTGAAAGTCCTTTGGGGGCCAGCCAGAGCCCAGACTTGAACCCGATTGAACATCTCTGTAGAGATCTGAAAATGACTGTGCACAGACGCTCTCCATGCAACCCGATGGAGCTTGAGAGGTTGTACAAAGAAGAATGGTAGAAACTGCCCAAAAATAGGTGTGCCAAGCTTGTAGCATTATATTCAAAAAGATTTGAGGCTGTAATTGGTGCCAAAGAAGCTTTACCAAAGTATTGAGCAAAGGCTGTGAATACTTATGTATTGTACATAGAATTTGTTTCATTTTTTATTTTTAATAAATTTGCAAAGATTTCATCTAAACCTCTTTCACGTTGTCATTATGGGGGATTGTTTGTAGAATTTTGAGGAAAATAATGAATTTAAACCATTTTGGAATAAGGCTCTAACATAACAGAATGTGGAAAAAGTGAAGCACTGTGAATACTTTCCGGATGCACTGTTCATGCAGACCCGGCTGAAAAAAGTGACAGGGGTTGGGACAAAGGGTTTTTTTTTTTAAACTTTTTATTATTTGAACGAAAAGGTGGCCATTGTGAACACCCCTACCATCGTATTCCTTCAAAGCAGATGATTATTCCTATTCTTCTCATTGATTTCTTTTTTTTCTTACATTGTTATATTTTGAAGTCATTAAAGCGGAACTTCACCCAAAACGGGAAGTTCTGCTTGTTTGTATCCTCCCACCCCTTCACTGCCGCATTTGGCACTTTTTTTGGGGGGGGGGGAGCAGGTACCTTTCTGAGTGGAAGTTCAGCCCACCTCCTCCACACATCACAGGTCCCAGAATACTGCAGGATCATTTGCAAAGTGCAGTGTGGCTCGTGCATGGATTGTAAGAAACTGGCAGTAAAGATGCCGGCATCTGGAACCAAAGCTGATTGAAGAATCGGCTTGGGTGAGGACATCGTTGGATCCCTGGACAGGTAAGTGTCCTTATAATAAAAGTCAGCAGCTACAGTATTTGTAGCTGCTGACTTTTAATTTTTTGGGGGAGACTGGAGCTCCTTTTTAATTTTAAATATAACTTTTGGGGAGCAGGTAGAGAGATCTGTGTGTCTGTCACAGCCACCATAGAACAGAGAACTGATGGCTCCTAATTAACAAAGGGGCTTGCATGTGCTCCATTTTTTATGTTTAGAAGTGGTGTAAGCATTATGCTTGCCCCACTCTTTGTTAATTCATCCCATTATATGTATTGTTTTTAAAGCAGATACATTTTCTTCCATCTCACAAATTTTTTTCCTAACATTGTTTTATCTCCAAATAGATCCCACCCCACCCGGCAGCATAAACTTTACTATGATAGGAACTAAGGATGTCACCTTATCTTGGGGAGATCCAGTAAATATGACCGGAGTGGTGAAGTCATATAATATCACTTATTGGAATTCTTCTTCTCCTTCAATCATTTCTGGATCTGTGATAAGCAACACAACATATGTCACCCTTCAAAACTTGATATCGGGGACTAATTACAGTGTCTCTGTGGTGACGGTCATACCCTGGGGGTATCAGAGCACATCTGTAATTGGATCAGTCTGTACAAGTAAGTATTTGCTTCTTGAGCCTAGGTTCACACTTGTGCGATGTGGGAACGATCGCGATTACAGCACTAGTTCCCACATCGCATGCCTCCTGCAGGCAGTTCACACTGCCCTCTGCAAACCGCTGCGGGTGTCAATGCATTATTAATGATCCCCCCAGATTGGTTCACAGAGAACACCCATGCAATACGATTTCAGTGCAGGGGAAAAAAAGTCCCTGAACCTTTTTTGTGCAAATTCAATGCGATGCAAATGGCCCCGCAATGCTAGTTCAAATCACATGCGATGTCTGTGTTTGCACAAATGTGAACCTATCCTTAAAAGCTATATTTAAAAAGTGTTACAGTATTTTGAAAAAGTCTTGTGAGTGCCCAGATTCTTGACTGACCCCCCCCCCCATTTGCTCAAGAGGCAAAAGTTACCAAGCAAAGATATATCTGTCCTTGCTGCCGAACACTCATTACAGAAGAGAGTAGTGCCATGGAGGTCAGCAGGAGGAACCAGCTGAACTATCCTTTTTGCTGGTAAACAACACTTTCTGGAGGGTTGGTCTCCTGGGTCCCCCACAACTCATACTGGTTTATCCTGCTAACCTCCACATCTTTACTGGAGGTCAGCAGGAGAAGCCAGGAAGAGCTGTAGAGAACCCAGAAGTTTGACACAACCAGAAGTTTTGGTTTCCCAGTGGACTTTAGAAGATGATCTTACAGCATCAGAGTGGTGTTACAAAGGAAATGCCACTCTATGAAGTCTCCGTGCTTTCGTAAGTACTCCCGCCCTACTACACAGTGCTGGGTGCTGGCTATGCTTAAGTCTGTGGAGATAGAAAAATCCTAGACTGCCACACTCCATCGAAAAGCATCTTTATTGAAAAATAAGATTAAAATCCTAAATTGCAGACATAACAAAAAAGTGGGCACAGCGGGAAATAAAATGGCTAACGCATTTCACATCCAAAGATGCTTACTCATAGCTCATGAGTAAGCATCTTTGGATGTGAAACGCGTTAGCGATTTTCTTCCCCACTTTGCCCTTTTTGGTATGTCTGTAATTTTGGATTTTAATCTTATTTTTCAATAAAGATGCTTTTCTATGAAGTGCGGCAGTCCAGGATTTTTCTATCTCATCAGAGTGGTATTCAATGGTGCAGGCAGTGGGAAAGATAAGTATTTAGAGTCATCACTTATAAGTGTTCTTTTTTTTTTTTGGTAACTCTTGTACGGTGACAGGGTCCCTTGGTGCATAATGACCTATGGACATTGGTAAAGCTCCAAGGTTTCTTTGTCCTCTCTCTCTCTGCTCTAGAAGGGGAAGGAGACCTTGCATGCCTTATTATAAGACAGATGACTTTTAGAGCTAGTTTATATAGTTGCTTTTTATGTCTCATGCACACGGGTGATTGGGGCTGTACAATGTACAATTCAGGTGTATTTCTCCAACCAGAAACTACAGATGCTGCCTACAACCTGCCCATAGTTATTAATGGCTGCACATTGATATACGCCAGTACTTGTGTAAACACACATTGCATTTTTTATTCCTAGCTATGTCTGTGTGCAAGCAGAGCACTAGTAGAGTAATGGGGAAAGGACCATATAAAAACTTTAGCTACCTAGGCTTTAGCTGTAAGGCTGCATTCACTCCTGAGCATTTCGTTTTCAGGCAGAAAGTCGTGATTTTTTACCACTTTTTTTGCTGCGATTTTTCACACGTCAAAAGGTCACCAATGTAAAAAGCAGAAAAACACCTGTAATCTGCCCAAAAAGAAGCTGATGTATTTTTTTGACCTTCAGGCGTTTTGCTTCAGGTGACAAACGCTTAGCTGTGAACAGGTGCCATTGAAATTAATGGGATTTTGCTTGTTGGGTGTTTTTTGGGCGTTTTTTCAGGCTTTTTTGGGGGCGTTTTACGAGCTGAAAGTGCTTAGGTGTGAATGCAGCCTAAAGTTACAATATGATATTAACAATGTGAAACACAATCATACAATATGATTTTCTGATTACGGGAGGGAATGAATGAAGACAAGAAGAGGTCTCCATATCTCCTTAGCTTATCGCTGTTATTAAAGATAATGATGAAGATGATAACTCTTTTCTTTAGCAGTGTTTTAGCACTCTGAATGTAACAATTCTTACTCTGGTTATTAATATTACTCTTTCCCTTATCCACAGAACCGATATCTGTGACATTACCGCAGATTGTTGCCAAAACTACCAATTCTACGTCCCTGACCTGGACACAACCAGACGAGTATCAGAGCTCATACACCTACAGGGTGCAGACCAATGTAACCTCATCATCTACACTGATAAATAATACAATAGTGAGCAGTGCATCGGCTACAATAGGATATCTGACAGCGGGAGAGACCTATACATTCACTGTATATACAATATCTGCCTGTAACGTAGAATCAGACCCCGTGTCTATAACTGACTGCACCCGTAAGTACTGCCAAACAGGAAAAGCAACTTATAAATGTCTTTGCCAACAAATGCTCCAGTCCTTGTCTATCAAATTTTCCGCAAGAATTTTAAGTTATTCACAACATCCAATCTGATACTCCCCATCATTATCACATTCTGGAGTGTAAAAGTGAAAAGCTGATTTGTTGCCACCAGAAAAAAGAACAGTCTTTGTTTCAGATGCATTGACTAAATTCATACAATCTTCTCAAGGTGGTTGTAAAGGATTATTTTTTTTTTTCAAATCACAAACATGTCTATACATACCTGCTCTGTGCAATATAATTGCACAGAACGGCCCGATCCTCCTGTTCTGGGGTCCTCCGCTGGCCTGTAACATAGAATTAGACCCCTCGTTTATAACTGATAGACATGTGCATGACGAAAAAATTTGTTTTGTTTTGTTTAGATTCATTAATCTAGTTATTTAGTTTTGTTAAATTTGGTTGATTCGTTCAATTCGTATTCAGAATTCGTTTTATGTCTTCTTTTGAATTTACCAATTTTTTAAGATTCAAAACGATCAAATTGATAAATTTCAAATCTGTTGAATCGAAAATGTTTTTTTTTTTTTTTTTTTTTTTTTTTATTCGAATGTGGCAAAGTGAACAAACAAAAGGAAAAACTTAATCAAATGATTACAATGACTCTTTAGATCACCTTTGGCTTAACAAAAACAGCATTATTTTGAAATGGTCCTCTAATAGCACACACAGTCTTTGATTTCAGAAATATGTTTACAGTTCGAATTTGAATGGAATTGAATGTAAAATTTGATTGGAATTTCAATTTGAATTTCGGAATTCCGGACAAATTGTTTCGTTATTCGGCGCAGTCTGTAAACATCGTTAATACTGTAGCTTGAAACGAACTGCACACGTCTAATAACTGACTGTACCCATAAGTACTGCTAAACGGAAAATGTAACTTTTTAAACTATTGCCAAGGGGGCAGGGGCGAGCTGCGGCTTGCTATTGCACTTGTCGAGGTGGAGGAGCCAGGAGCACCGGTGGGGGACCCAAAAAGAAAAGGAGGATCGGGGCTGCTCTGTGCTAAAACACAGCACAGAGCAGGTTAGTATGATACGTTTAATACCTTTTTTTTTTTTGTAAGAAAACCAAACCTTTAATGTCACTTTAATGCATGAACTCTGTCTGTAGTCTGAGAACTAACATTTCCTATGAAGAAACTACATATTCCACAGTCCCTGGGTCTCTCAGTCTAGTGTCACTCAATTACCAGAGAGATCACCATGCAGTCTTTCAGCACATTAGCACTCCCACATTTGTTATACAACACAGAGGAAATGAGGCATGCATTGTGACCTGAAACAAGCACTGTGGTAGTTCATTGAAAACTGCAAGCCAACAGCCGCAAAGGCTGCCGGACCTTGTCGTTTTCCATTCACAGGACACTGTGAATGAGTGGCATGGCTGGGTGGGTGGAGCTCCGCTTGGCCAAGTTTTTTTCAAATTGAGACAGCTAGCGGGGAAGAGAAGATCCCCGCTAGCTGTCAGATTGGGGATTGGGGGGGTGCGGGTCCGTTTGTAGCATGTTACATCATGAATATGGGTGTAACATGTTACGAAAGGTGAACTTATCCTTTAAAGTTGAAGTTTAGTCAAATACTAAGCCTAAACCTGTTCCCACACCCATTCCAAGCCCTATATTAACTACCACGTAAAGGAAAGCTGCTTATAGTTATAAAATTTGGAAAAATGTGAAGTGGGACTTTACATGTGCCTCGATGGAGTATGGATAATAATTTATGACACAGTATTTTTTAATAAAATTCATAAAGATACTTTATTTACCATCTTTGGATGAAAATATTTAAAACATTACAGTTTGAAAGGAAATACAATTTACTGTTAAGTTGATCAATGTTGTGCGAGTCCTGGTATAGAGTATCAAGAATGTGGCCTACGCGTTTCTTGGGAACCCCGCTTCGTCAGGGCCTTTTAGAGCGGCACAAACAGCATTTAAATACTAAAGATGTCCTAGAGATACAAGATTGCGAGATTAGCTAAATCATAAAATGATATTAGGTAAAATGTTAATAATGCATATATATAACATAAAAACTCCTACATCATTGTAGGGCATTTATAATTACCCTTTGGTGTAAGATATGTGGCTTGTAATGTTTTAAATATTTTCATCCAAGGATGGTAAAGTATCTTTATGATTTTTTTTTTTTTTAAATACTGTCATAAATTATTATCCATACTCCATCGAGGCACATGTAAAGTCCCACTTCACGTTTTTCCAAATTTTGTTTCCACTAGGGACGGTGCCTCTGTGTGAGTTATAATTATCTCACGATTACCCCCCACACTCATTCACCTGCTTTATAGCTATAGCCAATGTGAGCTGGGGTCATACATGGTAAGACAGAAGGGTTGTCCGGAGGTCAGTACCAGGGAAGCAGGCAGAGCAAGGTCCAGTAGCAAGCCAAAGTCAGAACCAGGAGATCAGAGAATAGTCAGAGGCAAGACATTTTTAACATTTAAGTCTTAACTGTATACCATGTCTCAGTATTATTAATATACAGTGAGCCTTTCTAGAAAAGTAAATTAGGCCCTTTTCACACGATCGGACCGTTCAGGCCCGCTTGTCAGTTTTGACGGCGGACCTGAACAGGCGCTCCATGTTAGTCTATGGAGCGTCGGATGTCAGCGGAGACATGTCCGCTGACATCCGACCCGGTCCGATCCGCTAAAAAGCAGACGGATGGCCCTACGTCCTGGTCCGTCGCTGGCGGATCGGGGGAGATCTGCCGAAAACGGACACACTGTCCATTTTCATCCGATCCCTGCATAGGCGGCAGCGGCGCCTGACAAGCCCCTCCCCACTCAGTGAGCAGAGAGGGACCTGTCATCCGCCGGCTCAGCGGAGATCAACGGACAGATCTCCCGCTGAGCCGGCGGACCGAGGCGGGCTCCGTAGAAACGGATCCCGCCTTGTGTGAAAGGGGCCTTATTGTCTTTTGGTCTGCACACCTGTTACTGCTTATTGCTCCAATTCAAGAAAAAAAAAAGGGGGAAAATGAAAACACAACCAGATAACATTTCCGTAGTCTGAAAGATAACTATAAATATCCCTTGATTTCCCTGTCCCTCCACTACTCTCCATGCAGGAGGGGGAGGAAGGGGGAGAACCAAGACCATAGACTATTCCAGGAGAAGAAAAGGAGAAGAATGAAAGGAAGCAGAAAAGAGTATCAGGGAGAGGGAAGGAAGTGCACTCCCTAAAATTAACTCGGTCAGTCCCTGAGATCTCATGAGGGGCTAGACAAGTATTTGATCCGGTGTTCCCAGATCTTATCAAATAGGGCTCGTTTGTCCTGTAAAATCGCCAAAAGGCGTTAATTTACCATGATCCATGACAACTTGTTTTTTACCAAGTCGAAAGGGATCGTGGGCGTCCTCCATGATCTGGCAATTACTATTCTGGCTGCCGTAAAGATCAAGGTTACAAGTTTCCCTGCCTGTTTAGATGTGCCTTCTACCGGGCTTTCCAGAAGAGCTTGCTGCGGTGATTTAGTTAAGTTCACCTGTGTAAGTGACAAGATGAAATTATAGAGGTGAAGCCAAAAACATTTCACCTTGGGGCAGGACCACCATATATGGATCACCATGTCTTCCATACCGCACCCTCGAAAACAGGAGGGAGAGGCCCCTGTGACGAATGAAGCTACTCTCGTCTTTGCCATGTACCATCTGAGCAAAACCTTGTAATTTGCTTTGATCAATGAAGTATTTATATATGACTTTTGATGCACTCTGTGACATTTTGGACCATTCATCTAGAGTGAATGTCTCCCCTATGTCTTGTTTGGAGTAGAGGTCAATATACTATAGATTTTGGAGATAAAGCCAGTGTGTTTGTCAAGTGATCTGCATAAATACTCCATTGAGGTGAACGTGGTTATATCAGCCGTCCATTGTAAGGTTTGCAGAAAATGCACTATTTGCACATAATGAAAAATCTCTGAGTTTGTGGAAGAAGGTATTTCCCTTGAAGGGTTTGTTGTGGTAGAATCCCCCTGTGATTACAGAGGTCAGCAAAACTCGATATTTTCAATTTAAATTTAACTTGAATATTTAGAATGCATTGGGAAAAATTTGAATTTGGTTGAAAAAGAATAAGCAAAACAAAACTAAACTAATTTAGTTACGAATGCAACCAAACTAAATTAGTAACTTAACGAATCGATCGGAAATTAAACAAATTTTTTTGTTCTTCACATGTCTATTCTCTGCTCTGTCTTCTTTTAGGGAATCATTGAAAACTTATCTTTTTCTAGAAATCCTATCCCGACTCCACCTTCAAACTGAACTTTTACTTTCTACATCAGCTCATTCCTTATACATAATGCCTTTGGTATCACTAGCCCTACTGTATTGAATTGTATTACTGTGCTCTCTCCCTTATTTTGCAAAAACTGTTGACCCTATATAAATCCTGTATATTTATAATAAATAATGATAGGATATTTTCTTCTGTTAGAAAAAGTTCAGTCATTTTGAATGCTATAGAGAAAGAAAAGAATCCACGCATACTTCTCAAAGCTGCTAAGAAGTAATGGTGCACCAGTCAACAGGCAAATTTTCTTTTTTGCATGGGAATGCAAAACCGGTATTTAAACCCCTTAAAGCAGGTCAAATGCACCAGTCAATGAATTCTGAATAGTAAATATCGCTAGTGGCATATGATGAAAAGTGATTAAGAAATGTACTGACATAAACATTATTATTAATTATACACCAATAGTGAAACCTGGTGATGAATTGAATATAACCGGTTACGTGTCGTGCTGCGGGTGAGCTGTGTAGGGTCCGCTATGACCGCCGGCTTAGGAGAGCCTGCTGAGTTACCCTCAGTATCCGGTGGAGTGTTGATCCCCCTGAGACACCTGCCTAGTCTATAGGACACCAGCCCAGGATTAGAGTTACCTGATTACCTTGGAGATCACAAGCTCCATTTGCTTGCTATTTGGTAAGCTTGCATTTCTTATGGTGGTCACTTTTTTGATGCGGTGGTGGATTTTTCACGAAATTACCATTTTATTCAATTTTTGTGAAAATTTTATCCTTTTCTGAACACTTGATTATTATTTTTTATTTTGAATTGATATCACCAAAGGGGAATCAATTTACTTCCTCCCATCTAAGGACTCTTTATTTACATGTTTTACTTCCATGATTATTCATTTTTATGACTGTCAATCTATGTAATTAATTTTTTTCTTTTTTAGCCTTTGGTTTGATATATTCAATTCATCACCAGGTTTCACTATTGGTGTATAATTAATAATAATTTTTATGTCAGTACACTTCTTAATTACTTTTAATCATATACCACTAGTGATATTTACTCATCACTCATCCGTATCCTTAGCGCTGCTATATTTCTTTTTCTATTTATTGTTTGTGTGTATTCCACTTCTAGCGGCTGCTTTCCATCTTATTGCTTTTTGATATAGCGCGGTATTTCACTTTTTTACTTAATGAATTCTGAATGATCACTGAGGAGTATCACACTGATTTCAAGCTTATGCCATAAACTAAAGTCCTTCAACACAAGCCCAGTGACATGGGTGTCGGGGGTGGGGCCGAGTCCTGCTATCTTTGTCAATGGTATCAATGGTTTCTTCACTGGTGTGCGCTGATGAGGCTGTACTGAAGGGCATATTTGGGCACTGATAAGTTGCACTGATGGGTACTGATGAGGCAGCACTGATGGGCACTGATAGGCAGCATTGTAGGGCACTAATAAGGCTACACTGATGGGCACTGATAGGCTTCACTGATGAGCACTGATAACCTGCACTGATGGGGCTGCACTGATAATCAGTGTAAACAGATTGTCAGATTTACCAACTATTGGCTTTCCTTTCCTCACACAGTGACAGCACGTGAGGAACGCAATGCTGATAACTAGCAAGTTTGTTTACATGTGACCAGCTGTGATTGGACACAGCTGATCACATGGTAAAGGGCTGCTGAGATTGGCCCTTGACCACGGAGGTAACAGAGCGTTGGCACTGCGTGACCCGGAGGCGCATGGGATGCGCGAACGTGAGAAGACATCTATGGACATCCCCCCAGAACCAAAGAGCTGAGCTGTAGCCATCTTTTGGCTATAGTGCAGGCAGAAACTGGTTAAATGCCACCACATTCATTTATGTGTCCCAAGGAGATTTATGCCATAAAGTGCTAGTATGCACCGCAAAACTTATGGCAGAGCGTAATTGAACAAGCTGAAGTTAGAAGCTGAATGGCCACCATGCATAGCTACACCAGATTTTATACTCTCCGGTTTTAGTAAATCCCCCTTTACAGTTTAGATCACCCACATTCAGAGATTCAAGGTCTTTGCTCCCTATTCTTCCAACACAAATGATGCTGCTATGGGCAGGATCCCCCCCCAGCCCTCCATCTTTGCTGTAGAACCCGTGCACCCTTTATAATAAGATCTGTATGTGTACCTTTTTTACTAATAAAAAAATATTTTTCCTGTTAGTTCCCGGACAAGCTGTCGGTGCCACAGCGAGCAGTAACACATCGGTGAATTCTCTGTTTGTGAGCTGGACCGCACCACAAGGAAAAGTGTCTAATTATACCGTCACTATAACAGAATATGTCAATAACACAATGCAGACTGGCACAATGCAGCCTAACATGACGCAAGTAAATTTTACTGGATTATTACCAGGAAGAGTCTACAATGTAACAATAGTGACAGTCAGCAGTTCCTGCAGCCAGGCAGCACCTTGGCTGACACAAGCTACATGTGAGTATGATCAAGGTCATGTGACGTCAATATTTTATCAAGGTTAAAAAAGTAACAAAAGTACGCAATTTCACTGAATAGTACAAAGAAAATATGGATGGTGTAACAAAGAACTACATGTAAGTATGATTAAGGTCATGTGTCTTCAATGAATATAGTATAGTGATCCTCTGTGCTATTATATAGTGAATGTGATAACAATAAATCCTAATTGGATACCCAGAATTGCTGCAAAACATAGTAATTTCACAAATACACGTGCATAAGTAAGTCAATAAAATGATTTTGCGCTATTTCATTCTATGTGATTAAATAAACAATGTGATATAAATGTAAACTGAAATCTTACAATAAAAAAGACCAGTGATGGTTATAAATCAATAAAAATAATCAATTTCCAATTCAATAATATTATGATCCAATAGTGACACTGTGATCAATGTGCAGTCCTTCAATGAATAGATCCAATAACCTTCTTAATAAAACTTCAGAGAGTCTATGCGCCACCACCAACACCTCTGTGCTCACAGAACTCTCACCTCATATCCACAGAATGTAACCCTAGAGTATTATTAAGGACAAGCTATTCCCTCCTCCGCAGATCCTCTCTCAGAAGGTCCAGGACCATGTGTTGGGGTAAGGTTAACAGACAAGCCTCCAATAGTGCAGTAGCGTAACCAAACCAATTTATTTAAAAGTATAAAATATGCTTACATCTAAGCACAGTTAAAAGTGCTTCAAACAACAAAAACAGCGTTATGTCACGTCACGTTGAGCCCCTGAAGAAGTCACATGACGTAACGCGTAGGGCGTGGCCGTAAGACACAGCGGACCGGAAGTGATGTGAGAGGTGGAAATGCCGCTGTTTTTGCTGTTTGAAGGGCTTTTAACTGTGCTTAGATGTAAGCATATTTTATACTTTTAAATAAATTGGTTTGGTTACGTTACTGCACTAATGGAGGCTTGTCTGTTTACCTTACCCCAACACATGGTCCATGAACTTCTGAGAGAGGATCTGCGGAGGGAATAGCTTGTCCTTAATAATACTCAAGGCTTACATTCTGTGGATATGAGGTGAGAGTTCTGTGAGCACTGAGGTGTTGGTGGCGGCTCATAGACTCTGAAGTTTTATTAAGAAGGTTATTAGATCTATTCATTGAAGGACTGCACATTGATCACAGTGTTTATATTTGGATCACAGTCACTATTGGATCATAATATTATTGAATTGGGAATTGATTATTTTTAATGATTCATAACCATTTTACTGTAAGATTTCAAATTTATATCACATTGTTTATTTAATTACATAGAATGGAATAGCGCAAAATCGTTTTATTCACTCACATGTGTCTTCAATGCTTTGTCAAAGTTAAACAAAAAAAAAAATAGCAAATGTGCGCCGTTTCACTGAATGGTACAGAAAAAAAGTTTTGTTTAAAGGACAAATATGACAAAAAGGTATTGTATGATGATAATGCTATTAATTGAATAATGATATTCTACATATGCTTTTGTTTTTAATTTCACATATCCATTATTTAGACTTTTCTCCATATACAGTATATACAGTTACATAGTAGGTCAGGTTGAAAAAAGACACAAGTCCATCAAGTCCAGTATATGGACTTGATGGAGAGTTTATCTGGAAAGTATTCACAGTGCTTTACTTTTTCCACATTTTGTTATGTTATAGCCTTATTGCAAAATGGATTAAATTCATTATTTTCCTCAAAATTCTACAAACAATCTCCCATAATGACAACGTGAAAGAAGTTTGAAATTTTTGTAGATTTATTAAGAATAAAAAACAAATAAATTATATGTGCATAAGTATTCACAGCCTTTGCCATGACACTCAAAATTGAGCTCAGGTTCCTCCTATTTCCACTGATCATTCTTGAGATATTTCTACAACTTGATTGGAGTCCTCCTGTGGTAAATTCAGTTGATTGGACATGATTTGGAAAGGCACTCCCCTGTCTGTATATAAGGTCCCACAGTTAACAGTGCGTTTCAGAGCACAAACCAAGCAATGAAGTCCAAGGAATTGTCTGTAGCCCTCCGAGACAGGATTGTATGGAGGCACAGATCTGGGGAAGGGTACAGAAACATTTCTACAGCATTGAAGGTCCCAATAAACACAGTGGCCTCCATCAGATGTAAATGGAGGAGGTTGGAACCACCAGGACTATTCCGAGAGCGGGCCCACCAGCCAAACTGAGCGATCGGGGAGAAAGACCTTAGTCAGGGAGGTGACCAAGAACCCGATGATCACCCTGACAGAGCTCCAGCGTTTCTCTGTGGAGAGAGGAGAACCTTCCAGAAGAGCAACCATCTCTGCAGCACTCCACCAATCACGCCTGTATGGTAGAGTGACCAGATGGAAGCCACTCCTCAGTAAAAGGCACATGACAGCCCGCCTGGAGTTTGCCAAAAGGCACCTGAAGGACTCTCAGACCATGAGAAACAAAATTCTCTGGTCTGAAGAAACAAAGATTGAACTCTTTGGCCTGAATGGCAAGTGTCATGTCTGGAGGAAACCAGGCACCGCTCATCATCTGGCCAATACCATCCCTACAGTGAAGCATGGTGGTGGCGGCATCATGCTGTGGTGATGTTTTTCAGCGGCAGGAACTAGGAGACTAGTCGGGATCGAGGGAAAGATGAATGCAGCAATGTACAGAGACATCCTTGATGAAAACCTGCTCCAGAGCGCTCTGGACCTCAGACTGGGGCAAAGGTTCATCTTCCAACAGGACAACGACCCTAAGCACACAGCCAAGATAACAAAGGAGTGGCTACATGACAACCCTGTGAAAGTCCTTGAATGGGCCAGCCAGAGCCCAGACATGAACCCCATTGAATATATCTCTGGAGAGACGCTCCCCATGCAACCCGATGGAGCTTGAGAGGTCCTGCAAAGAAGAATGGGAGAAAATGCCCAAAAATAGGTGTGCCAAGCTTGTAGCATCATACTCAAAAAGACTGTAATTGGTGCCAAAGGTGCTTCAACAAAGTATTGAGCAAAGGCTGTGAATACTTATGTACATGGGATTTTTTCGTTTTTTTATTTTTAATAAATTTGCAAAGATTTCAACTAAACCTCTTTCACGTTGTCATTATGGGATATTGTTTGTAGAATTTTGAGGAAAATAACGAGTTTAAACCATTTTGGAATAAGGTTCTAACATAACAAAATGTGGAAAAAGTGAAGCACTGTGAATACTTTTCCGGATGCACTCATTTTTTTCCTAACATTGTTTTATCTCCAAACAGATCCAACCCCACCGGGCAGCATAAACTTTACCATAATAGGAACTAAGGATGTCACCGTATCTTGGGGAGATCCAGTAAATATGACCGGAGTGGTGAAGTCATATAATATCACTTATTGGAAATCTTCTTCTCCTTCAATCATTTCTGGAACTGTGATAAGCAACACAACATATGTCACCCTTCAAAACTTGATATCGGGGACTAATTACAGTGTCTCTGTGGTGACGGTCATACCCTGGGGGTATCAGAGCACATCTGTAATTGGATCAGTCTGTACAAGTAAGTTTTTGCTCCTTGAGCCTAGGTTCACACTTGTGTGATGAGGGAACCAGCGCGATTACAACGCCGGTTCCCACATCGCATCCCTCCCGCAGGCAGTTCACACTGCCCTTTGCAAACCGCTGCAGGTGTCAACACATTGTCAATGACCCCCCAGATCAGTTCACAGATCACAGTGCGAACTGTGAACTTGCACAGTGATTGGATCGCATAGGTGAGAACACCCATGTGATCCTATTTCAGTGCGGGGGGGAAAAAAGTCCCTGCACCTTTTTTGTGCGAATTAAATGCGAGTTCAGCCATACAAATGTATGGCTGAACTCGCATTGCACAGACATCACATGCAAACGGCCCCACAGTGTGGGTGCAAATCACATGCAATGTCTGTGTTTGCACAAATGTGAACCTAGCCTTAAAAGCTATATTTAAAAAGTGTTACAGTATTTTGAAAAAGTCTTGTGAGTGCCCAGATTCTTGACTGACCCCCCCCCCCATTTGCTCAAGAGGCAAACGTTACCAAGCAAAGATATATCTGACCTTGCTGCCGAACACTGGTTCATCCCACTGACTTTCAACTCATTACATATCATGGTTATGCAATAGAGTTTTGTTTGTCAGCTTACCTGTCTCCATGTGTTCATCTCCAAAGACCAGCTGTCTCTCACCTGACTGCTTTTATTAACTCTCCTCTAGCATGGCTCCACCCCAGCTCCTATCAGAGAACTCTATATTAACCGCTGCACTGCAGGCCAGCCCTGCTGATCAACCTTTGTGTGTTTTGGCTTCCTGTTTCTGCCTGCCGTGTGCTCTACGTTTGTTTCTGTTACCGATTTTGGCGTGTTCTCTACTATTCCTGTCTGCTCGTGACCCTGACCTTTGGCGTGTCCCCGACTATCCCTGTTTGCCTGTGACCCTGAACCTTGGCGTGTACTCTGTTGTCCTTGTCTGCTTGTGGCATTGACCTTGGCTTATTCCTTTACTATCCCTATCCTCCTGTTGCCTACTGTGGGTGTGAGCTGGGGGACCCTGGGGGTCGCGACCTGGAGCCAGTTGCAGCCCAGTCCATCCTCACCACTAGAGGCTCTGGTGAACACCTGCTGGCTCTTAGACTCCGTGCCGCAGGGAATCCTACGCTCTAACCCTGGTGGGATCCGTGTTGGTCTTCCAGCGGCCCTGCCTTCCTTACACCCGAACTTCTAATCAACGGTGTGCATCTGTCACCTAGCCTCAAGGTGACCTGGCATTACAGAAGAGAGTAGTGCCATGGAGGTCAGCAGGAGGAACCAGCTGAACTATGCTTAAATACTAGGAAATCATTCTTTTTGCTGAGAAACAACACTTTCTGGAGGGTTGGTCTCCTGGGTCCCCCACAACTCATACTGGTTTATCCTGCTAACCTCCACATTTTTACTGGAGGTCAGCAGGAGAAACCAGTAAGAGCTGTGGAGAACCCAGAAGTTTGACACAACCAGAAGTGTTGGTTTCCCAGTGGACTTTAGAAGATGATCTTACAGAGTCATCACTTATAAGTGTTCATTTTTCTTTGGTAACTCTCGTACGGTGACGGGGTCCCTTGGTACATAATGACCTAAGGACATTGGTAAATCTCCAAGGTTTCTTTGTCCTCTCTCTCTGCTCTAAAAGGGGAAGGAGACCTTTCATGTTTTATTATAGGACAGATGACTTTTAGAGCTGGTTTATATTGTTGCTTTTTAGTTCTCATGCACACGGGTTCCTGGGGCTGTACAATGTACAATTCAAGTGTATTTCTCAAACCAGAAACTACAGATGCTGCCTACAACCTGCCCATAGTTATTAATGGCTGCACATAGATATACGCCAGTACTTGTGTAAACACACATTGCATTTTTTATTCCTAGCTATGTCTGTGTGCAAGCAGAGCACTTGTGGGGTAATGGGGAAAGGACCATGTAAAAACTTTAGCTACCTAGGCTTTAGCTGTAAGGCTGCATTTACACCTGAGCATCTCGTTTTCAAGCAGAAATTCATGCGTTTTTACCACAATTTTGCTGCGATTTTTACCCCTTTTTTTGCTGCGATTTGTCAAAAGATCACCAATGTAAAAAGCAGAAAAACGCCTGTAATCTGCCCAAAAATAAACTGATGTTCTTTTTTGAGCGTCAGGCATTTTGCTTCAGGTGACAAAACACTTAGATGTGAACAGGTGCCATTGAAATGAATGGGATTTTGCTTGTTGGGCGTTTTTTGGGCATTTTTTTCAGGTGTTTTTTTCCAGGTGTTTTACGAGCTGAAAGTGCTTAGGTGTGAATGCAGTCTAAAGTTACAATATGATGTTAACAATGTGAAACACTATCATACAATACGATTTTCTGATTAGGGGAGGGAATGAATGAAGACAAGAAGAGGTCTCCATATCTACTTAGCTTATCAGTGTTATCAAAGATAATAAAGATGATAACTCTTTTTTTCTTTTTTTCTCAATCTTAATTTTATTAGAAAATTATTATACAAGTAGACAAATATGCATACATTAAGGGCATAATCATACCATCAGTCAATTAACAAATACATTATACAAGCTTATATAACAAAAACAACACACACAAAAAAAAAGGAAAAAAAGATGGCTCTTTTTTCTTTAGCAGTGTTTTTCTACTGCCTATTAAATAACATTGTAACTTCAACATCACACTCTGAATGTAACAATTCTTACTCTGGTTATTAATATCACTTTTTCCTTTATCCACAGAACCGATATCTGTGACATCACTGCAGATTGTTGCCAAAACTACCAATTCTATATCCCTGACCTGGACACAACCAGTCGAGTATCAGAGCTCATACACCTACAGGGTGCAGACCAATGTAACCTCATCATCTACACTGATAAATAATACAACCGTGAGCAGTGCATCGGCTACAATAGGATATCTGACAGCGGGAGAGACCTATACATTCACTGTATATACAATATCTGCCTGTAACGTAGAATCAGACCCCGTGTCCAAAATGGACTGCACCCGTAAGTACTGCCGAACAGGAAAAGCAACTTATAAAAGTCTTTGCCAACAAATGCTCCAGTCCTTGTCTATCAAATTTTCCGCAAGAAGTTTCCGTTATTCACAACACCCAATCTGATACTCCCCATCATTATCACATTCTGGAGGTGTAAAAGGGAAAAGCTGATTTTTTGCGACCAGAAAAAAGAACAGTCTTTGTTTCAGATGCATTGACTAAATTCATACAAGCTTCTCAAGGTGGTTGTAAAGGATTTTTTTTTTTTAAATAACAAACATATCTATACTTACCTGCTCTGTGCAATATAACTGCACAGAACGGCCCGATCCTCCTGTTCTGGGGTCCTCCGCTGGCCTGTAACATAGAATGAGACCCCTCGTTTATAACTGATAGACATGTACATGACGAAAAATTTTTTTGTTTTAATTAGATTCATTAATCTAGTTATTTTGTTTTGTTAAATTCGGTTGATTTGTTCAACTCATATTCAGGATTCGTATTCAGAATTCGTTTTATGTCTTCTTTTGAATTTACCAATTTTTTATGATTCAAAACGATCTAAATGATAAATTTAGAATCTGTCGAATCGAAAATATTATTTTATTTTTTTGATTCGAATGCGGCAAAATGAACAAACAAAAGAAAAATCTTCATCAAGTGATTACAATGACTCTTTAAATCACCTTTGGCTTAACAAAAACAGCGTTATTTCGAAATGGTCCTCTAATAACACACACAGTCTTTGATTTCAGAAATATGTTTACAGTTCGAATTTGAATGAAATTAAATGTAAAATTTGATTCGAATTTCAATTTGAATTTCGGAAAATCGGACAAGTTTAGTTTCGTTATTCGGAGCTGTCGGTAAACTTCGTTAATACTGTAGCTTGAAACGAACTGCACACGTCTAATAACTGACTGCACCCAGAAGTAATGCCAAACGGAAAATGTAACTTTTTAAACTATTGCCAACAAACACTTATTTATCCAAGTTTCTGCAAAAAGTTTGAATTATTTGCAACAGCCAATGTAATTCTCCTTTTCATTCTTGTATACTGGAAGTTTGAATGTGAAAATCTATTTTTTTTCTACCAGTAACAAGAACAGTCCTTCTTTTAGACATCCTCTGGGGAATCAATGAAGCTTCTTGCACCATTATAATGGCACAGGAAACTTGTGTGGTGTGCACTGTATTAACCAAACAGAGTTTGAGATCTTTCTATACCACCTATGCCATATTTTATTTCAGAGTGAAAGAGAAACTAGTGCAGGGCCTGCATCCAATTACCAGAGGGAATCTGAGTTTTTCATATAGAATACCACAGATCCCAGCCAGGTCTGACCTGTTGTATGGCATGTGAGTTGTCAGCAGACAGCTCACAGCCCTCTTTCTGCCTGTGCAGTGATTATACTACATGAGCAGAGTCTGCACAGCCCTCCTTCTTGCTCTGAGCCGAATGGGGGGGGGGGCGGGGGGGGGGGCAGGCAGAGAGATCGGAGCATGCAGCTCCTGCTCCCTCGTTCTCTGTGCTGTGTCTGTTACAGCCAGAGCAGAACAGAGAACTTGATCACTTCCAATTAGGAGCAGCAGCTGCTCGTTTTTTACATTTAGAAGAGTGGTGCAAGCACACATATTGTGTAGTTCTTTGAAATATTTTTCACAGGTGAACAATTTATTTATTAATTAATTTTTCATTTTAAATATTTGGTCAAAATGAAAGAACCATTGAGCAAAAATGATATTGTCTTTCCAAGGTTTTTGCACATTTGTAGAACCTGAAATGCATTATAAACCTTCCTACCTGCACTTTGTTTTTCACCTACATAAGATGTGCATTGATCATGTAGTCTCATGGGAGTTAATTTACTAAAACTGGAGCACAGAGAATCTGGTGCAGCTGTGTATGGGAGCCAATCAACTTCTAATTTCAGCTTGTTCAATTAAACTTTGACAATAAAAGCTGGAAGCCGATTGGTTTCTATGCAGAGCTGCACCAGATTCTGTGTGTGCCAGTTTTAGTGAATTCCCCCTATGTTGTCATTTCTTTCTTTGTATGCACAGCCTATAGTCAGTCCTCACATTCCTGTATCAGAAGTTTTTGTTTGCGTTCAAGAGGTAGGAAGCATGGCACTGCACACGTTAAAGTGGTTGCAAAGGCTAAAGGTTTTTACCTTTATTCATTCTATGCACAGGGCCGCTGATAAGCCAGTACAACTGGCCCTGTTGTACCGGGCCCGGCCAGCAGGGGGGGCCCAGGCAATATAAACAGGGAATGAAAGAATGCGTAGTAATTACAAAAAAAAAGTATAGCCCTCCCCTTCTCCAGCCCGCTCACATTTAACTGTAAACAGTGCTGGAGTGGGGCTGAATGGGGGAACCAGGAGAGAGACACAAGGAGGTATGGCTACAGCAGCAATACAAGTTCTGCAGGACACACAGCTGTGGCTGAATGGAAACGTCGGGATCACAGTAACATGTAGCTGGCCGGCTGCAGTGTCTTCCAAATATCTATGTGATCAGGCAGTGTACAGGTTACCAATCAACCTCCCCTCCCACTTGTCTTGCTGGTTACTTTTTTTTTTTTATCTGCCTAACCTGACCTGCACATTGCCTGATCACTTAGATAAGATCTCTGGAAGACTCTGCAGCAGCTGTTAACCATTTCAGCTTATAATCAGATATTTAGCCAGAGCTCTGTGTGTGTGCTGCACAGATTGTTTGATGGGGTTTTTTTTTGGAGGATTTACTGCTGGATCAGGCTAGAAGCTTCACAGACCCATTAACAGGACCAGGTTGGGGCTGAAGGGGGCCCCGTCAGGTAGGCTGTACGGGGCCCCGTGATTTCTATCAGCGGCCCTGTCTATGCATGAAGGTGAAAAAAACTTCTGTGTGCTTCACCCCCTACAACCCCCCCAATACTCACCTGAGCCCCCTCTTGATCCAGCGATAGGCTAAGCTGTTCGGGACTCTCTCTCTCCTTTGGCTGAGACAGCAGCGAGTGCCATTGGCTCCCACTGCTGTCAATCACCGCCAGTGAGCCAATGAGGTGAAAAGGGGGCAGGGGCGAGCTGTGGCTTGCTATTGCACTTGTGAAGGTGGAAGAGCCAGGAGCACTGGTGGGGGACCCAAGAAGAAGAGGAGGATCGGGGCTGCTCTGTGCTAAAACACTGCACAGAGCAGATTAGTATGATATTATTATTATTATTATTTTTTTGTAAGAAAACCAAACCTTTAATATCACTTTAATGCATGAACTCTGTCTCTAGTCTGAGAACTAACATTTCCTATGAAGAAACTATATATTCCACAATTCCTGGGTCTCTCAGTTTAGTGTCACTCAATTACTAGAGAGATCACCATGCAGTCTTTCACCACATTAGCACTCCCACATTTGTTATACAACACAGAGGAAATGGTGAGGCATGCATTGTGACCTGAAACAAGCACCGTGGTAGTTCATTGAAAACTACAAGCCAACAGCCGCAAAGGCTGCCGGACCTTGTAGTTTTCCATTCACAGGACACTGTGAATGAGTGACACGGCTGGGTGGGTGGAGACCTGATCTGCCAAGTTTTTTTAAATATGAGACTGCTAGCGGGGAAGAGAAAATCCCCGCTAGCTGTCAGATCGGGAATTGGGAGGGTGCGGGGCTGGTCCATTCGTAGCATGTTACATCATGAGTATGGGTGTAACATGTTACGAAAGATGAACTTATCCTTTAAAGTTGAAGTTCAGTCACATACTAACTAAGCCTAAACCTGTTCCCACCCCCATTCCAAGCCCTACATTAACTACCATGTAAAGGAAAGCTGCTTATAGTTATAGCCAAGGTGAGCTGGGGTCATACATGGTAAGACAGAAGGGTGGTCAGGAGGTCGGTACCAGGGAAGCGGGCAGAACAAGGTCCAGTAGCAAGCCAAAGTCAGAACCAGGAGATCAGGCAGAGACCAGTCAGGGGCAAAATTAGGTCAAAATCCACAGAGCCAGGTTAGGAACAAGTCAGGTCAGCAACGGAAGATCAGCCAGCACAGGTAAGAACACAGGAACACAGATCAGGGGAAGGTGAAGAACATCCAGCAGGGTCTCCTTTAAATATGCCGTTTGGCACCAATGCGTGAAGACATGCATGTCATCGTGTGCTGGGACACAGAATTGTGCCTACGTGGCAGTGCACACTGGACATTAGCCTTGGCTCTTCTGTGTGCTTTTACATGTGCATGAGCATTAGCTGTATGGTAATGAGCAGTAGCTGCAGAAAAATTAGCATTAGCTGCATAAGAATTAGCATTACCTGAACTAGCTTCCTGACAGTCACTCTGTGCAATTCCATTTGTACAGGGCAGGTAAGTATATTGTTGTTTACAAAAAATAAAAAAAGACTTTACAATCACAGTAAAGTGGTAGCAAACTCTGTACTATATTACTATAGTACGTATTATATAACTATAATAAGGCTTACCTGTCTATAGGTACTGTGAATATCTCCTAAACTTGCACAGTTTAGGAGATTTTCAATGAGCATGCAGCCACCGACATCATCGGCACATGCATTCCAAAGGTCCGGCTTACAGTGCCAGATCTTTGGAGCCCGCGCCGAAAACAGCGGACCGGGAGTGATGTCATCGTGCCCCCGGCCACTCATGTAGCTGGAGGCTGTGAACTCAGAAGGAAGACCAGGGGAAAATATGGTCTCAGCGGTGACATCGCGGTATGGGAGGGCTTTGTTCTAAGGTAAGTTTCTCATAATGTGCTGGTATGCAGTGCATACCAGCACATTATGACATTGCTTTGCAGGATTTTTTTTTTTTTTAACCACCAGCTGTTTAATTCCACTTTAGTTTGCTAGCAATAAACAAAATCACTAGTTCTCCCAAAATTGTGTCCAGAGATCAAGGACATTTAATGATCCGAAAAAAATGTAGACAGGAAAATGCTTGCATTTTGAAAAACTGTAGCTTTGTGTCCAGTCTGGACTTTTCCAAAGGTACATCAAATGACAATTGAGGTCGTTACTGCAAACCAAGCTCTTCTGTGTGGTTTAGCTGGTACAGCGGCACGAGGAGAAGCTCTAGTTATGACCATGGAGCCTTGGATCCCCTCCCCACCAAATCCCTCGTAGTACCCCCTATATCCTTTAAAATAATTTTGTATACATATCTTCATTTTATATTTCTAACAAATAGACTTTTTTTTCCCTATTAGTTCCCAAACAAGCTGTTGGCGCCACAGTGAACAGTTACACATCGGTCAATTCTCTGGTGGTGAACTGGACGGCACCAGGAGGAAAAATGTCTTATTATAACGTCACTATAACAGGAGATGTCAATAACCTAATAAAGACTAACATAACGCAAGTAACTTTTAATGGATTATCACCAGGAAGAGAATATAATGTAACAATTCTGTCAGTCAGCGGTTCCTGCAGCCAGGCAGCCCCTTGGCTGACACAAGCTACATGTGAGTATGATCAAGGTCATGTGACTTCAATGTTTTATCAAAGTTAAAAAGTAACAAAAGTACGCAATTTCACTGAATAGTACAAAGTAAATATGGATGGTGTAACAAAGAACTTCAATATAATTTATTGGATTTCGCCTCTTCCATCAAATGTCGAAACTTATACAGAGATGCCCTTATCTTCTACAGTTAAGAACCTGACAACTGGGACCAGTACTGGGATAAGGTCAACCTAGAGCCCAGGGTGAACATGCCCAACCATGCCCCCCCCCCCAAGATGTATGAGCATTATGTGTTAATAAAGATTCCCCCCCCAAAAAAACTAAGCGCTAATCTGCATAAATACCCCCTTAGCATAAATTCCCCCTCCTCCCTGTACAAATCCGCCCACAGTTAAATCCTCCCTCCCTCGCAAAATTTCCCCTCCAAGTACACATCCTCTACCCCCAGTGCAAATCCCTCCCAATACTCCCTCCTTGCACCAATCTGCCCCCCCCCCAAAAAAAATCCCTTTCATACAAATCCCCCAACTACCATATCACCTCTTCTAGCACAAACCCCCCAATTCCCCTTCCTAGCACAAATCCTCTTCCCCTACCCCCTGCTGCCCCCCTAATTCCCTCTTCTAACACAAATCTCCCCCCCAATCTCCTCATGGTGCCCTCCACCTCACATGATATGACAGTGCCCAGGGCAGCCGCTCCCTCCTGCCCACCCCATGTCCTGGCCCTGTCTGGGACCAATTACATCATCAGTGTGATTGCCTTGTACTGTCTGTCCCCACCATGAGTGCAGCGATTGTCTTCTACATTTTTGTTTTTTTTTCTCAGATCCGACCCCACCAGGAAGCATCACTTTTATTACAATTGGGACAAACACCACCACATTATCTTGGGGAGAGCCAGAAAACATGACCGGGGTGACAAAGTCATATAATATAACTTATTATTGGAATGCTTCTTCCCCCATCAATGTGACAAGTAACTCCCCAAATATAACCCTCCTGAGCCTAAAGTCTGGGAGTAATTACACCATTACCGTGGTGACAGTCGGAGTCCGGGGGTATCTGAGTACACCCGTCAGCAGATACGTGTTCACAAGTAAGTGTTCATTGTTCATGCATATTTTGAGCTGAAATCTAGGCAAAACAAATATTGTTTAAACATAAGAGCTGAGCATTTTTACTTTTCAGTGTCCTTTGTGTATTTCTTCAGGATCTGTATAGAAATCCAGCAGAAACAACTTTTACAGGTTGCCTTTATATATACATTTCCTGTAGTAAAGCCCAGTCACTGCTGCTCTCTCTACTTGTGCAGGGTGACTGGTCTTGTCTCCGCCCCCTCCTGTAGGTTTCTGCAGGCAGACTTTTGAGGGTGGGGCCCGCTTGGTCCCTCCCACTGCTCTGCTTTCTGCACAGGCTATGTATAGCACAGTGATGATGTCATCACTATTTTTACAAGGTAATGTCTAAGCTTGCAAAGGAATTTGGTGCACACAAAGTGAATTTATATCCTTTGTGGCTACTGAGGAATATATTTAATTTGATGCCTGGAGCTTTAAGATGGGTAAATATATAAAAAATATAGTCCTGTTGTGTATTCATTTAGAACAAAATAGGGAATGTCTTTTTAAAGTGGTTCAAAAGACTGAAGGTTTTTTACCTTCATGCATTCTATGCATGAAGGTGAAAAAACTTCTGTGTGCAGCGGCCCCCCAGCCCCCCCAATCTTTGCCTGAGCTCCCTCCGATCCAGCGATGTTCACGATAGCCACATCTGCCCCTGTACTCTCCCTCCTCATGGGCTAAGAGAGCAGCGGGAGCCCTGTATTGTCTCCAACTGCTGTCAAACACACCCAGTGAGCCAATGAGGACAGAGTGCGGTGCCGCACCACAGCTTTATGTGTCTTACAGACGCATGGAGCCGTGGCTTGGGAGTGAGCACGCAGCAGGCAAGTGGCTTTCTCTGGGGGTACTGTTTGAGGGGGAGGAGCCAGGTGCGCCGGTGGGGGACCCGAAAAAAGGATCGGGGCTGCTCTGAGCAAATCCACTGCACAGAGCAGGTAAGTATAATATTTTTGTTATTAAAAAAAAAAAAAAAATTAATACCACTTTTAGCCCTGGTTTGCACTGATGCGATGTGGGAATCGCACAAGATTCACTGTGTTTCCCCGCATCGCACTGCATAGCAATTGCATGGCGTCCATGCGATCTGCTGTGGGTGTCAATGTTAGATTAATGACACCCTGAAACAAATTGCCAGTGTGAATCCAGGCTAAATACTGCTAAGAATACTACAGTTGCTCCTAGCTTAATAAAGACCTGGTAGTGGCTCCAAACATAAAAAAAGTGATTTTGTATTATGTGCAACCAAACACCACAATGTTCATTTAGCAGTAGCTCTGTGACATATCAATATTAAATATTAGAAATAAAATACTCATACAAAAAAATATATAAAACTCCATAGATAAATAACACCAGTGCCGTAACATGCACAGTCCAAAAATTGTGTAGAGAAAAAAAAACTACAAATAAATGAAAAACGATCAATAACAGATCCTCTTCCACTGAAAGAGAAACTAACATTTTCTAAACAAATAAATAAAGAAAATTAAAAAAAATATCTGGATGTGGAACATTTTTGCATGTTCTTTGAATCCTCTGACTCACCAAAGAAGATATTGATCTTTGAAGGCATCTTTTAACGTGTGCGCTTCAGAACTGCAAGTGTTTCTGAAAAAACATTTTTGCACAATTGACAGGAAATAAAATGGAAACTTTTGAGATGTTTAATTCGATTGCCTAGACTTCAATATAGGTTGTTACTGCAAACCAAGCTCTTCTGAGTGGTTTAGCTGGTACAGCGGCAGGAGGAGAAGCTCTAGTTAGAACCATGGAAGCCTTGGATCCCCTCCTCACCAAATCCCTTGTAGTACCCCCTATATCCTTTACCGAATGACACCACTTGTGACTTCGGTGGAAGAGTCTCTACACCATTTTTGGACTGTGCATGTTGCAGCACTGGTGTTATTTATCTATGGACTTTTATATATATTTTTTTTTGTATGAGTATTTTATTTTTAGTATTTATTATTGATATGTCACAGAGCTATTGCTAATTGAACATTGTGGTGTTTGGTTGTACAAAATACAGAATTTTTGGGGATTTTATTAATAGGTCTTCCAAGGTGTGGAGTAACAGATGTCAGATGAAATGGTGGTGTGAAAGGTATATATGGTATCCCAGAACTAGGTGGATGCTGCTTTCCTCAGATGGGGTAATCCAAAAGGAACTACAAGAAAAACAGAAATGGAAGGCGCTCAGAGCTGAGGAAAGGGGTGCGCCCCCGAAACTCGTTAGCTGTACCCCGTGTTCTGTGCATGTCCAAGCACTGTGTTTCTGGCCTTTTGTCAGTTGCATTTTGTGAGTACCCACTTTTAGACAAACATTTCTTCTTATCTCTGGTTATTCACTAGGTGTGCGCACCTTCCATTTCTGTTTTTCTTGTAGAAAGAAAAAAAGTTGGGGGGACTAGATGGTGGGAGATGGTGGAATATCTCTAACATGATGGCTTATACTATGAGATAGGTCCATGTTTGTGTCGATTGTGTTTTATGTCTTGTTTATTATGAATGTTTTGTATATGCTTATATATATTTATATATGTTTTTGAAATGAATTAAAATGGAATGTTTTTATGTGTATAATAATTTAATAAAAATAATTGAAAAAAAAAAAGAGAGAATATAACAATATAGCCGTTTTCCAAAATTTGAATAGAATAAATTTGAATGGACTTCTAATTCGAATCAGTGTGAATTTTCCGAATTCGGCTGAAATGAGTTAAATTCGACCAAATTAGGAAAATTTTATTTGATTCAAATTCAAATAAACGAGACAAATTTAGAAAACGAATTAATAGATTTTAGCAAAATTAATCTAAATGTAAATAATGTAACGAAACACATTTTTTCGTTCTGCACATCTCTACTCAGGGGGTCGGGGGTTTACTGAAAGGAAAACTTTTCTATAAGTAATATTTTCCTTTCGTTACCTGGAAGCAGAGTGAGAATAACATTTGTACTGGTTTTCACCTTCACTGCTACTAATTATTGTTCCTCTTTCTGTCTCTCGGATGTTATTCCTCAATTGCTGTTTCTGATATTTTTAATTAAAACTGTAAATTATTTCTATTTTTTTTTGTCTACAGAGCCAATGCCGGTGCAGTCCTTGCAAATCAAGTCCGCTGAAACTACCAACATATCTTTGATTTGGACCAAACCAGATGAATATCAGAGTTCTTACACATACAGGGTGCAGAAAAATGTCACATCACCATCTACATTAGTGAGCGGTGAATCAGCAACAATCGGGAATCTGACCCCGGGAGAGACGTATACATTCAATGTATATGTAAGAGCCGCTGATAATAGTACTGAATCGGACCCTGTGTCAGTAACTAACTGCACATGTAAGTAAAATAAATTGGAATATAAAAACCAAGATTGAAAAATCTTTGAGTTCCTTCTAAAACATTGTATTGCCATTGTAGTTCTTTATGTATTTAACCACCTCAATACTGGGCATTTTCGCCCCCTTCCTGCCCAAGCCATTTTTCAGCTTTCAGCGCTGTCGCACTTTGAATGACAATTGCGCGGTCATACAACACTGTACCCAAATGAAATTGTTATCATTTTTTCCCCACAAATAGAGATTTCTTTTAGTGGTATTTGATCACCTCTGCGGTTTTTATTTTTTGCGCTATAAACAAAAGAAGAGTGACAAGTTTAAAAAAAAACACAATAATTTTTACCTTTTGCGATAATAAATATCCAATTTTTTTTTCTTTAAAACAAATTTTTTCTCATGTTAGGCCGATATGTATTCTTGTACATATTTTTGGTAAAAAAAAATCGCAATAAGCGTATATAGATTGGTTTGCGCAAAAGTTATAGCGTGTACAAAATAGGGGATAGTTTTATAACATTTTAATTTTTTTAAATTTTTTTACTGGTAATGGCGGCGATCTGCGATTTTTATCATGACTGCGATATTGCGGCGGACACATCGGACACTTTTGACACATATTTGGGACCATTCACATTTATACAGCAATCCGTGCTATAAAAATGCATTGATTACTGTATAAATGTGACAGGCAGTGAAGGGGTTAACACTGGGTGGTGATCGAGGGGTTAACTGTGTTGCTAGGGAGTGATTCTAACTGTAGGGGGCGGGGACTCACTAGGGGAGGAGACCGATCGGTGTTCCGCTGTACTGGGAACACATCATCGGTCTCCTCTCCTCTGACAGGACCGTGGATCTGTGTGTTTACACACACAGATCCATGGTCCTGCTGTGTTACCGGTAATCGCGGGTGCCCGGCGGACATCGCGGCCGCCGGGCACGCGCACCGGGTGCCTAGTGACACGGCGGGCGCGCGCGATCACCGGCGGCGGCGCGCGCGCGCCCCCTGGTGGCCTAGGAAAGCGAGGACGTCATATGACGTCCGCCCGCAACGAGAGCTGCGCCGCCTGTGACGGCCGGCGGTCGGCAAGCAGTTACCCTTTGCTTTATTCTCATTAGTGTAAGGTTGTGTTTTTGTATATGCAAAGTGAAGAGCGTTTGAACATACTGCATAGCAGGTCAATCTTTCCATATAGTAATTTGCTTCTTATACACTATATTGCCAAAAGTATTGGGACGCCTGCCTTTACACGCACATGAACTTTAATGGCATCCCAGTCCGTAGGGTTTAATATTGAGTTGGCCCACCCTTTGCAGCTATAACAGCTTCAACTCTTCTGGGAAGGCTGTCCACAAGGTTTAGGAGTGTGTCTATGGGAATGTTTGACCATTCTTCCAGAAGCGCATTTGTGAGGTCAGGCACTGATGTTGGATGAGAAGGCCTGGCTCAGCTCTAAAACCCCTTTCACACTGGGGCATTTTTCAGGTGTTTTTCAGGCGCTTTAGCTTTAAAAAAAAGCACCTGTAAAGCGCCTGAAAGAAGCCTCATCTGCAATCCCAATGTGAAAGCCTGAGCCCTTTCAAACTGCAAGCGTGCCAAAAAACGCTGGTAAAGCGTCGCTTAAGACCCTTTTCACACTGGGGCGTTTTTCAGGCGTTTTTTGGGCGCTGGCAGTGTGAAAGGGCTGGGGCCATCGGCACACCCAGCCCGGTAACAAAAACACGGAAGTGCTGCAAAGAAGCTGCTTGCAGGACTTTTTTTTGATGCCCTGCCAGCGCAGCGCCCCAGTGTGAAAGCACTCGGGCTTTCACATTGGGATTGCAGATGAGGCTTCCTTCAGGCGCTTTACAGGTGCTTTTTTTTAAAGCTAAAGCGCCTGAAAAACACCTGAAAAATGCCCCAGTGTGAAAGGGGTCTAATTCATCCCAAAGGTGTTCTATTGGGTTGAGGTCAGGACTCTGTGCAGGTCAGTCAAGTTCCTCCACCCCAAACTCGCTCATCCATGTCTTTATGGACCTTGCTTTGTGCACTGGTGCGCAGTCATGTTGGAACAGGAAGGGGCCATCCCCAAACTGTTCCCACAAAGTTGAAAATTTTCCAAAATGAAATTGTCCAAAATGTCTTGGTATGCTGACACCTTAAGAGTTCCCTTCACTGCAACTAACGGGCCAAGCCCAGCCCCTGAAAAACAACCCCCCACCATAATCCCCCCTCCACCAAATGATTTGGACCAGTGCACAAAGCAAGGTTCATAAAGACATGGATGAGCGAGTTTGGGGTGGATTTACTTGACTGGCCTGCACAGAGTCCTGACCTCAACCTGATAGAACATCTTTGGGATGAATTAGAGCGGAGACTGTGAGCCAGGCCTTCTCGCCCAACATCAGTGTCTGATCTCACAAATGCACTTCTGGAAGAATGGTCAAACATTCCCATAGACACACTCCTAAACCTTGTGGACATCCTTCCCAGAAGAGTTGAAGCTGTTATAGCTGCAAAGGGCGGGCCAACTCAATACTGAACCTTACAGACTAAAGCATCGTACACACGATCAGACTGTTGGCAGGGGATTGTCTGTTGACAGACTGTTGTCCTAAAATCTTACCGTTAGTACGCTTATTTTGACAATTGTTGTCCAATTTTCCGCCAACAAATGATGGATGGCAGGCTAGTAAATTTTCGGCGGACAACAGTCTGTTGTCTGATTTTCGTATGGTCAGTACACAAGTCCGTCACACAAAAGTCGAAAGTACAAACACGCATGCTCGTAATCAATGCTCACCAAACACCAAATTAGCAGGTGGGGCCCAAAGAGTGGCGCTCACAATTGTGTGCCGTTAGTATGCAAGACAAGATCCTGGCACACGCCCTTTTCACAAAAATCAGACGCTCGGTTGGCCAACAGTCGTGTGTACGAGGCTTAAGACTGGGATGCCATTAAAGTTCATGCAGGCATCCCAATAATTTTGGCAATATAGTGTATGTCCTAGATAAAGCGGTAGTAAACCCAAAACCAAAAAGGTTATCTATTGCAGCTTACCAAATAGATGTGGTCTCTGCATTACTTTTTTTTTAGGCTTTTCCCTCTATTTTCACCTGGTGATCTGGCCAGTAACACACCTTTATTAGAGTGCCCCCACTCTGGATGAAGGAGCACAGGGGGCACATTTGGATAGCAGAATTGTCAGTCTAAGGCTCGATTCACACCTATGCATGTTGCTTTTGAGCGTTTTTGGAGGTTTTTTTTTCATGCTTGGCACGTTTTTGAGCAGCGTTTTTGTAGCGTTTTTGCGACGTTTTTGCCGCGTTTTTGCCGCGATTTGCGTTTTGCGTTTTTTTTTTTTTTTCATTTTTTTTTACAGTCTTAAAAAAAATTACAAAAAAAAAAAAAAAAAAAAAACGGCAAAAACGCACCAAAAACGCACCAAAAACGCTGCAAAAACGGTGCACTTGCGTTTTTGATGCTTGTCCATTGAAATCCATTACATGCAAAATGCTGCTTTTTGCATGAAAAAAAGTCCCCGACCCTTTCCAAAAACGCAGAGATACAAAAAAGCATTTATGTGAACATGTTCCATAGGAACCCATGTTAAAAAATTCCCATGCATTTCTGCAAAATGCAAAATGCATCAAAAAACGCGCTAGTGTGAATGGAGCCTAAGGGGGAGTGTTAGATATACTAGCAGATTTAAATACACAAATTGAAGCTGAACTCCAGCTAACACTTTATAAGCAGCTGCAGCAAAGAGTTTCCTTCCTTTTGGGATAAAGGATTTACATAAATAAATAAAAGGTGATCATTATAAGCACCCCTGTCAGTGGTAAATAGTTTGTCTCATCTCTGTAACTGATACATTCTGCAGGAGAGCTTGTTCTTTTGAAAAACAACAGACTTACTGTCCGGATCACCAGGTGAAAATAGAAAAAAGGCCTAAAAAAGGAAACTAATGCAGCCATCACATCTAAGAATTTGTAAGCTGCAATCTAATAAATGTTTGATTTTGGGTTTAAAATGATATTGATTTTTTTTGTTTTGTTTTCTGTTTATATAACATACATGTGCAGGAGAGCCTCAGCTCTCTAGAGACTCTCCCTCCTCTCGCTCAGGCACTGCCTCCGTCAGACCCGCCCCCGCCGTTGCTGCCCGAAGGCACTTGGATGGTGTCGGCTGGCTCCAGACCGGAACTGCGCATGCGCACGCGAGCCGAGTGTCACAGCCATATTTTTAACTGGCAAACTTTTCCTGTCACTGGCATTTACTGGCAGGTAAAAATGCCTGGTTTATACTGTCTGCCAGTAAAAATACTGATGGTTGGCAACACTGTCCTTGTTGATTCTGATTTTGGATGTCACGGATGGGGGGTGACAATGGAAGTTCCTCTCACTCTGTCAAGTGCATCTGATGTGTCAGGTCACATGAGTTCCAGCCGCCTGTAGAAGTGATCAGGCGGCTATATTTGACCTTGTAGAGAATCGCTACCTGAAAAGAATAATATCAGGATTATGGATGTAGCTGCAGCCATGAGCCAGATATCACCACCACTTCCCGAGGACGTGTACAGTATATACAGTGTGCCTTGAAAAAGTATTCATGTTACAACCAAAAACATAAATGTATTTTATTGGGATTTTATGTGATAGACCAACACAAAGTGGCACATGATTGTGAAGTGGAAGGAAAATGATAAATGGTTTTCTAAATTTTTTACAAATAATTATCTGAAAATTGTGGGGGGCATTTTTATTCAGCCCCCTTTACTCTGATACCCCTAACTAAAATCTACTGGAACCAATTGCCTTCAGAAGTCACCTAATTATTAAATAGAGTCCACCTTTGTGTAGTTTAATCTCAGTATAAATACAGCTGTTCTGTGAAGCCCTAAGAGGTTTGTTAGAGAACCTTAGTGAACAAACAGCATTATGAAGGCCAAGGAACACACCAGACAGGTCAGGAAAAAAGTTGTGGAGAAGTTTAAAGCAGGGTTAGGTTATAAAATAATATCCCAAGCTTTGAACATCTCAAGGATTGCTGTTCAATCCATCATGGAAAGAGTATGGCACAACTGTAAGCCTACCAAGACATGGCCGTCCACCTAAACTGACAGGCCGGGCAAGGAGAGCATTCATCAGAGAAGAGCCAAGAGGCCCATGGTAACTCTGGAGGAGCTGCAGAGATCCACAGCTCAGGTGGGAGAATCTGTCCACAGGACAACTACTAGTTGTGCGCTTCACAAATCTGACCTTTATGGAAGAGTGACAAGAAGAAAGACATTGTTGAAAGAAAGCCATAAGAAGTCCCGTTTGCTGTTTGTGAGAAGCCATGTGGGGGACACAGCAAACATGTGGAAGAAGGTGCTCTGGTCAGATGAGACCAAAATGGAACTTTTTGGCCTAAAAGCAAAACGCTATGTGTGGTGGAAAACTAACACTGCACATCACCCTGAACACACCATCCCTACTGTGAAACATGGTGGTGGCAGCATCATGTTGTGGGGATGCTTTTCTTCAGCAGGGACAGGGAAGCTGGTCAGAGTTGATGGGAAGATGGATGGAGCCAAATACAGGACAATCTTAGAAGAAAACCTGTTATGCCCTGTACACACGGTTGGACATTGATCAGACATTCCGACAACAAATTCCATGCATTTTTTCCGACGGATGTTGGCTCAAACTTGTCTTGCATACACACGGTCACACAAAGTTGTCTGAAAATCCGATCGTTCTGAACGTGGTGACGTAAAACACGTACGTCGGGACTATAAACGGGGCAGTGGCCAATAGCTTTCCTCTCTTTATTTATTCTGAGCATGCGTGGCACTTTGTCTGTCGGATTTGTGTACACACGATCGAAATTTCCGACAACGGATTTTGTTGTCGGAAAATTTTATATCCTGCTCTCAAACTTTGTGTGTCGGAAATTCCTATGGAAAATGTGTGATGGAGCCCACACACGGTCGGAATTTCCGACAACAAGGTCCTATCACACATTTTCCATCAGAAAATCCGACCGTGTGTACGGGGCATAACAGTCTGCAAAAGACTTGAGACTGGGGCGGAGGTTCACCTTCCAGCAGGACAACGACTCTAAACATACAGCCAAAGCTACAATGGAATGGTTTAGATCAAAGCATATTCATGTGTTAGAATGGCCCAGTCAAAGTCCAGACCTAAATCCAATTGAGAATCTGTGGCAAGACTTGAAAATTGCTGTTCACAGACGCTCTCCATCCAATCTGACAGAGCTTGATCTATTGTGCAAAGAAGAATGGGCAAAAATGTCCCTCTCTAGATGTGCAAAGCTGGTAGAGACATCCCCAAAAAGACTTGCGGCTGTAATTGCAGTGAAAGGAGGTTCTACAAAGTATTGACTCCGGGGGGCGCCATACAAATGTACCCCACACTTCACATATTTATTTCTAAAAAATTTGGAAAACCATTTATCATTTTCCTTCCACTTCACAATTATGAGCCACTTTGTGTTGGTCTATCACATAAAATCCCAATAAAATACATTTACGTTTTTGATTGCAACATGACAAAATGTGGAAAATTTCAAGGGGTCCTGCGGGAAGTTTTTTTTAAAAAGTATATGAAGTCAACAGTTTTCTTTTTTTAAGCTATGGATGGAGTAGGGAAGGGTTTAAAACACTTTTTTTCCCATCTCTGACCCATTGAAGGGATTTCTTTTCACTACCTGTCCCATAAACACAACAGGAAGTGAGGAAAATAACATCTCTATAGCCAAAGATTTAAAAAAAATGTCTTTAGATATACTTTAAGGTAAAGACTACAATAATAACTCATAAGGAGTTAGTTGAAAATGTACACTACTTCCCGTTTAACATGAAAAGCTGGTATGGTAAATTATTCTCAAAGGAGAGAATGTGTCAGCAAATAATGACAACAAACGCGTTTTATCATGATGTATTGGTGATTGTATGGTGAACATTAATTGAACCAAACACCCTTTAAATAATAGATCGTAGTTTGTCATTTAAGTGATGCAGTTTACCTTTTTATTGTTTTCTTCTTAGTTCCAGAGGCCGTGTCTGGACTTAACGTGACTGGGGTCACTTTAGACTCTATTTCATTGCAATGGACATGTCCAATAGGAATCTTCACCAGCTTCTCAGTAACTTATGGAACCCAACTTAAAAGTGTCTCCAGTAATTGTGACATTAATAGAAAACAAGAACACACTATAGGAGGTTTGAGTGCCTACACCCTTTACACCATCACAATAAGCACCTTGTCATGTGAAAGAACCAGTGCAGCGGTACAGATACAGATACGGACTCCTTTGGCACGTGAGTACATATATCTCTTTAGCTGAACACTGATAATTGAATGGATTTTTTTTTGTACATTTGGTAAAGTTATACCTCTTCCCTGGGCCAGTTGATAACCTCTCATGGCTTCCAATACCACCTTTATGCCGGTGACACCCAGATCTACCTCATCACTCCTCAACTCACCCCCTCGATCTCCTCACGGATCTCAAACTTACTGAATGACATCTCGGTATGGATGTCACACCACTTCCTCAAACTCAATCTTTCTAAAACTGAGCTTGTTATATTTCCTCCTTCCAGGTCCCCCCTCCCCCCATGACTTTACTATTAAGATCAACAGCACAACCATTGGTCCCTCCACACATGCCAGGGTCCTGGGTGTAATCCTTGACTCTGACCTCTCCTTCAGCCCCCACATCCAATCACTGGCTAAATCCTGCCGCGTTAACCTCCGCAACATCTCCAGAATTCGACCCTTCCTGACATAATGACACCACAAAGCAACTTATTCACTCCTTGATTATTTCCCACCTTGACTACTGCAACTCTCTCCTTAATGTCCTACACTTACGTAGGCTATCCCCCTTCAGTCTATTATGAATGCTGCTGCTAGACTAATACACCTCACTAACCGATCCATGACTGCTGCTCCTCTCTGCCAATCCCTTCACTGGCTTCCCCCACCCCATCGTATAAAACTCAAAATGCTAACCATAACATACAAGGCCATCCACAACATCGCCCCCAGCTACATCACCAACCTCATCTGCAGATATCCCCCAAATCGTCCCCTCCGCTCCTCCCAGGACCTCCTGCTCTCTAGCTCCCTTGTTACCTCCTCCCATGCTCGCCTTCAGGACTTCTTCAGAGCCTCTCCCATCCTCTGGAACTCCCTGCCCCGGTATGTCTGATCAGCCCCTACCCTGTCCATCTTTAGGAGATCCCTGAAAACTCACTTATTCAGGGAAGCCTATCCCACACCCACATAACAACTGTCCCTGAGCCACCCCCCATCAAATTATTCCCCGCATCTATTATCTTTTGTACCACCACCCCCTCCCTTTAGAATGTAAGCTCTATGAGTCGGGCCCTCCTGTCCCTTCTGTATCGAACTGTACTGTAATTGTGCTGTCCCCCCTCTACATTGTAAAGCGCTGCGGAAACTGTTGGCGCTATATAAATCGTGTATAATAATAATAATAATAATAAATTTAAAATCAGATTTTAGCATCAGGTTCCCTTTTACATCTACTGGTCACACAAGCTTGTGGGCGGGGCCTACTCTCCCTGCACATGTGGGGTACCTTTGGTGTGGAGCAGGGATCTCCAAACTGTTGGGGAACTACACGTCCCATGATGAGGCATTGTAAAACTCTGACATTCACAGACATGACTAGGAGTGATGGGAATTGTAGTTCCTGAACAACTGGAGGGCCGTAGTTTGGAGACCCCTGGACTGTGGAGCACAATGCCTGGGACTAGATGGAGACTGTGGTCATGTGAAGAATCTAGGTAACCATTGTAACGATATCACGTATGGGACATGAAAAGCTGTAGCTAGCTGCCATCTTGTGTGGAAGTAGCCATGACAGTTTTGAGAACCATGTAACCTCACAGAGAACTCTGAACTCCGTCTTCCCCACCTTAGGAATTCAAAGCTTTTTAAGTTCAACAGAAAAGGTTATCTCAACAGAGAAAACAGTTCAGGCCTGTCGTAAAACTGTCACCCTCCCCATTCAGAGACCAAACAGGCCTAGGTCGTAAAGTCTTCTGAATACACCTCATAAGAATAAGTATGAAATTTCAGCATGTTTCATAACTTCTGACTTAGTAATAGCACAGACATAATCTGGATATATTTAGCTTCCTCAGATAATATGGAACGTTTCAAGTCCAGACACCCCTATGTCAGGTCATATGGGAAACCCCTGGGACCACTTATTCCTCCAAAGCAGGCTATACGTTATAGATATGGCATGTTTAGACTTGTTTTGAAGGAAATCTCAAGTTGAATAATAATATGGATATTTGGAGTCTGTAAACCCTACAGATGCAGATATATGAACATGTATTACAAAATGTACCTGGGACGTGGTCATGAATGTAGACACCTCCCAGCAACCAACCCCTACACCAGCTGACCAGATGATTGGTTACTGGTCGCTGTCAACACCCCTTTTGATTTGACAGAAAAGAGGAGATGCCAAGACAATAGTCAGTTCTCCTTTTACCATCCAAGAAGTAACATCTGCCAAGTCGAGAACCGATTACCTAGCTCATCGATCGAACTCTGATCAACCCTCGGACATTAATTGCAAGTATTCTCTCTTCCCAATTCTACCTTATTGCTTTGTGGCTGTATATTGTCTTTATATTTTGAAACATCTTTCTTCTGTAAATATTTTATTTGCATCAACCTTGACCTTTTCATAATAAACCCTTATGTTGAAAAGTGTTAACCTTGTCTCTAAAGCTCTTAATGCAAGCTATAAACGAACCTGCCTCTTGAAGGGCGCTACTGTTGTAGAGTAAGACTCTGAGCAGATCTGTCTGTAGTGGCAGTGTGTGTGTCAGACGCTTATTCTAAAATTATAATTGGTATTGCAAAATTACGAGTCTCCCCCGGCTCGGTCTTTTAAACGGGGGTGGTGGCAGTTAAAGGGTTAATTGTGTAATTAGCCCAGTGACAATCACTCTCAGGCTGCTCGCACCTAGATTGTGGTCCCGCAAGCTGGAAAATCTTTGTGCTGGGCGCAGCTGAGAGTGGCATTGTTACGTAAGTGACAGCGTGGTGTGAGGTTGGCCGGTCCTTTGTCGCGAGTTAGCGAGGAGGGCAGGGATCTGACACCCGCGTTCGTCCATATTGGCTGGCAGCGTAGCGGGATAGTTTCGCATTAAGAGCATTCAGTGCATTGTTAGGAATTAGCTCTGCACTGAAGGATTGTAACCTTTGTGGAAACAGTCCTTAGAGACAAGCTGGTGCATATTTTTTATTTCGATTTTTTCAAGAGAGACATACAGCAACAGCTCCTTCCTACACCTTCTTCCTATCTCTTCTTTCTGTTCTATCTCTTCTGCTTGCAAAATGTCTGGGTTATCAGCATATAAAAAGATGAGCAAGAATGAACTGACTGTTGAGTGTGCAGAAAGAGGAATTGATGTCGGTGGCAAAAATCGTGAAGGCTTGATACATGCCTTACAGGAGTTTGATATCCGTGCACACCAGAACCTGGGGGAAACTGGACCAGAAAGGGTTTCCGCTACTCCAGAGCCCAGTGGTTCAGAGGCGGCCTCACCAGATGGGCAAGCAGAGACTGACACTGGAATACCACGGATTGTTACCTCCAAGCCACCACAAGAGCAGGCTAGCATCAGATTGCCTGAAAACATCATAGACTCTCTTCAAATGCAAGAAACTCTACAAAACCTCAGGGAGACGGATCCTGTGGTGTACCTGCAGTTTCTGGAACGCCAGGCTGAGCGAGAAGAGCGCAGGGCTGAGCGAGAGGCGGCAGAACGGCAGGCTGAGAGGGAGGCTGATCGTCGGCACGAATTGGAGATGGCTAGGCTCCAGCAGCAGCGACAGGCTCAGAACCTCGGATCCCTAGAGCACAGGGATGCCTCTCTGCCAGTGATCCCAGCAGCCAAATTTCCAGTTATGGAAAAGGACAGTGACATTGACGTGTATCTACTGTCGTTTGAAAAAACTTGCCGTCAGTACCATCTGCCCCCAGCACAATGGGCCCGGTACCTGACACCAGGGCTACGAGGCAAGGCCCTGGATGCTTATGTCGAACTGTCAGAAGAACAGTGCGACGATTATGCGGCCCTAAAAGCTGCAATCATCCAAAAGTTTCAGCTAACCCCGGAAGTGTACCGGAAGCGTTTTAGGTCCTTGCAAAAGGGGCCTGGGGACTCATACATGGATGTGGTAGGTCGCTTACGTACCACATTCCGGCAGTGGACTAAAGGCTTGGAAGCCGATTCTTTTGAATCCCTGGAAGATCTTATGATTGCAGATCAACTTTTGCACATCTGTCCTACAGACGTCAGACAGTTTGTGCTGGAGCGAAAGCCAGCCTCTGCCAAAGCAGCAGCAGAACTGGCAGATACCTATATCCACTCTCGGGTATCTGACCATCGCAAGGCTCCTCTGAATGGCTGGAAAGGAGGGAAATCGCACACGGCAACCCCTCCTATGCCTACCAAACAAGTTCCTCAGCAGCCGGAACCTGCAACTCCTGGAGCCAAGGCCTTCCTAACGGACAAACGCAAATGCTACAACTGTGGGGGAGCCGGACATCTCAGGGCGCAGTGCCCTGAGCAGAAGAAGACGACATCACCTGGCCATCCGGCTAGCAACCCTTCCGCTGTGCTGCTCGTCAGTGGGAAACCTCCCGGAACCAATGCCAACTTGCAGCCAGTCATCGTAGGCCACCGGACTGTAACAGGCTTTCGTGACACCGGAGCTGAAGTCACATTGGTCAGACCAGAGGTTATAGAAGAAACAGACATCATCCCAGAGAAGTTCCTTACCCTCACCGGAGTTGGGGGGACCCGTTCCTGTGTACCCCGTGCCTATGTTTTTATTGATTGGGGTGCCGGAAGTGGGATGAGAGAGGTGGGTGTCTCGGAGGAGATCCCCACTGCAGTGTTGTTGGGTTCTGATTTAGGTACCCTGGTTTCATACTATGCCCCTGCTAAAAGCACCCCAGATGCTCCCACAGATCTCTCTGGACCTCCCAAGGTACTGTTTACCGATGTTGGGGTAATATCTGGGCAACCTGTAGATGGACAGCGGGAGGGGGAGGGTGGAGTGGAAGTGCAAGGTCCTCCTTCTTCAGAGACAGGAGAGGAGGCCCCCTTGCCAGTGAAGGTAACTGATGTATGTTCCAATGATGCTGAACTGATAAAGGTTAAATGTGATGATAATGATGATGATGATAATGATGATGATAATGCATTGCCAGTACTGGTGGTCACTCGCAGTGCTGCAAAGGCAGCCGAGGTGCAGGCCCTGGTCGCAGAACAGCAGGAGGAGGTCTCTGGGCCCTCTCCCTGTTCTGACCCAGTGGACTCCACCTCTGTTGAGCCTCAGCAGCTGTCCATGTTTGCCACAGGACTGCTGGCTGGGACCTGTTGTTCCGCCTTTGAAACAGCACTGCAGACAGACCAAACACTAGCACAGCTCAGGAGTCTAGCTGATCGCCCCCCTGCAGAGAATGACAAACAAAAGGTCTATTGGGACAAAGGTAAACTGTACAGAGAAAATATGCCTGCAGAGGGGAATGAGGCTGACCTAGGTAGCAGGCAGCTGATTGTACCCAGTCAATTTAGGGGACAGCTGCTAAAAGTGGCTCATGAGATTCCCCTCGCAGGGCACTTGGGGATCACTAAGACCCGAGGGCGGTTGATACATAACTTTTATTGGCCTACAATGCTCGCTGACATAGCTGACTACTGTCGGTCCTGTGTTACCTGCCAGCGAGTTGGCAAGGCAGGGGATGTACACAGGGCTCCGCTAAAACCTTTGCCTGTGATTGACGAACCTTTTAAGAGGGTGGCAGTGGATATCATTGGGCCTTTGGCCATCCCTAGCAGTTCAGGCAAACGTTTTATCCTTACAGTTGTCGACTATGCCACGCGTTATCCGGAGGCGGTGGCTCTCTCCTGCGTCCGGGCAGACAAGGTCGCTGATGCTCTGCTGGGAATCTTCACAAGAGTGGGATTCCCGGCTGAGCTCATTAGCGATCAAGGCCCTCAGTTTGTGTCCGACTTGATGCAAGCTCTCTGTCGGAAAATACAGATGACGCATATCATGGCCAGTCCTTATCACCCACAAACGAACGATTTGTGCGAGCGTTTCAATGGAACTTTGAAACAAATGTTGTGCACCTTTGTGCACTCCCAGGGTAAGGACTGGGAACGGTATCTGCCTCATCTGCTGTTTGCTTACAGAGAGGTGCCTCAGGAGTCCACAGGCTTTTCGCCATTTGAACTTTTGTACGGACGGAGGGTAAGAGGACCGCTGGACCTAATCCGTGAGAACTGGGAGGGCAAGATTGCCGACTCAAAGGTCTCGGTTGTGGATTATGTCCTAAAATTCAGAGATAAAATGGAGACGCTGGTGGAAATGGTACGGGAGAACATGACCCAGGCCCAGACTAGGCAGAAAGAGTGGTATGACCGTAACGCTAGGGAGCGGACCTATGACATTGGTCAGAAGGTGTATGTTCTGCTTCCCCTGCGGCAGAACAAGCTCCAAGCCGCATGGGAAGGCCCGTACACCATCACCCAGCGTCTGAATGATGTCACCTACTTGGTCAGGTTGGGAGAAGGGCGTAGACGGCAGAAGGCCATTCATGTTAACATGATCAAAGCCCATCATGAGCGCACGGCCTATGTCATGCCGGTCTGCAGCAGGCCAGAGCCCGAGGAGGCTGATCCACTTCTGGACCTGCTAGCAGACACCAGGGAGGTAGACTCAGAACTCCTGATAAACTCCAATCTTACCCCCACCCAGGTACCTGGACTGAAGCGAGTGCTGGCAGTACATGGTAGCAGGTTTACGGGAAAGCCTGGGAGGACACACCTCGCTGTCCACCAGGTGGACACCGGGGCACATCCCCCCATTAAACAGTCGGCCTATCGCGTCTCCCTGGAGGTGCTGGCCGACATGAAAAGGGAGGTGGAGGAAATGCTGCAGCTGGGGGTGATTCAGAAGTCCCACAGTGCCTGGGCGTCCCCAGTAGTCTTGGTCCCCAAAAAGGACCAGACGACCAGGTTCTGTGTGGACTACCGGAAACTGAATGCCATCACTACTGCAGATGCCTACCCTATGCCCCGGATTGATGAGTTGTTAGATAGGCTGGCGGCCGCCCGTTATATAACAATCATGGATCTGAGCAGGGGGTACTGGCAAATTCCTCTGGCCCCTGAGGCTCGGGAAAAGTCGGCCTTCATCACCCCATTCGGATTGTTCGAGTTTACCGTCATGCCGTTTGGGATGAAGAATGCCCCAGCTACCTTCCAGAGAGTCATGAATGACTTACTGGAGGGGCTGGAAACCTTTGCCGTAGCCTACTTGGATGACATCGCCGTGTTCAGCCCTACCTGGGAAGAACACCTGGTGCACCTGTCACAGGTCCTAGACCACCTGACAGCCGCCAATCTGACTGTCAAACCCAGTAAGTGTCAGATTGGCATGACTGATGTGCAGTACTTGGGACACCAGGTAGGAGGAGGTACCCTGAAACCCGAGACAGGGAAGGTTGAGGCCATCCTGGCCTGGCCTACCCCTCAAACCAAAAAGCAGGTTATGTCTTTCTTGGGGACCGCTGGCTACTATAGGAAATTTGTATGTAACTATAGTAGCCTGGCCAAACCTCTGACTGACCTAACCAAAAAGAAACTGCCCAAGGTGGTGTCTTGGACACCAGAATATGAGCAGGCATTTCAGGCCTTGAAGGGGGCGCTGGCCAGCGCACCTGTGCTGCAGGCTCCAGACTTCACCCGCCGTTTCCTTGTGCAGACGGATGCCTCTGCCTTTGGATTGGGTGCAGTCCTGAGCCAGGTGGACGAGGCCGGAGAGGAGCATCCCATCCTCTACCTGAGCAGGAAACTGCTTCCCAGGGAAGTAGCATATGCCACGATCGAAAAGGAGTGTCTTGCGATCGTGTGGGCTCTCCAGAAGTTACAAACGTACCTTTATGGACGGCACTTCACTGTGATCACAGATCACAATCCCTTGAGCTGGCTAAATCGTGTTGCTGGGGAGAATGGCAAACTACTTCGGTGGAGCCTAATTCTTCAGCAATACGATTTCACCATCCAGCATAAGAAAGGCAGCGCCCATGGCAATGCTGATGGGCTGTCACGACAAGCCGAGCCCGCAGGAGTCGGTTGCGTCAGGAGGGAAATTGTAGTTCCCTCCCATGCAACCACCTAAGGGGGGAGGTGTAACGATATCACGTATGGGACATGAAAAGCTGTAGCTAGCTGCCATCTTGTGTGGAAGTAGCCATGACAGTTTTGAGAACCATGTAACCTCACAGAGAACTCTGAACTCCGTCTTCCCCACCTTAGGAATTCAAAGCTTTTTAAGTTCAACAGAAAAAGTTATCTCAACAGAGAAAACAGTTCAGGCCTGTCGTAAAACTGTCACCCTCCCCATTCAGAGACCAAACAGGCCTAGGTCGTAAAGTCTTCTGAATACACCTCATAAGAATAAGTATGAAATTTCAGCATGTTTCATAACTTCTGACTTAGTAATAGCACAGACATAATCTGGATATATTTAGCTTCCTCAGATAATATGGAACGTTTCAAGTCCAGACACCCCTATGTCAGGTCATATGGGAAACCCCTGGGACCACTTATTCCTCCAAAGCAGGCTATACGTTATAGATATGGCATGTTTAGACTTGTTTTGAAGGAAATCTCAAGTTGAATAATAATATGGATATTTGGAGTCTGTAAACCCTACAGATGCAGATATATGAACATGTATTACAAAATGTACCTGGGACGTGGTCATGAATGTAGACACCTCCCAGCAACCAACCCCTACACCAGCTGACCAGATGATTGGTTACTGGTCGCTGTCAACACCCCTTTTGATTTGACAGAAAAGAGGAGATGCCAAGACAATAGTCAGTTCTCCTTTTACCATCCAAGAAGTAACATCTGCCAAGTCGAGAACCGATTACCTAGCTCATCGATCGAACTCTGATCAACCCTCGGACATTAATTGCAAGTATTCTCTCTTCCCAATTCTACCTTATTGCTTTGTGGCTGTATATTGTCTTTATATTTTGAAACATCTTTCTTCTGTAAATATTTTATTTGCATCAACCTTGACCTTTTCATAATAAACCCTTATGTTGAAAAGTGTTAACCTTGTCTCTAAAGCTCTTAATGCAAGCTATAAACGAACCTGCCTCTTGAAGGGCGCTACTGTTGTAGAGTAAGACTCTGAGCAGATCTGTCTGTAGTGGCAGTGTGTGTGTCAGACGCTTATTCTAAAATTATAATTGGTATTGCAAAATTACGAGTCTCCCCCGGCTCGGTCTTTTAAACGGGGGTGGTGGCAGTTAAAGGGTTAATTGTGTAATTAGCCCAGTGACAATCACTCTCAGGCTGCTCGCACCTAGATTGTGGTCCCGCAAGCTGGAAAATCTTTGTGCTGGGCGCAGCTGAGAGTGGCATTGTTACGTAAGTGACAGCGTGGTGTGAGGTTGGCCGGTCCTTTGTCGCGAGTTAGCGAGGAGGGCAGGGATCTGACACCCGCGTTCGTCACAACCATCACCTGGTGTAGCGCTTATTCCCTCCCCACATTTATGTGCATTTACATAAAAGCGTGAGAAACACATTTATATCTGCAACTGCAATTAAAGCGGAGTTCCGCCTGGAAAAAAAAAAAGTTAAGTCAGCAGCTATAAATACTGCAGCTGCTGACTTTTAAAATAAGGACACTTACCTGTCCAGGGTGTCCGCGATGTCCTCACCCGAAGGTGACCCATCCCTCGGCTCTGGGTGGAGGCTTTGGCATTTTCAGTAAGGGAATCAGGAAGTGAAGCCTTGCGGCTTCACAGCCTGGTACCCTACTGCGCATGCGCGAGTCGCGCTGTGCATTCTGAGTGGTCCCTGCTGTCTTCTGGGACCTGTGTGTCTCCAAGAAGAGAGCGGGGGATGGAGGAGGGGTCGGACATGGCGTAGATCAACGCGGATACTGCGGCGATCTTTTGCCAGAAGTGGAAGCAAATACCTATATTAGACCTGAAAGGTGCCAAATGTGACACCGGAGGGGGGGAGGAACCGGATCAGCGGAAGTTCCATTTATGGGTGGAACTCTGCTTTAAGCCTCAACCTTGTGTGACCACTTGGTCTATATTATACCAAAGTAATAGGCAATTCAATCAGTGTCATGTTGTAAACCCATGTGAATAATAAAGTCTTTTTAAATATGACTGTTTATGTCCTTAAATCCTTGGCGCTTTAAGGGGTTTGCTATGCCAGGAGGCCGTGGCAGGGCTTATGGCCACATGAGCGCTGTGATTGGCTGTCACTGTGGTCACATGATCAGAAAAGGCCCAATCGCAAACGGCGATTGGGAACTTTTCGTGAGCCACCGGTCACTGCGTCAGGAGCGCGTAAGGTGCGTGCTCTCGGCACAGCAGTGTCGGCGCTATTGCACAAAAATATGGGGCCACTCAAGGCCCAGCCGCCGAGAGGCCGCATATTTGCGTGCCCTCGGCACCAAGAGGTTAAAGCGGAGCTCCAGTGGTTTTGGTGTTTTATTAAAAGTCACCAGCTACAAAAAGTGTAGCTGCTGACTTTCAATAAACACGCACGCACCTGTCACAGGGTCCAGCGATGTGGTCACCTGAACCGCCACTTCTCTTCCTCTCCCGCAAGCTATCACAGCTGGGTGCGCACTTCACATGCACAAGTTGCGCTGTGCCTGCTGAATGGTCCGGCATTCTTCTGGGACCTGTGACATGTCCCAAAAGACTGCAAGGGTGGGAGGGGGGAGGAGAACTTCCGCTTGGATCGCCTAGGCCACATATTTCCCACTAGGCTTTGTCATGTGGCCCGCCCATCCAACTTTGCAGCAGGATCATGGCAGAACTTTATTCCAGCACCTCTGGCTATCACCCTCCCACTTCCCGCTGTCACTTGTAAACACAGAAACCTTATGTGTTCACAAGACAATGCTTTGCTTTCAGTAGCTTCCAGATGTAATAGATCCCTCATGTCAAGGACAGCTCTCCAGAATGTGAGTGAGAATGATCTCCTTAAAAGGCATCGTCACCTGCACAGGGAGGTATAACAGAGCCAAATACATGGGTAGTAGAGAGAACCACCTACACAGGGAGAAGTAGGAGAAAGTAGAGATGCAAGGAAGCTTTGAGGGGTTGGTGTTGTACATTGTGCATAACACACCCCTAAACCCTGTACTTTGTACACAGCGCACTCCTGAACACTGCATTCTGTACACAGAGCACTCCCGAACTCTGTACACAGCGCACCCCTGAACTCTGCACTCTGTACACAGTGCACTCCTAAACTCTGCACAAAGCACACCCCTGAACTCTGTACACAGCACACCCCTGAACTCTGCATTCTGCACACAGCGCACCCCTAAAACCTGTACTCTGTACACAGCGCACCCCTGAACTCTGCACTTTGTACACAGCGCACCCCTGAACTCTGCACTCTGTACAGGGCACACCCCTAAATACTGTACTCGGCACACTCCTGAACTCTGCATTCTGTACACAGCACTCTCCTGAACTCTGCAGCCTATACAAAGCACATGCCTGGACTCTGTACACAGCGCACCCCTGAACTCTGTATACAGCGCACCCCTGAACTCTGTACACGGCACACTTCTAAACTCTGTACACAGCACATCCCTGAACTCTGCACTCTGTACACAGAGCAACGCTAAACCCTTTACACAGCACACCCCTGATCTCTGCACTTTGTACACAGCACGCCCCTGAACTCTGCACTCTGTACACAGCACACCCCTGTACGCTGCACTCTATACACAGCACACCCCTAAATCCTTTACTTGGCACACACCCGAACTCTGCATTCTGCACACAGCACACTCCTGAACTCTGCATTCTGTACAAAGCGCACTCCTGAACTCTGTACACAGTGCACCCCTGAACTCTGCACTCTGTACACAGCGCACCCCTAAATGCTGTACTCTGTACACAGCGCTCCCCTGAACTCTGCACACAGCGCCCCCCCTGAACTCTGCACAACGCACTCTTGAACTCTGTACACAGCGCACCCCTGAACTCTGCACTCTGTACACAGCGCGCCCCTGAACTCTGCACTCTGTACACAGCGCCCTCCTGAACTCTATACAAAGCGCGCCCCTGAACTCTGCACTCTGTACACAGCGCACCCCTGAACTCGGCACTTTGTACACAGAGCATACCCCTGAACTCTGCACTCTGCACACAACGCTCCCCTGAACTCTGCACAATGTGCACCACTGAACTCTTCACACAGCGCACCCCTGAACTCTGCACTCTGTGCACAGCGCACTCGTGAACTCTGCACTCTGTACACAGCACACCCATGAACTCTGCACTCTGTACACAGCGAACCCCCGAACTCTGCACTGTGTACAGAGCACACCCCTAAATCCTGTACTCTACACATCGCACCCCTGAAATCTGCACTCTTTAAAGCACACCACTCTAAACCTTGCACTCTGTACACAGCGCACCCCTAAACCCTGTACTCTGTAAACATAGCACTCCTGAACTCTGCACTCTGTACACAGCGTACTCCTGAGCTCTGCACTTGTACACAGTGCACTCTTGAACTTCTGCACTCTGTACATAGCGCACTCCTGAATTCTACACACAGCTTGCCCCTGAATTCTGCACTCTATACACAGCGCACTGTGAATGCCCAAAAAAAAATGTGAAAAATGTTAAGCGGTATTTTACCGTATTTCTTGAAGTGCAATGAATGGAGTCCGGAATGAATAAGAAAATATATCTGATATAGAGAAAAGTTTTAACTTTCCTGACACCTACAAAATGTATATAATTCCATGCAAACTTGAACACATACAATGTGATGATGCTACAGCTAAATAAATAATTGTTGTCTCCTTTGTTTCAGCTGCGCCCGCTCCAACCGCCAGCACCGTGGTAGAAATAAAACCATCTACTTATAATCAGATTTCTTATACTTTCCTATTGCTCGATGGAACAAATGGGCCTGTCGGCACATATGCCGTGATTGTAACAACTGATAATGGTATGGTAAACCTTTTTTTTTTTGGAGTAGGGAGAGCATATTTAAACAAAATGAAACCTGATCTAATAAAATTGCATACACTGTACAGCCGCCAGCAGCAATCATTGTGTTCTGCCAGCGGGGAAGGGTCCCTGCCAGCACAACACAAAAAAGCTGCAGGAGGGATTCCCCCCATCACCACTGAATGTGCTAAAGGGGAAATCGTGCAATTTTCTTTCCTGCAATCAGATCATCATTTATGGCTTGCCTAAATCTCCACACTTGATGGACAGAAATACAAAAACTTTGGCAGTTAAAACAGCTCCTTTTTATGTGTACGAGGGTTCTTAAAGTTTCCGCACTTTTTTAAACTCAATTAAATATAAAAAAAGTACCGAAACTTTCGGATTTCATCTGTGCATGTCACTTTTTGAGTGATTACCAAAATTGTGATTACCAATTAAATAAATTAAGAGTATCTTAGAGCTCTTTCATTCTGGCAATATTGCTAAATGCCCTCTGAAAAGTGATCCGCGGTTGATAGATTTTCAGCCGGAAGGGGGGGGGGGGGGTTGTGGTATAGCAGAGGTTGCCTCCTGTTACCTTTTTTTTTAGTTGCCAAATAGCAATTTTACATTACAGGACCGTGCCCAGGGATGGACTGATAACTCATGGGGTCCCCGGGCAATAGGAGATTATGGAGCCCCCAGGCACTCAGAGATTATGGGGCCACACAGTATACACACACACAGTATACAATCACACAGTATACACATAAATGTACACACAGTATACACAGATGTGAAAAAACACAGATTTATACATACTGTCCCTGGTTTTACTGAGGCTGGCAACCCTGATGGGGACCCCTAGTAGCCCAGGGCCCTTGGGCAGTGCCCGAGTGGCTCAATGGTCAGTCCGCCCCTGACCGTGCCACATTTGGCTTGCAGTTGTGATGCTTCCCCATTAAACTCAATGTGCTTGTCAAACTCTGTAGCTGTGGCCCAAGTTAAAAATGCTGTGAGTGCAAAGCTGCCCATGTGAAAGAGCCCTTAGGGATCTAAAGCCTACAGCTAACAGTAACTATTTAAAAATAATTTCCAATTCTTTACTAAAGTGAAATTGTAAAGGGATTTCTTTGATCCCTTAGTTCTTTCTGGTGCTTCAGGAGTATATGGAGTGCATGCTTCTGACCCCCTCACACTTGACCCTGTCCTGGGAAAATCTAAGAGCCATTCCCAATGATGTCATGATTCAGGCTGCCAGAGTGGGTAAAAATCGATAATATTTAAAAAAAAAAAAACTCAATTTTTTTTTTATTGAAATCAGATTTTTTTTTAAATTAAGTTGATTTTTTTTATTTTTATCTAATTTATTTTAATAAAATGCTTTTGGAGTAAAAATCTATCTAAAGATCGTTTTCTATTCAAGATACATTAATAATTTAGTTTATTCAGCATGAAATGAAGCTTAGTTATGTAGCATGAGGCTGTATGTTCTGCAATATTAAAATTTTTGGTAAACTCATTCAATGAATCCAAGCTCTGCAAGCTGAGATAATATGCACTGCATTGATGCATTCACACAATGTCACAGTAACCGTGAGAACAAAGTTCAGGAATATTCCTTTATCCCATTGTTTTGAAAATCTATGTACACTACAAATTGTATGATTAAATCGGTTCTGATATCGCTGTTTTACTAACCTGACAGCTTATTATTCTAAATAGGAAACCTTAATTTTGTTTGCAAATATTAAAGATTCTAACTACCAGCGAGAATAAGTTCTTACATTTAAAGAGCACCCGTCATTTCAGATCCTTCATGGCAGCGCCTGTTAGCGGCATCCACTTACCTGCTTCCGCCATGTCCCTCCCCTTGTTGTGTCACTGCCGTCATCACCAGCCGTCCCATTAAAGTGAATGGGACTGTCGGTGAGTCAACAGCGGGTCAGAGGAGGAGCCGATGCGGGACAGAGATGACAGTTGCTCTTTAAAAATTATAATTTAAATCGAGTTGATTAAAGTCAAGCCTTTTTACTAGTGATTTAAATCAAATCCACCCCGCAGGGTGCTGTATATTCTCTATGTTTCTATACGCAGTCACTTTAACTCTGGCCATGCCTAGTCCACAGAGACTTTTCTCTGAATCTCATGCAACGCCTTCTCCCCTCTTAGCCTCAGTTAAAAATATGAACCACACAATAATACAGGTGATAAATTATTTTTATTTCAAAACAGTTGATAGGATCCAACAGGATTTATGAGATAGATGTTTGGAGTACACATACAGACAAAAGCCATGTATTGATGCTTTAAAAATTCTTGACATACAAATTTGTTATGTAAAACTCTTCCCACATGGGATTGATTACAGACTAGAACAGGGGTCTCCAAACTCTCTAAACAAAGTGCCAGTTTATTGTCCTTCAGACTTTTGGGGGGCCGGATTGTGGCCAGCGAGAGTGGAAATGTTTCTGGCATCATCAGGAATATACATTGCCACAGTTGATGTCAGTGGGAGGAATAGTGCCCCATTGTTGATATAATTGGGAGGAATAGCGTCCCCATCGTTGGTGTCAGTGGGAAGAATAGTATCCCATCATTGGTATCAGTGGGAAGAATAGTGTTCCATTCTTGGTATCATTGGGAGGAATAATGCCCCATCATTGGTATTAGTGGGAGGAAACGTGCCCCATTGTTGGTATCATTGGGAGGAATAATGCCCCATCATTGGTATTAGTGGGAGGAAACGTGCCCCATTGTTGGTATCATTGGGAGGAATAATGCCCCATCATTGGTATTAGTGGGAGGAAACGTGCCCCATTGTCGGTGTCATTGGGAGGAAAAGTGCCCCATCATTGGTATCAATGGAAGGAATAGTGTCCCATTGTTGGTGTCAGTGGAACAAATAGTGCCCCATTATTGGTATCATTGGGAGGAATTGAACCCCATCATTGGTATCATTGAGAGGCATAGTTCCTCACCATTGGTGTCAGTGGGAGGAATAGTACCTCAGTGTTGATGTCAGTTGGCAGATTAGTGTCTCATGTCAGTGGGAGGAATAGTGCTTTAAGGCCAAATAAAGGCAAGCAAAGGACTGCATCGGGCCTTGGGTCACAGTTTGGAGGCCATTGCTTTAGAACAGTTAAAAAAAATGAACTGGTAAAATAAGTGAAAAGAGCGCGGTCACGCAGGGCTCCACCCACACATAGAGTTCTGTGAATGAATGAACTACAATTACCAACAGCCTTTGCGGCTGTCAGCTTGTAATTCTCAATGAACTACCAGGGTGCTGTTGAGCACTCTGGGTAGTTCATTGATGCTTCCTGTCTTTGTGTATCTGCCTGGCCATATGAGGTACAAGCAGACAGATACACTAATGCCCCGTACACATGGTCGGACTTTGTTCGGACATTCCGACAACAAAATCCTAAGATTTTTTCCGACGGATGTTGGCTCAAACTTGTCTTGCATACACACGGTCACACAAAGTTGTCGGAAAATCCGATCGTTCTGAATGTGGTGACGTAAAACACGTACGTCGGGACTATAAACGGGGCAGTGGCCAATAGCTTTCATCTCTTTATTTATTCTGAGCATGCGTGGCACTTTGTCCGTTGGATTTGTGTACACACGATCGGAATTTCCGATGGAAAATGTGTGATGGAGCCCACACACGTCGCAATTTCCGACAACAAGGTCCTATCACACATTTTCCGTCGGAAAATCCGACCGTGTGTACAGGGCATAACAGTCTGCAGGAGCCCTGCACTGCACCTACGATATGCTGATCAAGGGTTGCAAATGCTTTCCAGGCTCCTTAAAAAAAAAAAAAATAGAAAGTGCACATTTTTTTCCTGCAAAAAAGGTGCATTTATTTTTTATTTTTTTTTAAAAGGTGAACTTATCCTTTTAATTGAACAAGCTGAAGTTAGAAGATGAATTTTAGGAGACTAGAAGATTCTGTCTGCACCAGTTTTAGTAAATCTCCCCCAATGAGTACAATCACACACACATATCATGAATATTATCTCTATATGTTGAAATATGTCATTTAAATGTATAATTGCTGATATTGTTTGATTGATATCTATTGTTGTCTAAGCCCTGGTTCACACTGCTGTGACTTCTCATGCGACTTGCTGCGACTTGCGACACAGAAAGTCGCATGGCAAGTCAAAGCACATTCATTTCAATGGGTGCCTTGTTTACTCAATTAAGGCCGGCCATAAACGGTGCATATTTCTTTCCTGTAACCACAGGTTGCAGAAAAGAAATTCACACAATTCCCCCATCAACAGACAGTGCTGACAGGGCAGTCCCTCTTGCCGAGCAATTGTCTTCTCCCGGCAGGGGGGCGTGGACAGGGGAAGCCAGTGATTATCGCTAGCATCTATAGCAGCAAACGAATCCGGCAGGCTGGTTGTACCCAAGTTGATCGATCATTAAACATAGTACATTCAGCCTGCCCATTAATGGCTTGAATCTTGGCGGGTTCCTGCTGAACCGTGTATGGCCATCCTAACTCTGCACTACTTTTCTGCACCTTCCTTGCGACGTGAGTGCCATAGACTGAATTCTAAAATTGCACAAGGAAGTTGATTCCTTGTTTTGTCTTTGCGACTTTGGCTGCGACTTCAGAGGGTTTTGTAAGTTCAATATTGTGTGTCACACTCGGTATTGCTTTAATTGGCTAAAGTAGCAAAACATCAAAGTTGCATTGGAGTCACATCAAGTCGCAATGCACTGGAAGTCGCTCGACTTTGGGGTCGCAGTTTTTATGAACTGGGCCTTAAAATATATCAGTGCTTCCTCACAAATATTGTGTGCCTAAATGAACATATTCTAAGCGGCAAAAAGTTTGTGTACACCTTGTCATCACACCTATCTGAGCTTGTTGGGCATGCCATTCCCAACCCGTGGGCATTAATAAAGGGTAACCCCGCCTTTGCGGCTATAACAGCCTTCAGGGAAGGCTTTTAACAAGATTTTAAATTGTGTCTGTGGAAATCTTTGCCGACTCAGCCAAAGAAAATAATTTGTGAGTTCAGGTATCGATTTGGATGAGAAGACCTGGTTCTCCATCAGGGGTCAACTCATCCCAAAGGTGTTCAGTGGGAGGCAGCGGGTTACTTCCTACTACTAGTTACTACTTAGAAGTGGACTTCTTCTTTACTATGGAATTTCCTTCTTTTCTGTTATGTATATATCACAGGTATCCTCCTTATAGTTTATTTGACTGTGCTTTTTTTTAATTCTT